>NC_064647.1:229561144-229909477 GCF_023864345.2 Schistocerca serialis cubense | reverse complement strand
CTGAAAGATGTTTCACCAATACGGTTACTAGTGAAGAGATTATAAATTAAAGCGTCATGTCTGCTGCGGCACTTTTACTGCAAGAACAGCGAAAGTGCCGCAAGCTATGGTTGTCGGCGAGCAAAAGATTCGTAAAGACTTGAAATTACATCTTAAGTTTGTTGCAAGTCATTAAGTGCTCCCATTCTCAACTACTGGTTGAATAAAGTCTGCATAGTCGCGCGTCGTATGCTACGCCGCTATTTCATACCCACCCCTCTTGAAGGCAGGCGCTTCTCACCAGCACAGTGATTCTGTCCACTAAATGACATGAGTGCCAAGTTCAGCGGATATCGATCCAGTGGTTTAGGAAGACGCTATTTTGTAGAAAACTGACATTCTGAGCCCGTGGCTGTGTACAAAATACAGGTTGACTCTTACAGAGAGACAGCAACCAGTCATTTTTTACAATGCTATTTATTTATTTAAATAGCGCCCTTGCCGGTTTCGAACTGAAAGGTTCATCTTCAGACGGCTGGTTCACGTTCCTTTGTGTACATACTTACATGTGGCGAAACTTCTTGGTGTGTGATGGGTGCTTCAGATTATGTCTATACACACACTTAAGAAAAAGTGCATCAAACAGTCTTCGCTGCTTGATCACAGGCAGCCAGCAATGGAACGTAATGTCGCGTTTTTTCAACGACACCATCATCAAAAATGGTTCAAATGGCTCTGAGCACTATGGGACTTAACTTCTGAGGTCATCAGTCCCCTAGAACTTAGAACTACTTAAACCTAACTAACCTAAGGATATCACACACATCCATGCCCGAGGCAGGATTCGAACTTGCGACAGTAGCGGTCGCGCGGTTCCAGACTGTAGCACCTAGAACCGCTTGGCCCAAAACGTCCGGCGACACATCATCCGAAGGAAATTTCATCATTTGGGAAAGCAAAAAGTGAAAGCTAATGTAAAATGTATCTTAACGTGAATTAGCCGTCTGAAGACGAACCTTTCGGTTCGAAACCGGTGACGGCATTATTTAGATAAATAAACAGCATTGTAAAAAGTGGATGGTTGCTGTTGTCTTCTCTAAAGAGGCAACCTATGTAGGTTTAGAAAGAGAAGTGAAACATAGACACATACATTTTTATAGCATGTATGACTAGGTGGATTCCATTTTGAAATGATAGCATTCATTCTGCGACCCGCAGTTCTTTTCTGAAATAAAAAAAATTCTAGAAAAGTAAGATTTTTAAAAAAAGTGATAACTGGTTCAGGGTACTTCAAGGTCACTTTGTTAGGAACAAATATTCTACTCAAAATTAAAAGAGTTGCGATTAAGAAAATGTTATAAATACCGTATTTAAAAGTCAAAGCATCAATTTATTGAGCTACCACACACACATATGATCAGTATGGGAAATCCAAGAAAGAGTATTATCAAAAAACAGTTACAGGTTAAAAATATTTTGAAACAGAAGCTATTGGTAACTAATACAGATTTATACTTCAAGACAGGGAAAATTGTTAAGACGTTAAAAAACTCCATTCATATGCCAGTATCACGTGTGCCATGGTAGAATGTTTTGTTTCTTGGTACAAGACTATGCACGACCAGCATAGTACGGCTAACCCATTTACACATTATGCAACTAGTTTTAAAAATATGCTGAATTTTACTCACCACAAAACTCTGTAATTTTCCAAATACTTTTAATATATTAAGTAAGACTTAAATATTTAGAACTCGACATATTTACAAACGCTGCACAAAACGCAACCTCACATTTCACAACAACAAAACACTAGAAAATGGCAGAAACTGCTTATAAAATATCGTTATCTGCCATTTCCATATCTACATTTACCCCGCTAAAAACCGTACGGTGCGTGGCCGAGGGTACCCTGTTCCACTACTTGTCATTTCCTTTCCTGTTCCTCTCGCAGAACGACCGTCTATATGCCTCCGTATCTTATCTTCTTGGTCCTTAGGCGGAATGTATCTTGGCAGCAGCAAAATCGTTCGGCAGTCAGCTTAAAATGCCGACTCTCTAAATTGTCTCAGTAGTGTATCTCGAAAAGGAGGTCGCTCTCCCTCCAGGGATTCCCGTTTGAGTTCCCGAAGCATCTCCGTGTTGTTGGAATCTACCGGTGGTAAATCTAGCAGCCCGCCTCTGTACTGCTTCGATGTCTTCCTTCAATCCGACCTGGTGCGGATATCAGACAGTCGAGCAGTACTTATGTACAGGTCGCACCAGCTTCCTAATATGCGTACTGGTTCAAATGGTTCTGAGCACTATGGGACTTAACTTCTGTGGTCATCAGTCCCGTAGAACTTAGAACTACTTAAACAGACTAACCTGACATTACACACATCCATGCCCGAGGTAGGATTCGAACCTGCGACCGTAGCGGTCACGCGGTTCCAAACTGAAGCGCCTAGAACCGCACGGCCACAGGGGCCGGCTAATATGCGTACTCCTTTACAGGTGAACCACACTTTCCTAAAATTCTCCCAATAAACCGAAGTCCACCATTCGCCTTCCCTACCACAGTTCTCACATGCCCGTTCCATTTCACATCGCTTTCCAGCGTTATGCCCAGGTATATAAACGAAGTGGCGGTGTCAAGCAGGACGCTACTACACCATTAAAACTGCCACACCACGAAGATGACGTGCTACAGACGCGAAATTTAACCGACAGGAAGAAGATGCTGTGATATGCAAATGATCAGCTTTTCAGAGCATTCACACAAGGTTGGCGCCGGCGCCGACACCTACAACGTGCTGACATGAGGAAAATTTCCGACCAATGTCTCATACACAAACAGCAGTTGACCGGCGTCGCCTGGTGAAACGTTGTTGTGATGCCTCGTGTAAGGAGGAGAAATGCGTACCATCACGTTTCCGACTTTGATGAAGGTCGGATTGTTGCCTATCGCGTTTGCTGTTTATCGTATCGCGACATTGCTGCTCACTTTGGTCGAGATCCAATGACTTTTAGCAGAATAAGGAATCGGTGGGTTCAGGAGGGTAATACGGTACGCCGTGCTGGATCCCAACGGCCTCGTATGACTAGCAGTCGAGATGACAGGCATCTTATCCGCATGGCTGTAACGGATCGTGCAGCCACGTCTCGATCCCTGAGTCAACAGATGGGGACGTTTGCAAGACAACAACCATCTGCACGAACAGTTCGACGACGTTTGCAGCAGCATGGACTATCAGTTCGGAGACCACGGCTGCGGTTACCCTTGACGCTGCATCACAGACAGGAGCGTCTGCGATGGTGTACTCGACGACGAACCTTGGTGCACGAATGGCAAAACGTCGTTTTTTCGGATGAATCCAGGTTCTGTTTACACCATCGTGATGGTGGCATCCGTGTTTGGCGACATCGCGGTGAACGGACATTGGAAGTGTGTATTCGTCATCGCCATACTGGCGTATCACCCGGCGTGATGGTATGGGGTGCCGTTGGTTACACGTCTCGATCACCTCTTGTTCGCATTGACGGCACTTTGAACAGTGGACGTTATATTTCAGATGTGTTACGACCCGTGGCTCTACCCTTCATTCGATCCCTGCGAAACCCTACATTTCAGCAGGATAATGCACGACCGCATGTTGCAGGTCCTGTACAGGCCTTTCTGGATACGGAAAATGTTCGACTGCTGCCCTGGCCAGCACATTCTCCAGATCTCTCACCAACTGAAAACGTCTGGTCAATACTGGCCGAACAACTGGCTCGTCGCAGTACGCCAGTCACTACTCTTGATGAAGTGTTGAAGCTGCATGGGCAGCTGTACCTGTACACGCCATCCAAGGTCTGTTTGACTCAATGTCCAGGCGTATCAAGGCCGTTATTACGGCCAGAGGTGGTTATTCTGGGTACTGATTTCTCAGGATGTATGCACCCAAATTGGGTGAAAATGTAATCACATGTCAGTTCCAGTACAATATATTTGTCCAATGAATACTCGTTTATCATCTGCATTTCTTCTTGGTGTAGCAATTTTAATGGCCAGTAGTGTAGTACTATATCCGAACATTACATATTTGATCTTCCTACTCATTCGTGTTAACTTACATTTCCCCACCTTTAGTGCTAGCTGCCATTCATCACACCAACTAAGTCATCTTGTATCTTCCTACAGTCACTCAACTTCGACGCCTTACCGTTCACCATGACATCATCAGCAAACAACCACAGATTGCTGCACGCCCTCTCTGTCAAATCATTTGTACATAGGGAACAACAGCGGTCCTATCAAACTTCGCTGGGGCGGTCCTTGTTTCTGATGAACACTCGCCGTCGAGGGCAACAAAAAATGGCTAAATGTCTGAAATGGCTAAATGACTTAACATCTGAGGTCACCAGTCCCCTAGACTTAGAACTACTTAAACCCAACTAACATAAGGACATCACACACATCCGTGCCCGAGGCAGGATTCGAACCTGCGACCGTAGCAGCCGCGTGTTCGAGGACAACGTATTGGGTTCTATTACTTAAGAACTGTTCGAGCCACTCACATATGGCAGGAGCTTATTCCACACGCTCGTACGTTCGTTCACAGTCTGCAAAGGGGCGCCGTGTCAAACGGCTTCCTGAAATTTAGAAATATGGAATCTGGCTGTTGCCCTTCATCCACAGTTCGCAGTATATCATGTGAGAAAAGGGCAAGCTGGGTTTCGCACATGCGATGCTTTCTAAAATCACGCTGGTACGTGGACATAAGGTTCTCAGTCTCTAGAGAGTTTATTATTTTCGAACTGGCAATATGTTCAAGGATTTTGCAGCAAACGGAATTTAGGGATATCGGTCTGTAATTTTGCGGGTCCGTTCTTCTAGCCGTCTTATACACTGGAGTCACCTGCACTTTTTTCCAGGCGCTTGGGACATTGTGGTGGACGGTAGATTCACGACAAATGCTGGCTAGGTAAGCGGCTAATGCCAAAGAGCACTCTTTGTAAAGCCGAATTTGGATTGTTATCTCGGATCGGACTGATATCACAATCTCCACCCACGGAGGAAGGTTGAGCGGTTTCTGACAGGGAGACTCGTAACCAAGATGGTCGGAGGTTGACACGTGCTGGATTTCGAAGTGGTGGAGACCGGTTTCATCCTAGGTATGATCCCCAGCCGCGAGTGTGCATCGCCACGAGACCTTTACCTCAGGCTGCATAGCTGGAACAAGCCACCGTAACGGCCGAGACGAGCAGCCGCGCCAATTTCGCTTTCCTGATGACGCCGCCGCGAGGGGGAAACGCACGCAGCGTCTTCACGCCCGCGGATCACCGTAATGACGCAACAAGCGGAAGCTTCCGGCAGATGGGGCTGTCACCTGTGACTCACCAGTCCACATCATCTGGCTGGTACACTGGTGTACAAAACTTGAGGAGGAAAGTACCTTTCGCTGGCCGGAGTGGCCGAGCGGCTCTAGGCGCTTCAGTCTGGTATCGCACGACCGCTACGGTCGCAGGTTCGAATCCTGCATCGGGCATGGATGTCTGTGATGTCCTTAGGTTAGTTAGGTTTAAGTATTTCTAAGTTCTAGGGGACTGATGACCTCAGATGTTAAGTCCCATAGTGCTCAGAGCCATTTAGTTCTAAGTTCTAGGAGCTGATGACCTCCGGTGTTAAGTTCCATAGTGCTCAGACCCATTTGAACCATTTTGAAAGTACCTTTCACATGACGTGTCACCGCCAAGTTACATAGCTTTACGAAACTTGGAGCATACGTAGAAAGAACTACTTCAGTATAATACAGAAAGCAAGTATTTCTTTTTACAATTGTGTTTATTTTACGGACTATAAGACGCACTTTTTCCTTCGAAGAAATGGCTCCAAGATTCAGATGCGTCTTATAGTCGAAATAAATATGCAAATGACGAGTCTTTGATTTAATATTCCCACCAGTCTTAGAAATGGCCATATATTCGATGCCGCGGGAAACCTGTCTCTATCTGGCAACATTGGATTCAGCTGGCAACAGCAGTGCACCGATGCGACGAACATGAATTGTGGAGATTCACAAGTTTGCTAACTCTGTCTCCCTCCCGCCCTTCATGGGCATGGGCGTGTGTGTTGTCCTTAGCGTAAATTAGTTTAAGTTAGATTAAGTAGTGTGTAAGCTTAGGGACCGATGACCTCAGCAGTTTGGACCCACAGAACTTACCACAAATTTCCAAATTTCCTCCCGCCCCACCATCACAAACCCAGAACACTGTTTAGTCTATGACGCATCATTGCAGACTACTGTGCCAGTGAAACTTGAATTGAAAATGATTTGTATTGTCGGTAACCGTACAATATTTTTGTTAGTAGCTAGTTTCGCAATGGAGAAAATAAAAGATTTTAATATGATGCCGGCTATAAACTGAAAGTAACAGCACGTGCAGAAGAAAATGGAAACACAGCCACTGAGCGGCATTTTGGTCCTACACCAACAGAAAAAAACAATTCGCAGTTGGTGGGTAGTAAACAAGAACTGAAACAAAATAAAGAAGCCGAAATGTGCAAATGCAAGCCTGAATGCAAACTGACCAAAACAAGAAGATGACGAATTGATACAGATTCAAAGACACCGTCAAAATTGCATTGGAATTAATACAAAAATATACGCTCTTAAGCTGGCGCTACAGTGGAACTTAACGGACTTTAAGGCTGGAGTTGGTTGGTGCTACAGGTATATGACGCATCATTGACTTAGCATCCGAATCTAAAACAAAATATGTCAGAAAATGCCACAAGAGTATGAAAAGAAAATATTATCTTTCCATAGTTTTATTATTCAACATCGAAAGAAGACCAGACTAAGCCAAATAGCGAATATGGACGAAACTCCTCTGACATTTTATGTGCCGGGTAACAGAACTGTTGCCATGCAAAGTGCTAAAACTGTAACCATAAAAACAAGTTGACATGATATACACTGCTGTCCATTCATGTTGTTCTGACGGTACTAAACTTAATCTAATGATCATTTTCAAGCACAAAACAATGTCAAAATCTTCTAAAATACCCTCTAGGTGGTATTGTTCATGTACATGACAAAGGTTGGATGGAAGAGGCTGGTATGAAATTATGGATTAACAAAGTGAGGGTGAGAAGGAAAGGTGCTTTATTGAAGAAGAGTTCTCTTCTTGTGACAGATCAGTTTAGTAGTCATTTGAAAAATTGTGTGAAACAGAAATTGGGACAGGGAAATACAGAGCTTACTGTTCTCCTGGGATGCCTTACTTTGCAATTGCAACTCGATCAATTAACCTTTTAAAGTGTGTATGAGAGAGGAATGGAACAAACGGATGAGGATGAAACTCAACATGAATCCACGCCGAAGGGAGCTTTTAAACGACCTGCTATCAAGCATGTGTGTCAGTGGATAAAACAGTCGAGGTCTAGAGTAAGAGAAGACATTATTGTTAAATTTTCAAGAAGTGTGGCATAAGTAACGCTCTCGATAGTGGTGAAGATCATCTTTGCATGAAGAGGACAACGAAGAGGACGAAGAGGAGGTAGAAGAAGAAGAAGAAAAAAGAAATTTCAGGACACGATTTTCAGCGATTTTACAGGTCAATTCGGTTTTATAAACAAAGATGGACAGTCTAGAGGTACTGGAAAGAACTAAATGTCTTTTTCCAAAGCTGTTTCATAGAGGATTACTGCACTGTAGTTCCTTCTCTAGATTGTCACACAGATGACAAAATGGTAGATATCGAAATAGATGACAGAGGGATAGAAAAACAATTAAAATCGCTCAAAAGAGGAAGGCCGCTGGACCTGATGGGATACCAGTTCGATTTTACAAGAGTACGCCAAGGAACTTGCTCCCCTTCTTGCAGCGGTGTACTCTAGGTCTCTAGAACAGCGTAGCGTTCCAAAGGATTGGAAAAGGGCACAGGTCATCCCCGTTTTCAAGAAGGGACGTCGAACAGATGTGCAGAACTATAGACCTATATCTCTGTCGATCAGTTGTAGAATTTTGGAACACGTCTTATGTTCGAGTATAATGACTTTTCTGGAGACTAGAAATCTACTCCGTAGAAATCAGCATGGGTTTCGAAAAAGACGATCGTGTGAAAACCAAGTCGCGCCATTCGTCCACGAGACACAGAGGGCCACAGACAGGGGTTCCCAGCTAGATGCCGTGTATCTTGACTTCACAGTTGTTTAATGAACAAAGTATGAGCATATGGACTAATAGACCAATTGTGTGATTGGATTGAAGAGTTCCTAGATAACAGAACGCAACATGTCATTCTCAATGGAGAGAAGTCTTCTGAAGTAAGAGTGATTTCAGGTGTGCCACAAGGGAGTGTCATAGGACCGTTGCTATTCACAATACATATAAATGACTTTGTGGATAACATCGGAAGTTCACTGAGGCTTTTTGCAGATGATGCTGTGCTATATCGAGAGATTGTAACAATGGAAAATTGTACTGAAATGCACGAGGATCTGCAACGAATTGACGCATGTTGCAGGAAATGGCAATTGAATCTCAGTGTAGACAAGTGTAATGTGCTGCGAATACATATAAAGGAAGATTCTTTAACATTTAGCTACAATATAGCAGGTCAGCAACTGGAAGCAATTAATTCCATAAATTATCTGGGAGTAGGCATTAGGAGTGATTTAAAATGGAATGATCATATAAAGTTGATCGTCGGTAAAGCAGATGCCAGACTGAGATTCATTGGAAGAATTCTAAGGAAATGCAATCCAAAAACAAAGGAAGTAGGTTTCAGTAGACTTGTTCGCCCACTGCTTGAATGTTGCTCAGCAGTGTGGGATCCGTACCAGATAGGGTTGATAGAAGAGATAGAGAAGATCCAACGGAGAGCAGCGCGCTTCGTTACTGGATCATTTAGTAATCGCGAAAGCGTTACGGAGATGATAGATAAACTCCAGTGGAAGACTCTGCAGGAGAGACACTCAGTAGCTCGGTACGGGCTTTTGTTGAAATTTCGAAAACATACCTTCACCGAGGAGTCAAGCAGTATATTGCTCCCTCCTACGTATATCTCACGAAGAGACCATGAGGATAAAATCAGAGAGATTAGAGCCCACACAGAGGTATACCGACAATCTTTCTTTCCACGAAAAATACGAGACTGGAATAGAAGGGTTCGATAGAGGTACTCAAAGTACCCTCCGCCACACACCGTCAGGTGGCTTGCGGAGTATGGATGTAGATAAAGATTATTAGAAAAATAATGGGTGCAATAAAAATTGCAGATGGTTGGAAAATAAGAAGTAATGAGGAGATCTACAAAAATATAGCGAAAATATCTGAAGTAATGGCCAAACGAAGATTAACCTTTTTCGGACACCTCTATCGAATGGATGGAAATAGACTAACAAAACAAATACTCCTATATTTCTTGAAGAAGAAATCGACAATAGCCTGGATTACAGAAGCAAGGAAAGATCTAGAAAAAAACAACATCAAGGAATCAGAAGTAAAAACTCGGGAACAACAAGGACAGAAGAAAGGAAGAGAATTCATGGGGAGAAAATGAGGGAATACTGGAAAAATAGGAAACAACAACAAAGGAAGAAGGGGAGCCGTTAATGTGATCCTAGTTGATCAATACAATTGTAAAAAAAAGATGCATCTCATGGTCTGCAGTGAATAACAGTCCGTAAAATACAGTACGTGGATAACGCATCAGTTACACTTCTGAATGGGCTCTATTTGACTACGCAATACTACTTTGACAAACTATTCCTATTTGGATGTTGTTTACAAGAGTTATTAGTTTAAATTACAAAGATGGGTTATGTTATTGGCCTTCGTAGCCTCTCTGGGCTAATCCCAGAAAGCTGCCCATCGTAGGTGGGTGGAGCGGGGTGACTACTATTGTAGGGAAATTAGTAGCTAAATGCTACAGTTACTACAGCCCAAACAGCCAGAGCAGCGGGTAAGTGCTATAGCGCAGTTAGGATAGCCATTGCGCGACTGCTACTTGACACTTGTTTGGTATGGTGGCACTAAAACAAAGATGTGAGAACACAATAAGAAAAAAAATATATTTATTTAAAATACAGGGTTATTACAAATGATTGAAGCGATTTCACTGTAGCTCCATTCATTGACATATGGTCACGACACACTACAGATACGTAGAAAAACTCATAAAGTTTTGTTCGGCTGAAGCCGCACTTCAGGTTTCTGCCGCCAGAGCGCTCGAGAGCGCAGTGAGACAAAATGGCGACAGGAGCCGAGAAAGCGTATGTTGTGCTTGAAATGCACTCACATCAGTCAGTCATAACAATGCAACGACACTTCAGGACGAAGTTCAACAAAGATCCACAAACTGCTAACTCCATTCGGCGATGGTATGCGCAGTTTAAAGCTTCTGGATGCCTCTGTAAGGGGAAATCAACGGGACGGCCTGCAGTGAGCGAAGAAACGGTTGAACGCGTGCGGGCAAGTTTCACGCGTAGCCCGCGGAAGTCGACGAATAAAGCAAGCAGGGAGCTAAACGTACCACAGCCGACGGTTTGGAAAATCTTACGGAAAAGGCTTGCAGAAGCATTTCTTAAACAGGGGATTGGAAAACCGATGGATCGGTCGTGGTGGAGATCATGATCAACAATTCATGTCATGGCCTCCACGCTCTCCCGACTTAACCCCATGCGATTTCTTTCTGTGGGGTTATGTGAAAGATTCAGTGTTTAAACCTCCTCTACCAAGAAACGTGCCAGAACTGCGAGCTCGCATCAACGATGTTTTCGAACTCATTGATCGGGACATGCTGCGCCGAGTGTGGGAGGAACTTGATTATCGGCTTGACGTCTGCCGAATCACTAAAGCACATATCGAACATTTGTGAATGCCTAAAAAAACTTTTTGAGTTTTTGTATGTGTGTGCAAAGCATTGTGAAAATATCTCAAATAATAAAGTTATTGTAGAGCTGTGAAAGCGCTTCAATCATTTGTAATAACCCTGTATGTTGCAGAGTGGTACTTAAATTTGGCACAGTTTGATGTGTCGGCACTTGATGTCCTAAACCTGATAAAATTATGTAATGAACATTGCTGTGTCTTGCCAGTCTGTGATATATAAGTTATAGTAATGTTGCAGACACCAAAAATAGGTGAATTAGTCTATAAACAGTGACCGCTGAGTCAGAAGATAGTCTCAGGTTATTGTAAAGAATAGTCTGCTACTGCTGAAGTGAACTGCCTAACTGCTGGTTCATAACCGTCTGAGTGCCCGCAGCATGTCGTGTTTTGGTGCCTGTCAGTCGTTAGGTTTCAGGATGCGCCAGCACAAGGTGGAGCGAAGTAGTCAGCGGTACACAAAACTGTAACCTTCCACACTATTGGCGGACGTACAGGAAGAGGCTGGGAGCAGGAAGAGATATTCGTCTGTGAGCAGCATCTGCATGCTGCTGCGAGGAGTTGGGAGATGCCAGGTGAGTGGCTGCCCGTGTGTGGTGGCAGGCTCCCACAGTATTTACTGTGCACCTTTTGCTATCAACTAACACAGCCATCTACTTCTACTCCCTCCACATCCACATACCTACATGCACACCCACCCACACCCTCATGCACACCCACTAACCCACCCACTGACACCCACACATTTTTGCTGTTTACTACTATTGCAATATCTAAAAGAATGTCATTGGCACTTTTGTGCAGCTGTGTACAGTGGTCACAAAAGAAATATTCAAATGAGTGTGAAATCTTATGGGACTTAACTGCTAAGGTCATCAGTCCCTAAGCTTACACACTACTTAACCTAAATTATCCAAAGACTGTAGCGCCTAGAACCGCTCGGCCACTCTCGCCGGCTGTGGTACAGTTTGAGTAAACGAAGGCATCGATTGGTAGAACACAACCTGAGGTATCAAGGCATCGTAAATTCGGAAATGCGAGCTACTGTGAGGGGGAAAAATTGTAGAGGGAGACCGAGGCTTGAAGGCAGGTTCTGGGGGATGTAGGCTGCGGTAGTTATGAAGAGATGCAGAGGCTTGCAAGGTTACACTGAGGAGAAGAGCCAAAACAAACTCAACGCCACAACACAGGAAGTCTTCACTCCCATCGCACAGCTCTTCGGCTATTCGATGTGCTCGTATTTTGTGTAAAAGGCGACGTTGGGGAACTGCATGGCAGGCTTTCTGGAACAGTGTGCGGGTAGGGCAGGCATGTGGAACGTGACAGGAGCGCGGGGACGGGCCGTCGATGTCAGGTGGGGCGCGCCGCCGCGAAAGCCCGCCGCCCACTTTCCCCCGGCTTCTTCACGACAATAGGGACGTCTCCAGAATCCCCGGCCGCGTCGCGCGGAACGACGCAGAACCGACGAGCCGGCCAGAACACACGCACTGCCACGGACCCAGACACTGAGATGCAGATAGCAGGAGAAACTGTTTTACTATTTCAAGCTTCACTCCTGTCACTTTATCGCGCACAAAACCAAGATACGTGGATACGTGGGCCACCTCTGCATCATCCGACGTTGTGTTTCTACACTAAACAGTGGAGGTCGTGCGCAGAACCAATTGGCAGAGGGGCTGTAAAGGTAACGACAAAATTTTCTACCATATACGGGGCGAAAAGTATTTAAACCGACAAACTCTGGGAGGTTGTATGGGACATGAAAACAAATATTTTTCCCTAATGTCATTTTTCCCTATGTTATTGTTGTTGTGGTCTTCAGTCCTGAGACTGGTTTGATGGGTCCGCAGCTCGTGGTCGTGCGGTAGCGTTCTCGCTTCTCGCGCCCGGGTTCCGGGGTTCTATTCCCGGCGGGGTCAGGGATTTTCTCTGCCTCGTGATGACTGGGTGTTGTGTGCTGTCCTTAGGTTAGTTAGGTTTAAGTAGTTCTAGGGGACTGATGACCATACATGTTAAGTCCCATAGTGCTCAGAGCCACTTGAACCATTTTTTTTCCGGTTTGATGCAGCTCTCCATGCTACTCTATACTGCGCAAGCTTCTTCATCTCCCAGTACCTACTGCAACCTACAGCCTTCTGAATCTGCTTAGTGTATTCATCTCTTGGTCTCCCGCTACGATTTTTACCCCCCAAGCTTCCCACCAGTACTAAATTGATGATCCCTTGATGCCTCAGAACATCTCCTACCAACCGGTCCCTTCTTCTTGTCAAGTTGTGTCACAAATTTCTATTCTCCCCAATCCTATTCAGTACCACCTCATTTGTTATGTGTCAATGGAGGCCTTTTTGAAAATCTACTGTAACTGAAATTGGGTTGTGTTAATGTGTTGTGTCTTGGTCATAAAAAATGGAAAAATGCATGTTGGTTTAATTAATTTGCAGCCAGAGAAATCTTCCTCTACCGGTTTAAATACTCCTCATAGGAAAGAATGACATTAGGGACAAATATTTGTTTTCATGTCCCCTACAACATCCCAGAGTTTGTCGGTTTAAGGGGGGGTAGGACGTCAAGCGGGCCGACTTGGAGCAGGAGAGGCACCACAGGACATTTTAATTTCCACTGTCTATACTTTTACAAATAAATTCATAAAACTTTGTCAGCATGACCAGGAAGGATTCAGAATTCACACTCATAGGAGTGGAAGTTCGAAAACATAACGAAATGATTTTTTTTACATGTGAAATTTCATCATTTTTTTCGTAATTAACTATAAAATTTGTGTTTTTTCTAAACATGAATTTTAAAATATAAGAGTTCATTCGTTTTTTCATAAATTAAATAAATTCTGGAGTTTCATACACCTGTGAGTATGGTATGTATGCTGTGCAAAATTCATCGAAGAATCTCTCTAACTTATGAAGAAAAGTGTACCTACAGCAACAAATGCAGCCATTAGTAACTGAAAAAATGATGAAATTTCGCACGTAAAAAAAATTATTTTGTTATGTTTTCGAACTTCCACTGCAATGAGTGAGAATGCTGAATTCTTCCTGGTGTTGCTGACAAAGTTTTATGAATTTATTTGTAAAACTATAGACACTGGAAATTAAAATGTCCTGTGATGCCTCTCCTGCTCAAAGTCGGCCCGTTTGACGTCCTATCCCCCTTAAATACTTTTCACCCTGTATATTCTGTATTCTTGACACGTAGAGGTGTTGCAAAGCATTCGTCGCTCTTTACTTTCGTCACTAGCAATTTGTGAATATAAATCTTTTCGCGAATGTGCCATATGAGTCGTGTCTCTTTCCCGAACAGCTTTTTCTCTTCTACATGCGAGGGGCCTTCAGTAAGTAATGCAACACAATTTTTTCTCGGCCAATTGCCGTTAAAAATCTGCAGAATGTTTCCACTTCAGCCCCTACAGTTTCACGAAGTTCCGATAGGTGCCGGCGATATACGCAGACTTCAAAATGGCGTCTGTGAAGGAGGTGCGTTCCAAGCAGAGAGTTGTCACTGAGTTTCTTTTGCCGGAAAAGCAGAGCTTCGCAGATAGTCAGGGGCGCATGCGAATGTCTACGGTGACCTGGCAGCGAACAAAAGCACGCTAAGTCGTTGGGCGAGGCGTCTTTCATCATCGCAACAAGGCCGTGCAAACCTTTCGGATGTCCCTCATGCCATAGCTGTGACTCCTGCAGTGTTGGAACGTGCGGACACTCTTATTCGAGGTGATCGACGGATCACGATCGAACACCTCGCTGCTCAACTGGATGTCTCAGTTGGTAGTGGTGACTCACTCTGCCACCAGTTGGGGTACTCAAAGACTGTGCCCACTGAGTTCCTCGGTTGGTTGGTTACTTTGGGGGAGGAGACCAGGCAGCGAGGAAATCGGTCCCATCAGATAATGGAAGGACACGGAAGGAAGTCAGCCGCGCCCTTTCAAAGGAACTGAGAGCTGGTTTCTGAGGATGTGACACGATAGGGTTAGGATTGTGGACGTGGTCGTAATCAGTTACTCTCGGTTCCACAACAACAAGTGGCTCTGAGCACTAAGGGACTTAATATCAGAGGTCATCAGTCCCCTAGAACTTAGAGCTACTTCAACCTAACTAACCTAAGGACATCACACACATCCACGCCTGAGGCAGGATTCGAACCTGCGACCGTAGCAGTCGCGCGGTTCCGGACTGAAGGGCCTAGAACCGCTCGGCCACCGCGGCCGGCTGGTTGCACAACAAATACGTAAAGTTCATTTAAATAAATTTAAAACAATCCCTTAAAAAAACATCATTGACTGTTCGACGGCTGAAGGCCTTATCACCAAAAAATTCCACAATTTTGGGGGTGAAGGCGACGAACAACCTCACACAAATGGTTCAAATGGCTCTGAGCACTATGGGACTCAACAGCTGAGGTCATCAGTCCCCTAGAAATAAGAACTAATTAAACCTAACTAACATAAGGACATCACACACACCCATGCCCGAGGCAGGATTCAAAGGTGCGACTGTAGCGCTCGCGCGGTTCCAGACTGAAGCGCGTAGAACCGCTCGACCACTCCGGCCAGCAACCGCAAACAACAAACGGCTGAAGGCCTGAATTAGAAGTCAAGAAAACAACTCCAAATAGCACCTTTTAAAATGAATCCCTTGCTTTTAAAACAAGTTTGCTTAAAAAAAAAAAAACTTGCTTATTGGCAAAGAAGTGAAATTACTGCTCGGCTGAAGGCCACATCAACAATAATTAGAAAATTACAAATATCCTTAAAAGAAACATCAGAATGTAAGGAATCGGGACAAGCGGTTCTCAGCTAGTGTTGCAAGGGCCGGCCTGGGAAGGTAACTCAAGCATAGGGTACAGTGAGACAGGCTGCCAAGAGTTGTACTCACGTAACAGGATGGCAACTCACACTAGGGGCAGCTTCAGCGCCGACCGACCGACTAACCAATCCGCCTAACGTCCAATCACCGGTACAACAACGGAATACTAGTAGGCGGGGGCGAAGAGACAGACAGCACTAAGTCTTGAGAAAACATCCAAGCCCGAAGGAAACACTAGAACCAAGGTAGACCTCCCAAAACAAAACAACAACACATACGGGTCAGGGGAAAACAATTCCACCAACAACTTACAATACTAAAACCAGTCGCTGTGAAACAACACGGGCGAATTATGAGTCGGCACAAACACAGAGAAGCCAGAAGCGGTCGGAAGACCAAATGCACGTCGCCCGCTGCGACGACTGACCGAACGACCAACAAACGGCCGTCCCCACTCGAGTCAGGCACGGGAGAGATCCCAGTATAAATCGTCGACTGACAACTTATTGCCATAAGGTCACTTCGACAGACGGACACACATACACACACTCACACACGCAAGTGAAAGTTACACTACTCGAATATCACGGTCCATTCAACTAAAACTCGCTGAATCCGGTCGCTGAAGTGGGGGTACACTCTCGCGACCACATCCCTGCGTCGGACAGAGCACGTGTGCCGCCAGCGGTCGGCCGAGTAATGGCTGGCCGCACCTCACTGCTGCTCTGAGCACTATGGGACTTAACTTCTGAGGTCATCAGTCCCCTAGAACTTAGAACTACTTAAACCTAACTAACCTAAGGACATCACACACATGCATGCCCGCGGCAGGATTCGAACCAGCGACCGTAGTGGTCGCGCGGTTTCAGACTGTAGCGCCTAGAACCGCTCGGCCACTTGGGCTGGCAGATGGGCCCACGACGACCTGGAAATAGCAGAGGCCGCTCCAAAGATGGTACCGCAATACGCGCTATCGATAAGCGCTGCTGCTGCCACTCACGGACAGACAAGGCGAGCAAACGTACTGGCGCTAGTGAACACACTAAGAAAACGAGACGCCAGTATCGCTATTAGAAGATGCCCAGCTATGAACGGCATCAACACGAGCCGCACACGGCTTAGGAACCACTCCTGAATTTTCCTGAAACGTTTTAGCGAAATCACGGAAAACCTAAATCAGAATGACCAGACGCGGTTTTGAACCGTCGTCCTCCCGAATGCCAGTCCAGTGGGCTAACAACTGCGCCACCTCGCTCGGTTCGGTTCCTCGCTGCCTTACAGAAGACCATAAAGAGCAAGAACCATTGAGCGGAATTGCTTGCGCGTTGCGAGGCTGACAATGACAATTTCTTATCAAACGTCGTCACAGGCGGTGAAAAATGCTCATAACTTCGGACAGGAAACAAAACGGCAATCCACGGATTGGCGCCCGACCGCCTTTCCTCCGAAGAGAAAGTTCAATGCTACACCGTCCGCCCCGATAGCTGAATGGTCGGCGTGGCGGACTGCCGTCCTAAGGTGCGGGTTCGATTCCCGGCTGGGTCGGGGATTTTCTCCGGTCAGGGCGTTGTGCTGTCTTCATCATCACTCCATCCCCATCCGGCGCGCAGGTCGCCCAATGTGGCGTCGAATGTAATAAGACCTGCACCAAGGCGGCCCGACTTGCTCCATAAGGGGCCTCCCGGCCAATGACTCCGAAAGCTTCCTGGGCCGACGGTCCTCTAGCACTCTGAAGCCGTTATTCTGTTTCATGTTCTCCCTCGTAGTGCAACGATCAACTCTGAACTGCACTGTGCTCAGGAAAGTGAAGAAACGACTTCAACGTAGCCGTCGTCAAAATGCAAACGAACTTCTCCTTCTCCATGTCGATGCGAGACCTCACACACGTCTGTGCGCCCAAGATGAGGTCACAAAACTTCACTGGACCGTTCTTCCTCATCTGTCGTACAGCCAGGATCTCGCACCTTCCGGCCTCCCTCTGTGTGGGGTAGTCAGGGGTACATTCCTCAGCAAGCAGTACGTGGCTGCTGGGGAGGCTATTGGAAAATGGAAATGTCGTGTGGCTAGGGCCTCCCGTCGCGTAGACCGTTCGCGTGGTGCAAGTCTTCCGAGTTGACGCCACTACGGCGACTTGCGTGTCGATGGGGATGAAACGATGATGACAAGGACAACACAACACCCAGTCCCTGAGCGGAGAAAATCTCCGACCCAGCCGGGAATCGCACCCAGGTCGTTTCATCTGCATCTACATGGATACTCTGCAAATCACACTTAAGTCCCTGGCAGAGGGTTCGTCGAGCCACCTTCACAATAATTCTCTATTATTCCAATTTCCAATGCGTGCGGAAAGCTCTGATTTCCCTTATTTTATCGTGGTGATCATTTCTCTCTATGTAGGCCGGTGTCAACAAAATATTTTCGCATCCGGAGGAGAAAGTTGGTGATTAATTTCGTGAGATGATTCCGTCGCAACGAAAAACGCCTTTCTTTTAATGATGTCCAGCCCAAATCCCGTATCATTTCTGTGACACTCTCTCCCATATTTCGTAATGATACAAAACGTGCTACCGTTCTCTGAACTTTTTTGATGTACTCCGTCAATTCTATCTGGTAAGGATCCCAAACCGCGCAGCAGTCTTCTAGAAGAGCACGGACAAGCGTAGTGTAGGCAGTCTCCTTAGTAGGTCTGTTACATTTTCTAAGTGTCCTGCCAATAAAATGCAGTCTTTGGTTAGCCTTCCCCACAACATTTTCTATGTGTTCCTTCCAATTTAAGTTGTTCGTATTTGTAATACCTACGTATTTAGTTGAATTTACAACTTTTAAATTAGACTGATTTATCGTGGAACCGAAGTTTAACGGATTCCTTTTAGTACTCATGTGGATGACCCCACAATTTTCGTTATTTAGGGTAAACTACCACTTTTGCATCATCCAGATATCTTTTCTAAATTGTTTTGCAGTTTCTTTTGGTCTTCTGATGACTTTATTAGTCGATAAACGACAGCGTCATCTGCAAACAACCGAAGACCGCTGCTGAGATTGTCTCCAAATCGTTTATATACATAAGGAACAGCAAAGAGCCTATAACACTACCTTGGGGAACGCCAGAAATCACTTCTGTTTTACTCGATGACTTTTCGTCAATTACTACGAACTGTGACCTCTCTGACAGGAAATCACAAATCCAGTCACATACCGAGACGATATTCCATAAGCACGCAATTTCACTGCGAGCCGCTTGTGTGGAACACTGTCAAAAGCCTTTCGGAAATCCAGAAATACGGAATCGATCTGAAATCCCTTGTCAATAGCAATCAACACTTCATGTGAATAAAGCACTAGTTGTGTTTCACAGGAACGATGTTTTCTAAACCCATGTTGACTGTGTGTCGCTAGACCGTTTCCTTCGAGGTAATTCATAATGTTCGAACACAATATATGTTCTAAAATGCTGCTGCATATCGACGTTAACGATATGGGCCTGTAATTTAGTGGATTACTCCTACTACCTTTCTGGATATTGGTGTGACCTGTGCAACTTTCCAGTCTTTGGGTACGGATTTTCGTCCAGCGAACGGTTGTATATGATTGTTAAGTATGGAGCTAACGCCTCAGCGTACTCCGAAAGGAACCTAATTGGTACACAGTCTGGACATTCCGTCGCGCCGACCACTCAGCTACCAGGGGCGGACGGGAGACTGTTAATGCAGCTCCGATGTCGACCGTACGAGCATAGAGGCCCTGCCAGTAAGATGGCGTAAGGTAGTAGCATTAAAAGGAAATTATGTTGAAAAATAGTTTTGTAGCCAAAAGAGTGGGGAATTATATGGTGCATCGGAATCCTGAATAACATCAACCTGCTTTCAGAAATGAAATGATAATTAAATGAAGACCCTAAGTTATCGACAGGCGTTGATGTACATCAACAGGGACAGTTGAAAATGTGTGCCCCGACCGGGACTAGAACCCGGAATCTCCTGCTTACATGGCAGACGCTGTATCCATCTGAGCCACTGAGGGCACAGAGGATAGTGCGACTGCAGGGATATATCCTCTGCACGCTCCCCGTGAGACCAACATTCCCATCTTTATGTCCACACACTACATTCGTAGTGCACCTGCCCATTACACTCATTACTCGCAGCAGACAATCTTACCGAGTCCCGTAAGAGTTCGGGCAATGCGTGTGCATCCAGCACAGAAGAAGAAGGTCAATGGCCGGTTAGCCTTAACTATATGAAGGTGGTATCTGTTGTTTCAGGCATGTCCGAAAGAACAGATACCATTTCCAAACGTGCTTTCAGCCCTCCTCCTAACGAAAAGTCACGGTGCCTGTTCTGGCGTTAATGACAAGAGCTGAAGTTGCAACCGACTGAACTCGTTACCGTATCAAAATTAACGCAGAGTGACTCACCAATAACACTGTCTCACGTAGGCCATTGTAGGCAGACAAATGCACGGCGACAGACACACTGTCTGATCGAAGGTGTTCCGACAGCCCTAAGTAATGTGGAACTGACCGCTAGATGTCACGACAGACGCTCTCACCAGTATAGCACGAGGTGGGGAGTACTGCGTTGTCAGCACACAAGCGGCAGCCGCAAAAATGGTTCAAATGGCTCTGAGCACTATGGGACTCAACTGCGGAGGTCATTAGTCCCCTAGAACTTAGAACTACTTAAACCTAAATAACCTAAGGACATCACAAACATCCATGCCCGAGGCAGGATTCGAACCTGCGACCGTAGCGGTCTTGCGGTTCCAGACTGCAGCGCCTTTAACCGCACGGCCACTTCGGCCGGCGCGGCAGCCGCAGGACGGGGTGGTCGGCAGAGCTCCTTGACTTTGTACCTAGTCAGTGGGTGTCAGGCGCGCAACACACCCACCAGAGACACTTAACCCCTTCTAAAGTGGCCGGAATCGACTGTCGGTGATGGGATTGTGAAGTGGAAACGTGAAGGAGAAACAACAGGTAAACCAAAACCAGGAAGACCTCGTGTACTGACGCACAGATGACGTCGGGCATTGCAGAGGACGGTCGTGAGAAATCGCATGACATCAGCGTCAGTTCCAAACTGCTGCGAGCAGTCCAGATATCACAATAAGAACGGGTACAGGCTTAAAAAGAACGGGGAGATTGGTGCAGCAGTTCCTCATAACCCACACATTTCTGTAGTCACTGTGTAAGTGGGCTGCTTCTGTGTTGGCAGCATTGTGTAGCACTTTGCATTGCATCTCTGACTGCGCTTTCTTTTTAAGAGACTCTCTGGCTCGTCGGAATCGTTGTTGGAAGTTAATCGCCAGTATTGTTGGGCAGTTGGAAGTTAGTCGCCAGCAGTGATGGAAGTACTGTTGGGCAGTTGTAGGTGAACAGCCAGCAGTGATGGATGTTAGATGTGAGAAGTTAGGAATGATGGAGGGTAGAGCTCTGAAGTGTTAGCGTGGGCTAACGATCAGTACATGTTCGACTTGGAGACTGAATATTACTCATGATTATATATACCTTTGTACTGGATGTCAATCTCGATTTATATTCGTGTCTGAACTGGATGTCACATTACTAAGGTAAAAAAATACATTATTTGGTTTGCAACAAAATCTTTCCTTTGCTATCCACATGCCTATTAGTAGTTAGTGGCTTTAGTAGTTTGAATCTTTTATTTAGCTGGCAGTATTGACGCTCGCCGTATTGCAGTAGTTCGCGTAATAAAAATTTTTGTGAGGTAAGTGCTTAATGAAATGTATAGGTTATTGTTAGGATTTCTTTTTAGTCAGGGCCATTTTTTTGAATTAATTATTTGACGTCAGGTTGTAATTTTTTGAGCATTCACATTGCGTTGCGCTAGAATATTGTTGGTCAGCGTTGACATGATAAGAAAAAGTAAAGAGAAAGTAGCCCCAGTACGTTCAGTTTTACTCGGCTGTTTCAGAATCAAATAACGTAGAAGTTTCATCTTCTCAGTCATTCTGAAATTTAAGTACATACATTCTCATTTAAAGAAAGAAGTTTTAATTGCTAAGCGACTCTTTGTAAAGGCGTAAAAACGGATGACATTGGTCAGTGGATGACAGGAAACGAGTGCTGGATCATCTGCATCCAATGACATTCCGATGGAAGCGTTTGGATTTGGCTCATGCCTCGAGAACCTTACCTGCCATCGCGTGTAGTGCCGACAGCGAAGTGCGAAGGAGCTGGTGTTACGATGTGGGGGTGTCTTTCGGGGTGTTTGATGGTAAGTTTCCTCTAAAACTGTTACACAAGATACTTCAGAATGTCATACGCCTATTCCCTTGATCAGTGCAGTCGGTCTCTTACGCTGCTTCATAACTGCAGACCATATTCAGTACCACCAGTGACTGTCCAGTTTGCTGCCTTCTTATCCCTTCTCTTTTATCACGATGCGGCTTTGTAGAGTTGAAGTTCTTCGAGCTCGCTGGTAAAGCATAGGGGTTTTGGTAAAAGGAACAGG
The DNA here is from genome assembly GCF_023864345.2 of Schistocerca serialis cubense. NCBI lineage: Eukaryota > Metazoa > Arthropoda > Insecta > Orthoptera > Acrididae > Schistocerca > Schistocerca serialis. Next base: position 229,887,346 of record NC_064647.1, on the reverse strand, counting down.
CTGCGCCATAAACTTGTTAAGTTTCCAAAGCCGGCCGCGGTGGCCGTGCGGTTCTAGGCGCTGCAATCCGGAACCGCGTGACCGCTACGGTCGCAGGTTCGAATCCTGCCTCGGGCATGGATGTGTGTGATGTCCTTAGGTTAGTTAGGTTTAAGTAGTTCTAAGTTCTAGGTGACTGATGACCTAAGATAGTGCTCAGAGCCAAGCCATAAGTTTCCAAATCTGGGTTTCAACCCAGGTAATCGACAGGGCTTTGACTTGCCCCAGTCCTAGTACTCGGGGCAGCTCATGGGGACACCAAAAAACCAAAACAGTATGGTTCAATGAGTGCGAGGAACGTCTTTGCCTCAATGACCACTCTACAGCTGAACGTTAAATTTAAATTTTCAGAAAGAAACGTGTCTATTAGCTCGTCGTGGTATTTTGCATTTAGCGTGCACTTTCTTGTGGGCATCTACTTACGAGCCCTTCTGCTTGTCAGCCTCAGAATGACTTCATGGTGTGGGATAACTCTTCTGTCTTCCTCCTAACTCCAAAGCACAGCCGGTTCATAATTACTAACTCCACACCTCATTACTAAATTCTCACTGGACGGCACTCATAAAGTCTCGTACTATTGGGCAGTGAGATTTCTGGCCAGACAGAAACAGCCAAGTTCCAGAGCAGTGAGAAAGAGAACAGAATTGGGCCGACGGCTGAAGAGTAAGAACAACCGATGAGACGAGTCTTGGTGTCGCATAGAAGGATGTCTCCACTGTAGCACTGAGCATAAGGGTGCAGGCCGAATTCAGACTTTCCAGCTGCTGCTGATGCTGCCTTCCGCTTTTACGCAACGCGAGTCTGATAAGAATTGGCCAGCGTTGCAAACAGAGATACACTATGTGATCAAAAGTATCCGCACACCACCAGAAACATACGTTTTTCATATTAGGTGCATTGTGCTGCCACCTACTGCCAGGTACTTCATATCAGCGATCTCAGTAGTCATCGGACATCGTGAGAGAGCAGAATGGGGCGCTCCGCAGAACTCAACGGACTTCGAAGGGTCGGGTGATTGGGTGTCACTCGTGTCGTACGTCTGTTCGAGAGATTTCCACACTCCTAAACATCCCTAGGTCCTCTGTTTCCGACGCGATAGTGAAGTGGAAATGTGAACGGACACGTACAGCACAAAAGCGTACAGGTCGACCTCGTCTGTTGACTGACAGAGACCACCGACAGTTGAAGAGGGTCGTAATGTGCAGTAGGCAGACATCTATCCAGACCATCACACAGGGATTCCAAACTGCATCAGGATCCTTTGCAAATAATATGACTGTTAGGCGTTAGGTGACAAAACTTGGATTTCATGGTCGAGCGGCTGCTCATAAGCCATACATCACGCCGGTAAATGCCAAACGACGCCTCGTTTGTTCTAAGGAGCGTAAACATTGGACGATTGAACTGTGGGAAAACGTTGTATGCAGTGACGAATCACGGTACTCTATGTGGCGATCAGATGGCAGGGTGTGGTATGGCGAATGGTTGATGAACGTCATCTGCCTGCATGTGTAGTGCCAACAGTAAAATTTGGAGGCAGTAGTGTTATGGTGTGGTCGTGTTTTTCATGGAGGGGATTTGCACCCCTTGTTGTTTTGTGTGGCACTATCACAGCACACGCCTACATTGATGCTTTGAGAACCTTCTTGTTTCCCACTGTTGAAGTGCAGTTCGGGGATGGCGACTGGATCCTTCAACACGATCGAACACCTTTTCATAATGCACAGCCTGTGGCGAAGTGGTTACACGACAGTAACATCCCTGTAATGAACTGGCCTGCACAGAGTCCTGATCTGAATCCTATAGAATGCCTTTGGGATGTTTTGGAACGTCGACTTTGTGGCAGGCCTCACTGACCGACATCCATACCTCTCCTCAGTGCAGCACTCCATCAAGAATGGGCTGCTATTCCCCAAGAAACCTTCCAGCACCTGATTGAACGTATGCCTGCTAGAGTGGAATCTGCCATCAAGGCTAAGGGTGTCCAACACCATACTGAATTCCAGCATCACCGATGGAGGCCGCCACGAACTTGTAAGTCATTTTCAGCCAGATGTCCGGATACTTTTGATCACATAGTGTATGATAGTTAACTTCCATCAGGACAAAGTTCACAGTTTTATCGTCTTCATTATGTACTTCTTACTGGTGTGAGTGCTTATTTTTTTCGTGTTCTTTCTGTAATCAACTAACCACTCCTGTTGTATCTGTGAAATACTCTGATAATTATGCTTTTACCATGCTCCTCTACCTGTGCCAAGATTACATTTTATAGTTATGATACCTTGTTTAGTTATTACATCTTAATTAAGTTACATCAGCGGGTAACTCATATGTTGATGTTTTACAATAATAAGCCTCATTGTTATAGTGACCACCTGTTATTGGAAGATGATCCCTCCTCTCATATATATATATATATATATATATATATATATATATATATATATATGTGTGTGTGTGTGTGTGTGTGTGTGTGTGTGTGTGTGTGTGTTTGGTGATATTTTCACAGATGATTGGGCCACGCCTGCTAATTATTATTCCAGTTGTGTCACATTATCATTTGCTTAAAAATAATTTGCATGATCATATAGGCTGCTTCTCTTTGCTGAATGTCATCAGATATTCGACTATAGTGTCATAGAAGTACGATAAACAGTACGACCAACATTCCACATAAGATTATGGCGACGCTGCCAGGATTTTTGAAGCCTGGAACCCTCTGAATCTCATACTCAAATCTTTTTAAGTGGACGAATTTTAACTAAAAAGAACGATGCCCTAATAATAAAAGAATATCAAGAGTTTAAATTAGTTATGTTGCAGGCGGTTTTATTAATTTGTATTTCTTCATAGGTAAGGTTGGTGACTAAAAGTGTGTCGTTGTCCTGAATTGTCGTCGTTGCATATAGTATGGGGGTATATCTTTATGTGTTTGTGTTGGGTTAGGATTTTATTGTGTTTCACGATGTTTAGGTTAGCAATTTAGTTATTAGGGGAAAGTGTGGAAAATCTGTATCAGTATTTGGTTTCGCCAGGATTAACCCATGCTGGTGCACATTTCTTAGAAAAAGTGAGTACCAATGACAGGAAAGAAGCGAGTCAATCTGTAAAGCGTGGACTTAAAAATGAGATCGAACAAGACGCCTTACACAGTTCTTAGACGAGGAAAAATCGAGAAAGTAATATAGACAAGTCATTAGTGACAAACAGAGGAACAGATTGCTTACAGCGAAACGTACAACAATCTGAAGCAGAGATGTTAAGTGAAGAGAATGTGACAATGTCTCAGGCAACGGAAGATTGCGTAGCTGCTGATCTCGAAAACGTAACACAAAGTGTTGCTGACTGCAATCTCTTTCCCCGCCATGGTGAGTAGCAGTCATTAGTGATTCGTGTACTATCAGATAGCGAGGAACATTTTAAAGGAGCAGAAGAATATTTCAAAAACATAGAAGAAAACTTCAAAAAGGTAGATGAGCAACATGAAAAAGTGGAAGAGCATGATAAGATTAGTGACGAGAAGCCGATGGAATTTTTCAAACAGACAGACGAAAATTGCAAGAAGGCTGATGAGAAAAATTAGATGTCTTTAAAAATATTGAAGAACAATTTAAGGAACATATTGATTACGTTAAGAAGTTAGGAAACAGGTTAACAAATGCAAGTGTGTGACGGACAAACGGAAAAATTAGACAAAAAGACGACAGAAGAAGTTAAGAAATCAGAAGAGAGAACGAAACAGGCCATTAAGGTTCAAATCAGCGACTGCGAAAATAAATCAGGCACACCGACTTAAGAAGTGAAGGACGTGACAGTTGAGTTACGAAAGGACGGAAATAACGTTAAATAATGGAAGGATGCAGTAACGGAGGACATTTCTCAAGTTAAGAAGAAGTTAGAGGAATTGTCATCACGTAATGACGCAAGTTCGGAAAGAACCGTTCCAGTTAATTTAAAAGATGAAGAAGAAATAAAAGTTGTGCTTCAATTCAAAGAAATTCAAGCCGACATCAGCCGGCGCAGTTGTTTAAAGAGAGACAACGAAATAGTGGCCCGACAAATAGTATGGGGATCGGTGAGACATTGATGAGTGAAGAAGTTAGCTGCAAAGAGGAGGTCGAATTACGAGAATTAACGGACCAGAACTGTTGTATCCGTTGTGATCCCGTTCCACCTCTGGTGAACGCGCAGCCAGTTGCGTCAGTAGAAATAAATTATCAAGACGTGGAAGAGGACGAAATGAAAAGGCATTTTGCTTCCGTTCAAAAGTTTGCACAGTTTCCGGACAGATCAAACAGTTTACGCCCCAGAATTTGGATTGAGCAGTTCCGGGATGATCTTTCCAGATCTTAGTGCACCAGCTAAAAAATCAATTTCATTTGCGCACATCTGCGCGTAGAAGCAGCCGCAAACTATGCTCGTGATCGCATCAAAGTGTAAATGAAACATATGAGGGGTTTAAAGAAATGTTTCTGCACGAATTTTCGTCGAAGGAAGAAACAGGAGCATTGTAATGATGCTGCCTTACACCGGTTCACAATTTCGAAGTCCTACACAATATTTCAAAGAAATTTTTAAGAATAAATAAATGAATTAATATAGAATAAAAATAAAATAAATAATTTTTATTTTATTACAAAAAAATCTCTCTCCCTCTCTAAGACACACACACACACACACACACACATACACACACACACACACACACATTCACAAAACAGTTGTTTGCAGGAAACTGAGAATGTTGGTAACACTTAGAAAAACAAATGAATCTCTGTACAGTGATGTGTAACGTAAACAGTGAACTGAAAGTGAACTGTAAGCTGTCCACTTGGTTGCCAGATGGGAAAAAGCACTTTGCTTGGATGCAATGAATTAGAAGTTACCTGTAAGTACCTTTCCATTTCATAAAAAATCGTTAAGGAACTGTTTTTAAATCTATAACCTAGATGTGAAACCATAACCTATGTGTAAAAATGACATATCATATAATATTTCAAGGCACCCACTGAAGATACCCTGTAAAAAAGGCGAAAAGCGTCTGGGTGCATAAATAAAAATAAAAATTTCGGTGTGTAGCATGCAACAAAGGCATTTTCTTTGAAAATGGATGTTTCAAAGAAATGGTCAGGAGAAAGCAGTTCTAGGACGCGTCGTTTGAGGCGAAGGAGCTCGTACGGATTTGCTTAGCCAAACCGCCAAACCGTATTCAGAAAGACACGGACGATGCAGGCGCATTCTTGTTTTTCCTTGATGAACTCGGCTACGACCGTAAAACCAAAGGTAGAGAACCAGCGCACTTTGTGCAGACGCACTATGGTCCACCGCAGTGTGGACCACTTGAATACGAACCTGCGAGAGAAGCATCGACCCTGCAAAACTGTACGGTGGAAGAGAAACAATCATCGTAATTCGTGGCCAGAGCCATGTCGAGCGGACGATAGATGAGATCACGGAGGACGTGCTGATTGAAGATGAGAGGCTAGATCCACGAAGCAACCGGCGAGGAAATGGTGAGGAATTGACTATGTGGTGGGATTAGCCGACGGACGAAGCTCGGACTTTGCCATGAAACCGCGGCAACTTCCTTTGCTAGCTGATAGGTTGTAATTAGTAAAGTTTAGGACTTAGGTAAGTAGGCGGTATTTTTGTTTTGGAAATGCAATAGGAGAATTAGCGAGCACTGAAGAACTGGAGTATGGACACTAGAGGTGGAGTGTAGCGGTCTTCGGATCGGTTGCAGATTAATTCGGTAACGGTGCTGCAGGGTGAGTTGGTCAATGACAGTGTGAGGAGGTTCTTTCACTCTCTAATTTTACCCTAAGACAACGAGAATGCTCTGTGACTCCCATACGCAGAGAGATAGATCGTAAATTAAGCACTATGCTCGAGGTGTTAGAAATATGTAGAGCACTGTCTGGTATACCTTGATGATTTATTTGTTCGAGAATTAAGGCTGAATGGGCGTACTGATCAGTCATCTGCCTACATTCGCAATGATACTCGCGAAGTAGAGAAGAGGCGGTTTAGCTATGATACTGAAACTGGGGAAACAATCTGTCACATCATTGGCCAGTGTTGAAGTTAGTGTAAAATTGCTAAAATTGTTCACACTATCAACTGTGATGTTTACTATTAGAGTACATCGATGTTGTCTTTTCCATCCCATCCGTGCATTGGTTCAAAATGGTTCAAATGGCTCTGAGCACTATGGGACTTAACATCTGTGGTCATCAGTCCCCTAGAACTTAGAACTACTGAAACCTTACTAACCTAAGGACAACACACACATCCATGCCCGAGGCAGGATTCGAACCTGTGACCGTAGCGGTCACACGGCTCCAGACTGAAGCGCCTAGAACCGCACAGCCACATCGGCCGGCCGTGCATTGGTGCGCTATTGCTCACCACATAATGATTGACTGACTTTGCTTGTTTGAGTTGGAGATAGAGTTTTGGCGGCTGGGCTATACCTTCTGGGGTGAATAGCACCGAAACAGAGATCGCGTACATGGCTGCAATACAGGTATGAGGAATCAGTCGAAACGGAACGTAGAGTTATCAGCTATTCCGTCAGTGTGAGTGACTAGTCTACATGTAGAGCTCGTTAATCACGTTCGCACTGTAGTTTGGTGACTCTACACAACGTGAGCAAACTCTTGCGGTTTCCTTAAGTTGTAAGTGACTTTAATTTAAAATCAGCCTATGTGTTGCGTGTAGTGGTATCTGCCGCAAGAACATGATTTACACTGTGCAACGTTTAGTTTCCTGCGAAAGGCCGTGGATAAGAACTTCTTACTGTCAGTTTAGAACCCGGCATAGACCTCGAAGTCGTGGCAGAAGAACGAAGTGTTTGGAATTGTGCAAAAGTGCGTTAGAAAACGTTTAAAATAACTAAACAGGACCAGAGGGAGCGCCCTCTGCGACTTACAAGGGGAGGCCGCCAATTGTGAAATTCAGATTCGATTCATACTGCGCATAATAAAAGCTCATGGCCAGAGGTGTAATGTGGCAAAGCACAAAGATGCACTTCTCAGCAGTTGTCGAGAAAATCGACAAAAGAAACCGTTGCCGTGAAATACTCTCTACGATTAACAATTTTATACAGCGTCGTGGCGCAGCGGTAAGCGCTCGGGTTTGTAATCCGAAGGTCGCCGGATCGAATCTCGCGCCATGCAACATTTTTTTTTATTATTAGTTTTTTGTAATTCACATTATATATATATATATTCATTAATAGTTTATATATATATATATATATATATATATATATATATATATAAACTATTAATGAATCGCTTATGCATGTTGATGAAGGAGGATCGCTCTCCAATTATACCGCCTCCATTTCTCCGTTTGTTTAACATGGTGTACCAAAGCTCTCACGTCCGCACTGATTTTCGACGATGTTATAAATAGCGCTAGGGACAGCATCTACCTTCTTTCGAAGTTGGCAGGCAACTACGCTGTTATGTGGCGGCTCGTTTCGGCCCATTCAACATCTGTCCTTCAAGTGTAACGAGCGAGTAACGGAGTTTATATTTCATACCTGCCACAGCAAATTTTTGTTCGTGGGGTTTCTATTGTAATTCGAACGTTTGACTTACGGTATACGTATTCGTTTCGGAATATCGTTTCTACATCTTCCGTTAACTATACTTGGTTAACATTATGAAGACAATTAATAAATTTAATAAATTTGTGAAATACAAATTTGTTTGCGGAAAACATAATGATGTTCGAAGTCGCCAGTTTTTCCACGACAAACGACTTTCAACAACTTACTATATGCATAATTGTTGCAACTGATTGCCGGGAATTATATATATATGTGTGTGTGTGTATACACACATTTGAATTACAAAAACAAATACTAAAAAAAAAAAAAAAGGTTGTATGGCGCGAGATTCGATCCGACGACCTTCGGGTTACGAACCCGGGCGCTTACCGCTGCGCTACGACGCTGTATAAAATCGTTATTCGTAGAGAGTATTTCACCGCAACGGTTTCTTTTAACTGTCGATTTTCTCGACAACGGCTGAGAAGTGCATCTTGGTGCTTTGCCACATTACACCTCTGGCCATGAGCTTTTATTATGCGCAGTATGAATTGAATCTGAATTTCACAATTGGCGGCCTCCCCTTGTTAGTACAGTCTGTGGGATACGATCATTCGCCTAGGGTATAGGTGAACAAACTTTAAAATGGCCTCTGCAGTGCCTGTATATTTAATAGGATCGAGAAGTCTTCCGAAGTAAGAGTGATTTCAGGTGTGCCGCAGGGGAGTGTCGTAGGACCATTGCTATTCACAATATACATAAATGACCTTGTGGATGACATCGGAAGTTCACTGAGGCTTTTTGCGGATGATGCTGTGGTATATCGAGAGGTTGAAACAATGGAACATTGTACTGAAATGCAGGAGGATCTGCAGCGAATTGGCGCATGGTGCAGGGAATGGCAATTGAATCTCAATGTAGACAAGTGTAATGTACTGCGAATACAAAGAAAGAAAGATCTCTTATCATTTAGCTACAATATAGCAGGTCAGCAACTGGAAGCAAATTCCATAAATTATTTGGGAGTACGCATTAGGAGTGATTTAAAATGGAATGATCATATAAACTTGATCGTCGGTAAAGCAGATACCAGACTGAGATTCATTGGAAGAATCCCACGGAAATGCGGTCTGAAAACAAAGGAAGTAGGTTACAGTGCACTTATTCGCCCACTGCTTGAATACTGCTCACCAGTGTGGGATCCGTACCAGATAGGGTTGATAGAAGAGATAGAGGAGATCGAACGGAGAGCAGCGCGCTTCGTTACAGGATCATTTAGTAATCGCGAAAGCGTTACGGAGATGATAGATAAACTCCAGTGGAAGACTCTGCAGGAGAGACGCTCAGTAGCTCGGTATGTTGTTGAAGTTTCCAGAACATACCTTCACCGAGGAGTCAAGCAGTGTATTGCTCCCTCCTACGTATATCTCGCGAAGAGACCATGGGGATAAAATCAGAGAGATTAGAGCCCACACAGAGGTATACCGACAATCCTTCTTTCCACGAACAGTACGCGACTGGAATAGAAGAGAGAACCGATAGAGGTACTCAAGGTACCCTTCGCCACACACCGTCAGGTGGCTTGCGGAGTAGGGATGTAGATGTAGATCGTGCCACACAGGCAGCAGTAGCGGTAGCAGTCTGAGGTGTAAATTCTGTGAGGGGTGGGGTATAGCGTTAGGAATGCTTGGAGGGCTGCACGATGCGCTATTCTGGGAAGCATTGCGTTATCTCCGTCTCCGTGCTGGAGCCCCACTGCAACTTTGCATCATCGCGTGAGCAATGGTGCCTATGTGAGTTCTATATCGGATGAAGCTAGTGGAGCTTCTACAGTTGTTAATTTTTCTCTGTTTGGGGGTAGAGAATAACGATGATTGCATGTTGGGCTGATAGATTTGAATGGACCCGGATCTGTACTACTTGTATGTAGTTTGAGGACGCACCACAATGCACGAATTTCCACCGAATGGTCAAAACATTCTCCTGTCGTACTAACTCAGGAGCGCTCTGTTTCTACACGGGTTGCAGAAGATGGTGGATATGTCTTTCTCCGACTTCTGCTCAGTTCCGACTTAAATTGGGGCGATCACGCGTGCAAAGCTGTAGAAAGGGGAACAGTTGCAAGATGCGCCGGGGGTAACTAAAACCACGTTGGAATTTTACTGTAGCAGCCAGACTAGAGAAAGGTGACTCAGTGCGAGATATGAGAGTGCTGGAAATATGACTGAGTAGTGGTTGTAATCATTGAAGGACTTGTCAATAGGATCCAACACAAGTATGTGCTTGAATGGGAAGACCTGATTCGAAATCATGGACATTTCTAGCAGATAGCGTATCACCAGAGATCTGAGAAGTTAGGGTACATTTTCTTACAACCTCAATCAGCACATCATTTACTACTACTGTTTGTGATCCTTCTCAATCAGTCATAGCCTATAACTCAGTGGATATATCGCAGAACCTCTGACATCGCATCGAGACAGGAAACGTTACAAATACTGCAGAAATATCTAGTTGGGGCGGCGTGGGGGAGTAGCAAATACTGCTGGTCTGATAATACACATTCCTGTGATCACCATCTCGGTATTTGTCCAGAAAAACCACCTCATTCAGAGGTAATGTCGTACCTCGATTTATAAAGCCAGTATAGCTGTAGAAGCAAGTCTGCTTGTGACAGTAACATACAGTAGTTGTTGGGATCGAGTTTTTTTTAACATCTGGCAGTTAAACCTCTTTTCTAGGACACAGTGGTAGTATTTGCAAGAAAACTTATGAGACATGTCCACCCGTAGTTGATTTTCTTTCAGTATTATTTCGTATCATCTGCGATCAGTTATTGATGAAGTATTATGCTTATTACACTACTGGCCATTAAAATTGATACACCAAGAAGAAATGCAGATGATAAATGGGTATTCATTGGATAGATATATTATGCTAGAACTGACATTACATTTACACGCAATTTGGATGCATAGATCCTGAGAAATCAATACCCAGAACAACCACCTCTGGCCGTAATAACGGCCTTGATACGCCTGGACATTGAGTCAAACAGGCCTTGGATGGCGTGTACAGGTACAACTGCCCATGCAGCTTCAACACGATACCACATTTCATCAAGAGTAGTGACTGGCGTATTGTGACGAGCCAGTTGCTCGGCCACCATTGACCATATGTTTTCAGTTGGTGAGAGATCTGGAGAATGTGCTGGCCAGCGCAGCAGTCGAACATTTTCTGTATCCAGAAAGGCCCGTACAGGACCTGCAACATGCGGTCGTGCATTATCCTGCTGAAATGTAGGGTTTTGCAGGGATCGAATGAAGGGTAGAGCCACAGGTCGTAACACATCTGAAATGTAAAGTCCACTGTTCAAAGTGTTGTCTTGCAAACGTCCCCATCTGTTGACTCAGGGATCGAGACGTGACTGCACGATCCGTTACAGCCATGCGGATAAGATGCCTGTCATCTCGACTGCTAGTGATACGAGGCCGTTGGGATCCAGCACGGCGTTCCGTATAACCCTCCTGAACCCATCGATTCCATATTCTGCTACCAGTCATTGGATCTCGACCAACGAGAGCAGCAATGTTGCGAAACGATAAATTGTAATTGCGATAGGATACCATCCGACCTTTATCAAAGTCGGAAACGTGATGGTACGCATTTCTCCTCCTTACACGAGGTATCACAACAGTGTTTCACCAGGCAACGCTGGTTAACTGCTGTTTGTGTATGAGAAATCGGTTGGAAACTTTCCTCATGTCAGCACGTGTAGGTGTCGCCACTGGCGCCAACCTTGTGTGAATGCTCTGAAAAGCTAATCATTTGCATATCACAGCATCTTCTTCCTGTCAGTTAAATTTCGCGTCTGTAGCACGTCATCTTCGTGGTGTAGCAATTTTAATGGCCAGTAGTGTAGTATGGGGTGCATGATATGTTCACATTTGAGCATCAGGCTTATAAAGTATGTGTTTGTGCAAAGGAAGTGACTATGTCCAGTCGTGTGGAAGATAGCATTTGGCGTGGAGTACTGCGATAGCATGGGAAGAGGATGTCAAGTCATAAGAATGGGTACCGATATTTCTATTTCCAGAGCCACAGCTGTCAGCAGGGTGTATTTCCGATACTTCGCTCATTGATGAGTGTCATTCAGTTGAGACCACAATGCTTGCTTTTAGTTGTAAGTACAGGGATAAAATATATTTGTGAAGGAATTTGTAGGATCATTCTGTCTATGCGTGCTTGGCCTGCAGCGCTGGTGACCTGAGCAGGAATGAATCACATTTGCCGTTAATGGCAGCAGCTGTCTGAATGCAAATGCCTGTGGGAATGCAGGAATGTATCTGAGTTAACTTTAGCATGTGTTGGGCGGCTTTTGTGATCGTGTGGAAATTTGAGAAGATTGAATATGGAGGTGTGTTTGCATTGGACTGCTATCCCCTCCCATGTAAATTCTTTGGTTGACTGCTTCTGCACATTTCGCGCCTTTATTTAGTTGAGAGAAGATCGGTTGTGGTGTGTGCATGTAGCAGGTGAAAAAGATGTTTGCTTGTTCTTTAGACATGAGAAACACCCTAGTTGAGGTTGTAAATTATAGGGATGATTTGGAGTCTGTTACATCACTGACATTGGTATTTGCGAGTGGAAACATCATTTTCCTCTATTCGTTTCGAGTTCTCACGTAAAGATCTTCACAGACGGGATAAGCGCTAAAATTTCGGATTTGTAGAGAAATAATTCCCAGTCTATATCTTCGGAATTATGTTCCACTAGCGATTGGTGGGATACTGCAGTGAATCATGTGGAATTAGATATGTTCTTGTAATCCCCAAGTCTGGAGATGTGAGTAGAAAAGCGAGCAAGCAAGGAAGCAGGTTTGGAGCAGAAAGAATAACGTGTTTGTGCCAAGGGGAAACAAGCCCAAATTTGTGGAACAGTTCTGAGAGTGACTTCGATCCACTGACGGTTTTCTGATGTAAAAGGGATGATTTTGTATGGCGGAGGATATGAATTGTATGTTTACTACATCGACATGGTACGTGGTGATATATTGTGGGGTTGAAGATCGGTTTCACGCTCTAATATTCAAGATCCTGTCCTCAGTGGAAGAGCAGTGTAATTGAGTAAGAGTCTTTCCATATTTGATGATATGTATGGCACTTTGCAAGGTTTAGTTGTCAGCACAATATGGCTGTGATGGTGTGTGCTCCCCTGGAGCGTCTGCATCTGTGCTGAGAGGAATTTCTCAGGTATCATATATGAAAGGGATGTCATCGCCTCACCCTTGAGGCACCTTTGTGTAGTTTGACAGCTTTCGGCCGCATCACTTGGCGCTCTAGTGGACAGGGGGTGGCGGTAGGAGTTGTTTGTATGTCTGCAGAGCGTTATTTAGGAGTAGTTTACAGGTCTGTGTGGCGTGACCCCAAGTATGTGTTTTGTATCAGTGTGATAAATATACTCCATACCTAAATAAATTGTTCCAAAATAATTAAAGTACACTCCTTCCTTACTCTCTCCAGCAGCCCAGCACAGGCTGAGTCATTTTCGCGACATTTTCCCTCTCCAGACCACCATCTTGGATTACATCACAGGAGTGATGACAGCATCCTCTGGTGGCAGTATTGTGTACTAGGTCAGCTGGAGTCTAGATCTCGTGGTAGAGGCACTGCCTGCAAAATAAAATCTTATGTCCAGCACAGGCAGAGCCATTTTCCCTCCATTTCCTCCCACCATCTTGGATTATGTCACAAAACAGACGACAGCACACTTTGGTGGTGGTACTGTGTACTAGGTCCAGACCTTATGGTGAACACCCTGTTTGCCGCTGTCTTGGATAATGGTACTTGCATCATCAGCTGATGTCATGGCTGCCATCTTGCATTATGTCCCAAAATGGTTGACAGCACTCTCTGGTCGTGGCACTGTGTACTAGGTCAGTTGGAGTGCGGACCTTCTGGCGAACACACTGGATGGTGGTGTCTCTAATTGTATAAATAAAGACTGGTGCATGATTTCTATAGTTGATGATTAGCAAGCATGTTTGTAGAGTCTTTTAGCTGGATTATTATTTTGACAATTTACGAGTTGTTTGGCACTATGGACGTAAATGTATTGCATTATCTACGAGTGGTTTGCATGTCTGTGGGCTGTGCAATGCGTTATTTTGACAGTTTACAATTAACAAGTGCATGTGTAGAGCATTATATGTGAGTTATTTAGGAGTAGTTTGCAGGTCTGTGTACTGTGTGGCATGTCAGAGCGTGTGTTCTGTATTACTGTGATAAATATACTCCATCCCTAAATAAATTGTTCCAAAATAAATAAAGTACACTCCTTCCTTACTCTCTCCAGCAGCCCAATGCAGGCTGAGTCCTCTTCCCATGAATCCTTAGGAGGAGATGGCGGCCAGGTGACTTAGGTTAGTCCAAGTGTCCTTTCTTTCACTCCATTTTCTTAGCTTAGTAGAGAAACCCCAAGTGACTTATATTCCTGCCAAATTTCGAACTTGGCACCAGTTCCTAGGAAGAAGTGGTAGTGAGATGACAGGTTAGTGAAGGTAGCCAAATTGCCCTTTCTTTCCACCCATTTTCTTAGGTGTGATGCATTATCCTGTTGGAATTTGAACTTCCCATCATTTTTTGGTGGGAGGGGAGGGGAGCATGGCACTTTCCCATCAAAAGCCGCCATCTTGGATGACGTCATCGCCGCCATCGTGGATAATGGTACTTTGCACCAGAACTTCCCTTGTCCCAATACTGAAATGTTGAAAGAAGGGGAGCTCCATGTGCAGGCAAACTTTTTGAACTAATGTTTTCAGTTTTCTGAGGATCTCCCAGTACTTTGCAGACTTACCTTTATGCATGAATTTCAGATGCACCATACTTTGAACATCCTAGAACGCTGTGAGTGTGACTGCCTGTTGTTGTCATGGTCTTGAACTTCTTTGGCGTTGGAGATCCTTTGGGGTGAAACTCCATTGACGCTCTCTTGTCTTGCGGGTCCAAATGGTGAACCCAGTTTTCATCACCTGTCACATTGTCGAAGAGCAACGTATCACCCTTACGCTCAAAATGCAAAAATCGTTGATGTCCGGTCTCCTATGCTTCATGTCAGGAGTGAGCATTCGAGGCACTCACCGTGCACATAATTGTCTGTATCGCAGTTCAGGAGTGACGACCTTGTTAGAAACTTTATTACGGCATGCTGTTTCTCATGCACCGACGTAGTTCTGTTACACATCGCCATGTTATGCACTTCAATTCGGAGCCCTCTGCCGGCAGAGGGTTGCGTCTGCGAAGCGGGAAACTAGAATGAGTGATATGCATGACATATAACACTCAGCAGAATAAAAAAATCTGAAGCTTTACTTTTCAGCAAGAGCTCGTATAATGCATTGAGTATTTGCGTCTGCCCACATTTGGTTACTGTGGTAATTTACTATCCCGCTCTGTGTAAATCACGGAGCGATAAACATTCGCAGTTGCCACCTTGCACTTAATTTAAAAATAAAGCAGGAAAATCTTGCAAAGTGTGAATGCCCATATTACACTCATTATGAACATGTCGAAAAAAGGGAGCAACTTGGTCAACAAGAATGCTGAAATAGCTATCCTGATTCAAATTCATGGTAACATGAAGTATTAGAACCAAGTCATGGTACGAAGAACACCACCAAAACTTCACTGAATCACCTCCATCCTCAACTACAGGAAGCACATGTCATCTTGGCCCCTATGTGATCGGTCAAAGCTTCGTGCTGCTCTAACCTTACTAACCTTAGTTACATAACAGTATTGTGCGCTGTAGCAATGAGTACCCCTTGTGAATATACCCTGAAGAGCCAAAGAAACTGGTACACCTGTCTAATATTGTGTAGGGCCCCAGCGAGCATCCAGAAGTGCTGCAGCACGATGTAGCATGGACTCGACTAATGTCTGGAGTAGTGCTGGAGGGAAATGACACCTTTAATCCTGCAGGGCTGTCCATAAACCCGTAAGATTGCGAGGGGTTGGACATCTCTTCTGAACTATGCGTTGCAAGTCATCCTGATATGGTCTGTAATGTTCATGTCTGGGCAGTTTGGTGGCCAGCGGAAGTGTTTAAACTCAGAAGAATGTTGCTGGGGCGACTCTGTAGCAATTCTGGACTTATGGGATGTCGCATTATCCTGCTGGAATTGACCAAGTCCGCTGGAATGCAAAACGGACACGAGTGGATGCAGGTGATCAGACAGGATGCTTACGTACGTGTCACCTGTCAGAGTCATATCTAGACGTATCAGGGGTCCCATATCACTCCAACTGCACACGCCTGACTAAAATGGTTCAAATGGCTCTGAGCGCTATGGCACTTAACATCTGAGGTCATCAGTCCCCTAGAACTTAGAACTACTTAAACCTAACTAACCTAAGGACATCACAGACAGCCATGCTCGAGGCAGGATTCTAACCTGCGACCGCAGCGGTCGATACAATTCGACACTTGACTCGTCCGACCAGGCAGCATGTTTCCAGTCATCAACAGTCCAATGTCGATGTTGACGGTTCCAGGCGAGGCGTAATGCTTTGTATCGCGCAGCCATCAAGGGTACACGATTCGGCCTTCGGCTCCGAAAGCCCATGATGATGTTTCGTTGAATGGTTCACACGCTGCCACTTGTTGATGGCCCACCATTGTAATCTGCAGCAATTTACGGGAGGGATGCACTTCTATCATGTTGAACGATTCTCTTCAGTACTCGTCGCCCTCGTCCTTGCAGGATCTCTTTCCGGCCACAGCACTGTCAAAGATTTGATGTTTTGCCAGATTCCTGATATTCACTGTACACTCGTAAGATCATCGTACATGAAAATCCCCATTTCTTTGCTACCTCGGAGATGCTAGATCCCGCCGCTCGTGCGCCGACTGTAACACGTTCAAACTCACTTAAATCTTCAGAACTTGCCATCGTAGCAGCAGCAACCGATCTAACAACTGTGCCAGACATTTGTCTTATATAGGCGTTGCCGACTGCAGCATTGTAATCTGCCTGTTTACATATCTCTGTATTTGAACACCCGTGGCTGTACCAGTTTCCTTGGCTCTTCAGTGTAATTCAGTGTTTGCTTGTTTATCGTTGCCATTACTCGTATCAACTGTCGTGACTTATCAGTCGACTAAGCACTTGTTAGCTCACATCGTCCATGAACGCTTTTGTGAACACAGGGATGAACTATCGCATCACAGTCAGCAAATATCGATATTGTTAAGCCTCTGTGGTGTGCTTTGGAGAGAAGGGTGTGTGGTCCCTGTCCACCTCCATAATCACCACCAGAAACTGCCACTATTACGCAGGAAGAATGGCACATATAGGACTCCCTTGGGAAGCATGCACGACCTGTATGTATCCATTCCGAGACGACGGGAAGCTGCATCGAGTGGCACGGGTTTCGTGCGCCACATTACGCTTCCGCTCCCACCAACCTCCGATCAGGGGCCAAATAAAAATGAGCGATATGTACATCCTCCACACACTGCGTATTAAACGTATCATTGGCCGATCGCTGCACTAGACGTCTCGGCTCATTTGTGAAGAGGGAATATTGATACTCGTCGGACAACATTTGACGCCTCCTGTCCAGTTTCTACGCTTATTTTCACGATTGGACACGAGCGCCTTTGTACGCTGCAGTGAGCAATTGCCTCTTGCGAGGTACCCTACTCGATAATGAATACAGATAGAAGCAATGAATTGAAATTTGTACCAACGCCTGGTCTCCTGCTCAATAGGCAGATGCGCTATCGTATTTTACGGATTATAAGACGCACTTTTTACTTCGAAAAATTGTCTCTAAAATTCAGGTGCGTCTTATATTCGATATTAATATAAAATGTCCAGTGTTTGATTTAAAATTCCAGTCAGTCTTAAAAATGGTCGTGTATTCGATGCCGCGGGAAATCTGCCTCTATCTGGCAACAGTGGATTCAACTGGCAACCGCAGTGCACCGATGCGACGAACACGTGTTACTGGATTCACAGGCTTACCAACACTGCCGCCCTCCCGGCTTGCCCACAGCGCTGTGTAGCCCGTGATGCGTCATTGCAGTCTACGCTGCCAGCGAAACTTGAAGTGAAAGTGTTCTGTGTGATCGGCAACAGTACAATGTTTTTGTTGGCAGCTAGTTTCGCAATGGGAAAAAGTAAAAGATATTCATATGATGCGTGCTATAAATTCAAGCCGGCCAGGGTGGCCGTGCGGTTCTAGGCGCTACAGTCTGGAACCGAGCGACCGCTACGTCGCAGGTTCGAATCCTGCCTCGGGCATGGATGTGTGTGATGTCCTTAGGTTAGTTAGGTTTAATTAGATCTAAGTTCTAGGCGACTGATGACCTCAGAAGTTAAGTCGCATAGTGCTCAGAGCATTTTGAACCATTTTTATAAATTAAAAGTTATAGCATACGCAGAAGAACATGGAAACAGAGAAGCTAGCCGGCCGCGGTGGCCGAGCGGTTCTAGGCGCTTCAGTCTGGAACCGCGCGACTGCTTCTGTCGCAGGTTCGAATCCTGCCTCGGGCATGGATATGGGTGATGTCCTTAGGTTAGTTATGTTTAAGTAGTTCTGAGTTCTAGGGCACTGATGACCTCAGATGTTAAGTCCCATAGTGCTCAGAGCCATCTGAACCATTTGAACGGAGAAGCTGAGCGGCATTTCGGCCCTACACAACAGAAAAAAAACCATTCGCGATTGGCACACTGATAAAGGACTGAAAAAAATGAGGACTAAATGTGCAAATAGAGGACTGAATGCAGAATGGCCAAAACTGGATGATGAAATGGAATCTAGTACACCGTCAAAAGGGCTCTGGAATTATACAATAATGATTCAAATACACGCTCATTAGCTACCGCTACAGCGGTACTTGGCAGACTTTAAGGGTGGAGTTGGTTTATGAAGCGTCGTAGACTTCACGTGCGAACCAAAACCAAAATATCGCAGCCAATGCCACAAGAGTATGAAGAGAGAATCTTGTCTTTCCATCGCTTTATTACTCAACATCGAAAGAAAAGCCGAATAAAGAGTATGGACGAAACTCCTCTGACACTTGATGTGCGGAGTAACAGAATTGTTGCTGTAAAAGGTACTAAAACTATAACTATAAAAAAAGTGGACATGAAAAAGTTCACTACACTGTGATCTTGTGCTGACTGCTTTTTTTTGGTCATCAGCCTACTGACTGGTTTGATGCGGCCCGCCACGAATTCCTCTCCTGTGCTAACCTCTTCATCTCAGAGTAGCACTTGCAACGTACGTCCTCAATTATTTGCTTGACGTATTCCAATCTCTGTCTTCCTCTACAGTTTTTGCCCTCTACAGCTCCCTCTAGTACCATGGAAGTCATTCCCTCATGTCTTAGCAGATGTCCTATCATCCTGTCCCTTCTCCTTATCAGTGTTTTCCACATATTCCTTTCCTCTCCGATTCGGCGTAGAACCTCCTCATTCCTTACCTTATCAGTCCACCTAATTTTCAACATTCGTCTATAGCACCACATCTCAAATGCTTCGATTCTCTTCTGTTCCGGTTTTCCCACAGTCCATGTTTCACTACCATACAATGCTGTACTCCAGACGTACATCGTCAGAAATTTCTTCCTCAAATTAAGGCTGGTATTTGATATTAGTAGACTTCTCTTGGCCAGAAATGCCTTTTTTGCCATAGCGAGTCTGCTTTTGATGTCCTCCTTGCTCCGTCCGTCATTGGTTATTTTACTGCCTAGGTAGCAGAATTCCTTAACTTCATTGACTTCGTGACCATCAATCCTGATGTTAAGTTTCTCGCTGTTCTCATTTCTACTACTTCTCATTACCTTCGTCTTTCCCCGATTTACTCTCAAACCATACTGTGTACTCCTTAGACTGTTCATTCCGTTCAGCAGATCATTTAATTCTTCTTCACTTTCACTCAGGATAGCAATGTCATCAGCGAATCGTATCATTGATATCGTTTCACCTTGTATTTTAATTCCACTCCTGAACCTTTCTTTTATTTCCGTCATTGCTTCCTCGATGTACACATTGAAGAGTAGGGGCGAAAGGCTACAGCCTTGTCTTACACTATTCTTAATACGAGCACTTCGTTCTTGATCGTCCACTCTTATTATTCCCTCTTGGTTGTTGTACATATTGTATATGACCCGTCTCTCCCTATAGCTTAACCCTACTTTTTTCAGAATCTCGAACAGCTTGCACCATTTTATATTATCGAACGCTTTTTCCAGGTCGACAAATCCTATGAAAGTGTCTTGATTTTTCTTTGGCCTTGCTTCCATTATTAGCGTAACGTCAGAATTGCCTCTCTCGTTCCTTTACTTTTCCTAAAGCCAAACTGCCGGCCGAAGTGGCCGCGCGGTTCTGGCGCTGCAATCTGGAACCGCGAGACCGCTACGGTCGCAAGTTCGAATCCTGCCTCGGGCATGGATGTGTGTGATGTCCTTAGGTTAGTTAGGTTTAACTAGTTCTAAGTTCTAGGGGACTAATGACCTCAGCAGTTGAGTCCCATAGTGCTCAGAGCCATTTAGCCTAAAGCCAAACTGATCGTCACCTAGCGCATTCTCAATTTTCTTTTCCATTCTTCTGTATATTATTCCTGTAAGCAGCTTCGATGCATGAGCTGTTAAGCTGATTGTGCGATAATTCTTGCACTTGTCAGCTCTTGCCGTCTTCGGAATTGTGTGGATGATGCTTTTCCGAAAGTCAGATGGTATATCGCCAGACTCATATATTCTACACACCAACGTGAATAGTCGTTTTGTTGCCACTTCCCCCAATGATTTTAGAAATTCTGATGGAATGTTATCTATCCCTTCTGCCTTAATTGACCGTAAGTCCTCCAAAGCTCTTTTAAATTCCGATTCTAATACTGGATCCCCTATCTCTTCTAAATCGACTCCTGTTTCTTCTTCTATCACATCAGACAAATCTTCACCCTCATAGAGGCTTTCAATGTATTCTTTCCACCTATCTGCTCTCTCCTCTGCATTTAACAGTGGAATTTCCATTGCACTCTTAATGTTACCACCGTTGCTTTTAATGTCACCGAAGGTTGTTTTGACTTTCCTGTATGCTGAGTCTGTCCTTCCGACAATCATATCTTTTTCGATGTCTTCACATTTTTTCTGCAGCCATTTCGTCTTAGCTTCCCTGTACTTCCTATTTATTTCATTCCTCAGCGACTTGTACTTCTGTATTCCTGATTTTCCCGGAAAATGTTTGTACTTCCTCCTTTCATCAATCAACTAAAGTATTTCTTCTGTTACCCATGGTTTCTTCGCAGCTACCTTTATTGTACCTATGTTTTCCTTCCCAACTTCTGTGATGGCCCTTTTGAGAGATGTCCATTCCTCTTCAACTGTACTGCCTACTGACTGTACTGAACTGAATCCAATGATTATTTTCAAGGCCAAAACCTTGCCAAGACCTTCTGAAATGCTGCCAGGTGTTTTTCACGTACATGACAAGAGCTCGATGGAGGAGGCTGTTAGGAAATTGTGGATTAACAGACTGTGGGAAGGAAGTAAATGTGCTTTATTGAAGAACAGTTCTCTTTTTGTGCTGGATCAGTTTAGTAGTCATTTGAAAAATTCTGTAAAAGAGAAACTGAGACAGGGAAATACAGCACTTGTTGTTATTCCACGAGGACTTACTTCACAATCGCAACCTCTCGATGGCTCAGAAAAATGGCTCCAAGCACTATAGGACTTAACATCTGAGGTCATCAGTCCCCTAGACTTAGAACTACTCAAACCTAACTAACCTAAGGACATCACACACATCCATGCCCGAGGCAGGATTCGAACTTGCGACCGTAGCAGCGTGGTTCCGGACTGAAGCGCCAAGAGCCGCTAGGCCACAGCGGCCGGCTCGATGTCTCGATAAATAAACTATTTAAAGTGCATGTCAGTGAATATAATAATTCCAATCCCAAATAAAGCAGGTGTTGAAAGATGTGAAAGTTACCTAATTATCAGTTTAATAAGTCACAGCTCCAAAATACTAACGTGAATTCTTTACAGGCGAATGGCAAAACTGGTAGAAGGCGACCTCGCGGAAGATCAGTTTGGATTCCGTAGAAATGTTGGAACACGTGAGGCAATACTGACCCTACGACTTATCTTAGAAGCTAGATTAAGGGAAGGCAAACCTACGTTTCTAGCATTTGTAGACTGCGAGAAAGCTTTTGACAATGTTGACTGGAATACTCTCTTTCAAATTCTAAAGTTGGCAGGGGTAAAATACAGGGAGCGAAAGGCTATTTGCAAACCAGATGGCAGTGCAGAAACCAGATGGCAGTTATAAGAGTCGAGGGGTGCGAAAGCGAAGCAGTGGTTGAGAAGTGAGTGAGACAGGGGTGTAGCCTCCCCCGATGTTGTTCAATTTGTATATTGAGCAAGCAGTGAAGGAAACAAAGGAAAAATTCGGAGTAGGTATTAAAATCCATGGAGAAGAA
Organism: Schistocerca serialis cubense; assembly: GCF_023864345.2. Lineage (NCBI taxonomy): Eukaryota > Metazoa > Arthropoda > Insecta > Orthoptera > Acrididae > Schistocerca > Schistocerca serialis. The sequence goes on along the minus strand of NC_064647.1, from coordinate 229,865,257 downwards.
ATAAAAACTTTGAGGTTCGCCAATGACATTGTAATTCTGTCAGAGACAGCAAAGGACTTGGAAGAGCAGTTGAACGGAATGGACAGTGTCTTGAAAGGAGGATATAAGATGAACATCAACAAAAGCAAAACGAGGATAATGGAATGCAGTCGAAGTAACTCGAGTGATGCTGAGGGAATTAGATTAGGAAATGAGACACCTAAAGTAGTAAAGGAGTTTTGCTATTTGGTGACCAAAATAACTGATGATGGTCGAAGTAGAGAGGATATAAAATGTAGACTGGCAATGGCAAGGAAAGCGTTTCTGAAGAAGAGAAATTTGTTCAGATCGAGTATGGATTTTAGATGTCACGTAGTCATTTCTGGAAGTAATTGTATGGAGTGTAGCCATGTATGGAAGTGAAACATGGACCTTAAATAGTTTGGACAAGAAGAGAAAAGAAGCTTTCGATATGTGGTGCTACAGAAGAATGCTGAAGATTAGGTGGGTAGATCATATAACTAATGAGGAGGTATTGAATAGAACTGGGGAGAAGAGAAATTTGTGGCACAACTTGACTAGAAGAAGGGATCGGTTGGTAGGACATGTTCTGAGGCATCAAGGGATCACCAATTTAGCATTGGAGGGCAGCGTGGAGGGTAAAAATCGTAGAGGGAGACCAAGAGATGAATACACTAAGCAGATTCAGAAGGATGTAGGTTGCAGTAGGTACTAGGAGATGAAGAAGCTTGCACAGGATAGAGTAGCATGGAGAGCTGCATCAAACCAGTCTCCGGAGCACAACAACACAACATCAGTGACGAGTGGAACAGGTGCATGATGGATGAAACACAACATGAATTCATGTCGAAGGGAGCTTTAAAACGATCTAGAATCAAACAAGTGTGTGCTGAGATGACGATTTTCAGGAATTTTAAAGGTCTGTTCGGTTTTATAAACTAAGAATTTTTTAGTCTGTCTTTGCGATCTAATAATAAAAATGGTAAAAAATGTTATTTTTTAAATAGCTGCTAAAAGCTTAAGGTGCGTGTTATAGTCCGGAGCGTCTTATAGTCCGTAAAATACGGTAAACACTGCGCCGCCCTCTCACCCTGACCAACACAGCTGCACGGATAAACCCAGAACATCTCCCTCCTTAAAGTTGGAGCATGTAATATCTGATTAATATATATCGTCCTCGAAGTTTCGATTGCATGTAGACGTCTTTGCAATGGTCACTTCGCACCTGGTCGAGATGGACCTGATTCACTGGCAGCAGGAACTGTCATTGACACCTCGCCCCTGGTTTGTGTCGATTATCGCTCTTGTGCTGTGTTACGTAACTGTGGGCGGCTCACCATTCCTGGTAGACACGTTGGACAGTCCGCAATGATACACTAAACAAACGTGGCAATTTCATTCACGGTGGACTCTTGGGAACGCCCAGACACGGGAGCTCCCTTCTGACGTTGAGTCACGTCTCCACCTCGACCCATATCGCTGCACTTCCCACGCAACCGACTGGCACATTCACGCCAGTTCTCTACCGTGGTTCACATCACGCGGGATAGCCACCACACCCAGGGGTGACTCACACACCGCCCAGTCAGCATGTCTTTGAAGAGTCGATGAAAAAAATTCAACTATCTACCTTAAGAGTGTCTCTTTTTGGTCTTGCCGTGGTGCTGTGTTACCGGAGCATTCCTTTCCACCAATCAACAATAATCGCTTGACGTAGCGGCTGTCCAGTCCATTCTTTTACTTCAGTGAAACAGTCTATTCATTACTCTCAGCCGGTCGGAGTGGCCGTGCGGTTCTAGGCGCTACAGTTTGGAACCGAGCGACCGCTACGGTCGCAGGTTCGAATCCTGCCTAAGGCATGGATGTGTGTGATGTCCTTAGGTTAGTTAGGTTTAATTAGTTCTAAGTTCTAGGCGATTGATGACTTCAGAAGTAAAGTGCCACAGTGCTCAGAGCCATTTGAAGCCATTACTCTCAAATACTTCATAGTTCTATAGCCATTTTACATATAATAAGTTAGTGTCAAATCACATCAACGAAATTAGACGCGAATAAATCGATGAGTGTTTAGGAAAAGTGCACTTTTAGTAAGATGTTACATTACGGCTGTTCGTATGTGGGGTCATCCACAAGCTCTCTGAAATTTTCTACTTTGAAACATCCCAGAAAATCAATTTAAATATTCTTAAAAGATTGCTGTGACGTTTCTGTCTTCTTCTTCACCGGTATTTCAAACTGTCTTTAAGAGGTCCCGGCGGAGGTTCGAGTCCTCCCTCGGGCATGGGTGTGTGTGTTTGTCCTTAGGATAATTTAGGTTAAGTAGTGTGTAAGCTTATGGACTGATGACCTTAGCAGTAAGTCCCATAATATTTCACACACATTTTTTTTTGTCTTTAAGATCCTCTCCCATTTGTGGGCAGGCAAAGACATTTGCTTTCAAATTTTCGAAATTAAGCCTAGGGTACTTCTGAAGTAAGAAAGTAAATGTTGAGTCACATTTAACGCGTTCACAAAATTCTTAATAAGTCCAATTCTATACGAGGCTGAAAAATAATGCCTCTGAATTTCTTAAAGAGAAAACTGTTAAACTTTTCTACAATGCACGTTTTTTCAGTAAGTTCCATTTTGAACAAAAAGCGAAACAAGCAAATTTTCATAGAAATTCTATGGTTACACGAAAACTCGTACTTTAATTTACTTTCCTACATAATTCTCACGAATATTAAGACACTTACCATATCATAGAACCAATTTGGAATACTACATTTGTAGAAATCTGCCGCCTGAGCATAACTTTCGATAATTTAATCGTTCTGTAACAATTGCGTAAAGCACACTTCTTCATAATTATGTGCAATTGGATGGTACATATGGAAATGGGTGAGGCCTAAAAGAAGGCGTACGAATGTGCATGATGGCGAACGAAGTGATCGACCTTCAGTGATAACTGACGATTTCGTGCAGAAAGTTGATGAAATAGTGAGAGAGAACACATGCTTTACAATTTCGACGTATGTGATGAGTTTCCTCAAGTGTCAAGAAGTGTCATTTATTCAATTGTTACTGGAATTCTAAATTATCGTCAGTTATGGTCAGGCGGCAGATCTGTACAAGAATCGTATTCAATGTGGTTTGTACGATACGATAAATGCCTTAATGTTCGTGGGAATTATGTAGAAAAGTAAGGTACGTGCTTCGAAGAAAAAATAAAATTTCTAAAAAAAGTTTAATTACTTTATTTTTATTTCAAAAAGGTACTTGCAGACATGCCAACTTTCAAAAGTGAAAAATCAGAAAAATTTTAGCGCTGTACTATTGTGAATTACAACACATCCCTGACAAAGTTGCAGTAATTCAGTACCTGTACCTGGCACACCCATATTGTTTCGCAATTTCAGAATCGGGAAACATTTTGCGAAGCAAAGGCCCAGCGTGGTCGGCACAGTTTATAGTCATGTTATGGTCTACAATAAATGAGGTAAATAAAGCCTCGGCATTCGTCACAGAATCTACATTTTGGGGTTTACACGAGAAGTTAAGTTTCTGGTTCTGTTCTACGCAATGGACACTCTCCTTGTGTCTTTTTGTTTGCACATGTTCAAGAATGCCGCATTTCCCGCCATGAGCCACTGAAAAGTCACATCGACATACTCAACAAAATGCATAAGTTTGTCCCTTCTTCGATTCACTTAAACACGGAAACTCTTCCTTATATACGATTCTGAACACTGCATCGTATTTCTTCGCCATCCTGCACAAAAAATAAGCAACACCTCCATGATACGCAGCCAACAACTACTACAGAGTACACAAATCACGCAGCAGAACCGAGAACACAATGGTCCTATGTTCTAGACAATGGTCATCTAGCAATGATGCCAACCCTGGTGCACCGTTTCCCCCTATATTGCACTTCAAATTCCCCTAAATAATTTGTCACACTGTCGGGTAAGCGAGCGGGCGGGGGGGGGGGGGGGTGGTAAAAGGGAGTCAAGAATGATGAAATTGGCGAGTGGAGGGGCGGGGAGGGGAGGGTAGTAACCCTATATATTTTTTTTATCCCTCTAACTTCCCCCTAGGCAGCTTAATTCCCCCTAAATTTAGGAGGAAATCCCCCAACTTGGCAACACTTCCTTGTAGAAAGACCAACGCTGAACACTTCGCTTGGAACGACTATCGACTACTCCTTGTCCACAATACCTTTACGATTGCACTGATGCTACCAGACGTGGAGGATATCGGCACTGGTTCAAAGATATTCATTTGTCTCCGAACGCTGCCAACGACAAGTTCCTTACTTCCTGGTGCATACGAAGCGCGAAATACGCCCACTGCCGCTCCCGACAGCCACCGCACCAATCTACCAAAGTTATCGTAGACAAGTAGCAGCCAGACCTTCTCATCCACCAAAATATCGAAGGCGCAGGATTTTCAAATAGTAAGGTAAGTATTGAAACTGCTCTGAAAATCGGGAGGTCGGTCTTCATGGTCGGGAGATCGGGAGGTAGAAGGAAAAATCCTGCTTAAATCAGGAGAGTTGGCATGTCTGTACTTGTTTAAAAAAAAGCAGGCTTGTAAATCAAATAAATGTTATTGACATTCTACATCTTTATTCTTTGTGTACACGTATTTGCAGCCTTCTGCCGCTAGAGGGCTGCGAATTGTAGAGTGTAACATGGCGGCGTGTAACGTAACTATGTCGGTGCTTGAGAAACAGCGAGCTGTAATCGAGTTTCGAATTCGAAGAGTTGGTCCACACGTGGGGCACGACCATTTCCCCCGTCATGGCAGTCCCAACCCACACAACAGTGCGACGTCTCGGGATGGCAGCCATCGACCACCCGCCCTACTGTCCCGATTTGACCCCATTCGATTTTCATCTGTTTCCAAAACTTAACAAGCACCTTCGGGACTTAGCTTTGATAGTGATGAAGCGGTGCAACCAGAGGTGAGGTAGTGACTCCGTCGAGAAAGTAAAACATTCTTCAGTGACGGTACCAACAAACTAATCTCTCGTTGGGAGAAATGTGTTCGGCGCCAGGGCCACTATGTTGAGAAGAAGACCTTGGGAGGTTGAAGAATCTACACTCCTGGAAATTGAAATAAGAACACCGTGAATTCATTGTCCCAGGAAGGGGAAACTTTATTGACACATTCCTGGGGTCAGATACATCACATGATCACACTGACAGACCCACAGGCACATAGAGACAGGCAACAGAGCATGCACAATGTCGGCACTAGTACAGTGTATATCCACCTTTCGCAGCAATGCAGGCTGCTATTCTCCCATGGAGACGATCGTAGAGATGCTGGATGTAGTCCTGTGGAATGGCTTGCCATGCCATTTCCACCTGGCGCCTCAGTTGGACCAGCGTTCGTGCTGGACGTGCAGACCGCGTGAGACGACGCTTCATCCAGTCCCAAACGTGCTCAATGGGGGACAGATCCGGAGATCTCGCTGGCCAGGGTAGTTGACTTACACCTTCTAGAGCACGTTGGGTGGCACGGGATACATGCGGACGTGCATTGTCCTGTTGGAACAGCAAGTTCCCTTGCCGGTCTAGGAATGGTAGAACGATGGGTTCGATGACGGTTTGGATGTACCGTGCACTATTCAGTGTCCCCTCGACGATACCCAGTGGTGTACGGCCAGTGTAGGAGATCGCTCCCCACAGCATGATGCCGGGTGTTGGCCCTGTGTGCCTCGGTCGTATGCAGTCCTGATTGTGGTGCTCACCTGCACGGCGCCAAACACGCATACGACCATCATTGGCACCAAGGCAGAAGCGACTCTCATCGCTGAAGACGACACGTCTCCATTCGTCCCTCCATTCACGCCTGTCGCGACACCACTGGAGGCGGGCTGCACGATGTTGGGGCGTGAGCGGAAGACGGCCTAACGGTGCGCGGGACCGTAGCCCAGCTTCATGGAGACGGTTGCGAATGGTCCTCGCCGATACCCCAGGAGCAATAGTGTCCCTAATTTGCTGGGAAGTGGCGGTGCGGTCCCCTACGGCACTGCGTAGGATCCTACCGTCTTGGCGTGCATCCGTGCGTCGCTGCGGTCCGGTCCCAGGTCGACGGGCACGTGCACCTTCCGCCGACCACTGGCGACAACATCGATGTACTGTGGAGACCTCACGCCCCACGTGTTGAGCAATTCGGCGGTACGTCCACCCGGCCTCCCGCATGCCCACTATACGCCCTCGCTCAAAGTCCGTCAACTGCACATACGGTTCACGTCCACGCTGTCGCGGCATGCTACCAGTGTTAAAGACTGCGATGGAGCTCCGTATGCCACGGCAAACTGGCTGACACTGACGGCGGCGGTGCACAAATGCTGCGCAGCTAGCGGCATTCGACGGCCAACACCGCGGTTCCTGGTGTGTCCGCTGTGCCGTGCGTGTGATCATTGCTTGTACAGCCCTCTCGCAGTGTCCGGAGCAAGTATGGTGGGTCTGACACACCGGTGTCAATGTGTTCTTTTTTCCATTTCCAGGAGTGTATGAAAGAGATGAAAAACGGAAAGGCAATGGGAATTCATGAGATTCGTGCTGAACTGTTAAAGTCGCTGGAGAAAGAAGGAAAAAGGGAGTTGATTCAATTGTGTAATCAAATATACGTGACAGGAAAATGGCCAAAGGACTTTACAGAAAATTACTTAATACGTATAGAAAAGAAAAAGAACAGCAAAAAGTGTGAGGAACATAGAACAGTGGGCCTGATATCGCATGCAGCCCAAGTCTTGCTGAGGACGCTCAACAGAAGGCTATACGGAAAGCTGAAATGCGTAATAGGAAATGAACAATTTGGTTTCAGGCGAGGAGTGGGAACTAGAGATGCCACTGGGTTACTGAGAGTGACAGGGGAGAGGTACATGGAGAAGAAAAGGAAGGTGTATGTTGTGTTCATTGATCTTGAGAAGGCTTTTCACTGTGTCAGATGGGACAAACTGATGGAAATCCTAAAGAAACGTCGAGTTGACTGGAGGAATAGACGGCTAATTAGAAATTTATATTTGAGCCAGAGAGCAAGAGTAAGAATAAGAGGCGTGATGAGTGCAGAAATAGAACAGGGAAGAGGTGTAAGACGAGATTGTTGTTTATCACCAACACTGTTCAGTGTATATCTGGAGGACATTATTAGTGAAAGTTTTGACGGAAGGAGAGGACCTTGTATAGGGGATCGGAGAGTGGAGTGCATAAGATTTGCAGACATGTTTGTGATGGCAGAGAGTGCAAGAGAGTTAGATCATCTAAACACAAGATTAGAAGAATATGGAATGAAGATTAACAAGAAGAAAACGAAAAGCATGGTACTTGGATGAAAGGGGAGAAAATGCCGTCTGAAAAATAGGGGGAGAGGAAATACAGCAAGTGAATAACTTCAATTACTTGGGAAGTGTAATAATGGATGATATGTACTGCTCAACAGAAATTAGGAAAAGAATTGCAATGGCAAAAGAAGGATTCAAGAAATTACTTTTCGGACCACTAAACAAAGATCTGAGGAAAAGACTTGCCAAATGTTACATCTGGAGCGTTGCGCTATATGGTGCAGAGACCTAGAAATTGAGGAAGGAAGATAAAAGAAGATTGGCGGCACTAGAGATGTGGATATGGAGAAGAATGGAAAAAGTTAAATGGGAAGACCGAGTAAGGAATGAAGAAGTATTAAGAAGAGTTGGAGAAGAAAGAAACATGCTGAAAGTCATCAGAAAGAGAAAACGGAACTGGACTGGACATTGAGGAGGGACTGTTTATTGAAAGAAGGAGTAGAAGGAATGGTGGAGGGGAAAAGGGGAAGCGAAAAGAGAAGATATCAAATGCTGGAGAATATCAAAGGAGGCAAATATTCAGAAATGAAAAGACTGACTATGCACAGACAAAAGTGGAAGAGGCTTAACCCATGACAAGACCTGCCGTAAGGCAGAATGCCATAATACAAGAGTAGAGGCATAGAATGTTAATAACGTTTGTTTTATTTAAAAATCCTAAGGAGTTTCCACATAAAAATCCTGAGGTGTCACTGTTCCGCACACACTCGTATAATTTACATTAATTTGCCGACCGTATGTTGGAGTATACTGACTTTGGTTTTTTATTCACGGTAATCCCTTTGTTTATTGCGGGGGGGGGGGGGGGCATAACCCAAATCAACTGGAGTCCGAGCAGCAAACGGCACATATGCATCTTTTTATAACACGAGCAACAGAACGTTTCCTGGCAGCATTTCGGCACAAATGTAGCAGAAGGTACTTATCTGCACTACACATTTATGACACATTCTTACTAATAGTAGACTACCAGCTCAAAATACATTAAAGTAGCATTCTGGAGTAAATACTTCGAAAAGCATCAGAACACGACCGCCACATTGTAACAACTCTTAACACATGAAGACGCTTACCATGGTCACAACGAGATAAAGACGTGCAGGCCGAGTACCCGTTTAAGGGATGATACCATGCAGTGAGAATTGAGACATACTCAGACAGTACTGGGCACGGCTTTTGTGAAAAAAGTGTAATTACGGGTGATGGATGCAATTCAAAACCACACGAACTTTTAATGCCAGTTACACATACAAAGGCCATAAACAAAGATCTATTAACATAGTACTTAAAATTCTGAACAAAAATTAGCACGCAAATTTGTAGAGAACAGCCTGAAATACTGCAACAGATATGCGTTGTGCTATTAATGAATAATAAAATGAAAGTATGAGCAGGGCTTTTTTTTCTTAATTATCAAATAAAATAAAACGACTGGTTTTCATGTGAGCTTGTTACTTCTTGGCACCTTCCGGAAAAGAAGCGATACGACGCTCCAGTTTCATTTACATTAACGTATATGTTTCTTTGTTAATCCTGGATCACAAATAGTGTACAACATTTTGGATGTTTAAGGTTGTTTACAATGAATTAAATAAAAGTACTTTCTTCTACTAATAATCTCCTATACCTACTGAACATATTAATAACGTTACAAACGTTTATGAGCGTTTAATGCAGCGCGATGCTGCAGGAAGTTGAGTTGTTGGACACAGTAGCCAGACGGACATAATCAAGTCTCACACTAATGCTGGTCTCAAAGATTTTAAAATATACCCAAATTTCATGTCTGGATACCTCGAATTCCCCCCTAGACAACGAAGACTATATTGTTGCTTTTCCAGTAACTGACATTGTTTACAGCTAACTTTTGCGCGTTTAATTTGACAGTTACTTTGACAGCACAATATTTACAAGTTTATTTTGGCTGAATGGTACAGCAGCACAGAAACACAAATAAAAAAATCAAAATAAAAAAAATAAACAAGTTTATTCTTTGGCATTACAATAATCTTTGGTCTCATTTCATTGAAATGTACGCACTGGTATTAACTAGAACAAATTCACAGTATCAATTCGTATTTTGCCTGTTTGTTGTTGACACATCAGATTATCCCAGCAACTACCTAAGTGAATTAGCGCCTTTGCTGTGCATTCAGTAAAAGTATGTTTCCACATGCAAATCTGAAGTAGCGTGTGCACACTCCCAGATTCAGATCGCGTCACTATAGTGGTGCCACTTTTCGCCATGCCACTGAATGCTGAAGGCGTTTTATGCTTGTGATGCCACTAGCCTTCCCCCACCACCGAACAGCACCGCACAACTAACACCTGGCTGCCGCATTCCAAAACACCATCAGTCTGTCAGTCTCTTTATGTAATCCCACCACATAATGTAACAGACAGGCGAAACAGTGACTCATTGAGAAAAGCACGTTGATGTAGACTGTGTACATTGACACATGGAATAAGTTATGCTTTCAGAAAAACGCGTGTCATTCTAACTTTTGTGCGCATTAGAATATTATGTGTCTGTTTACAGAATCACGATATTCACTACATACAATACATACTTAATAACAGTTGTGTGTTTCAACATTTATCTTATGGGGAATCAATGACAAATTTTGGAGTGAATGTATAGGTTCACATAATCTGACCTTTGTAAAGCTCTTCTTTTTATGTAAATTCATTTGCAAGTAAAAAACGTGGTTGATTAATTAATAACAGAGGTTTAGTTTTGTGGTAGCTCACTTCACTGCTAAAAATGGAGAAAAGTAAGTATCTGCAGTTGACGAGAATCTATCATTCAATGCAGGTGGCTTACACAAGAGTCTGGTACTGACGGTAGTATTTGGTTATAAATTCACTTAAATGTCTCAAAACTTGAGTCACAATAACACTATCTGTGAGCTACACGTATAATCAACTTGTTGTTAAGCTCCTGTTGTTGGGAAAAGAACATCTACAAAATCAGCGTTATGTAGTAGTGAGTATTTAAAAGCAGAAAACATGAGGAAAGTTCTGTTTTCATTAACTTTTATAAATTGTGATATCTTGTAACTTGGTACAGTGAACCTTTGTGTGTATCAGTGTACAGGGCAATTCAAAATGAATTTAGGGATTACAAATGTTTCGCTAAATAAATGTTAGTTTCATCATCACACCTTATTATACGTCGATTATATCTCTCCACAAATGTACCACAATTATTAGTGTTACTTTCCTATGATTCGTTGTAATGCTGCAAGATTAGATACAAAAATGTAAATGACGAGAGTCGAACCTAGTGCGGACACATCTGTAGCTTGCCACCTTAGCCTACTGCACAAACGTCGCAAACTGATAGCTGGCGGCGTCGTTTTCTATTCAACAGCCTCCGAAAACTTTGATGTTCGATTCTCTAAACACCTTGAAACACGTATTGTAATGAAGCAGCATTGTTTATGGTATAAGCCTCGTTTATAAAATATATCTTTGCTCTAAATATATGCTTCTTTTGTGAAATAGATCGTTGCTCTTTGTGGCTAGGAGAACAATGCTACTACCGCCACAGCGCATTTTTTTTTTTCTAGACAGACGATGACAGGCTGTTGTAAAGTGCGAAGTATACCAGTACACGCTGAGAGTCGAGTCTTCCTATTTTCTATAAGCGTATCCTTGTAACTTGGTTGGAAGTACCCTGTCTCCCACTCTAGACAGTCGTTTTGAGACTGCTGTTAGAGTCAGTCGTGTCAATGGGACTCGGTAAGCGTCGTCGAGTTACGGTGGTGCTGAGCAGTCCCAGCTGGCGATTGGACTAAAAATGGAGTAGATGTAGGCTAGATCAGCCTAGACTCGACTAGGTCTAGGAGACGGCCATGAGGCTGCCGCTGACCCCCAATGGCTGCAGGCTGGGGCCTTCGTCTATCTCCATCTGGAAGATTGGGTTGTTGAAGTCCCGCTGACCTGCAACTAACCATTCACATCTGTCAGATGTTTGCCATGTCGTAACATGAACAATTCAAAAAAATATAATTAAATTTTCCTTGAGACATATGAATCTCAACTTTACCTACGATAGTGATAGAAGATGAAGAAATGAATTAAAATTTTGTGAAAAATCCAGGACTTGAACACAAGTCTCTTGTTTACGCGGCAGATGTGTTAGCCATTATACAACCATAGCAGCGTGGGTAACGCAGCTACGCAGACCTGTGAGGGAGGGCTCATTGTTAGGGGAGGGCTTCGGGGTAATCTAAGGCATCTGCCTCATAAGAAGGAGGCCTGCTTTGAAGTCCTGGCTGTGGCACAAAATTGTAATTCATCTCTTTACCTTTTATCATTATCGTAAATTCAAATAATGTTTTGCATCATTAGTAAAGTTCGTGTTTATTGATTGGAAATTTCTGGCCAAATGCTCTTTTTACTACACCAAACTGGCATGTACAGCCACCTTAGTAAAGTGTTTCCTGAATTCTTAGTGTCTCCAATATTTAACTGGACAGTGGAGCGTATGTACACTGACCACTCTATTAACACAAATCTGATCAAATCACCATCTTCTCTATTCCAAGAATATCTGAAACAACTAACTGTGTTTTACTGTACATTACAGACTTTTTTGAAATATTACTACATACAGAAATAATTATGATGGTTTCTAAATAATTTGTGTGTTGTGGGACGTATATGCTCCAGAAAACTTCATAGGATGTAGAAAACATTGGTGTGCGCGGTATGTCAAAGCCCTACTCAAATTTTATGTTGAAAATGTATATAGGATATTTCATGTTTTTCATGTCAGGAGACTGAATGTGTTTTTCTAGTTATTCATTACACTTTTTCCATAATTTCCATCCTGATAAAATCGTTCTAAAATTCGAAAATAGACTCTGATAATCGTACAGAAGGTTCAGATGGAAACACGGGCCTTGTGAGGTTCGCTGGACACATCTATCCCACTTCATAGATTTTCAAAATCAATCAGCTTAAATTTTTTGGCGGTGAATGTGTATTATTTATCAGAAGGGAAGTCAGCTTTCGACCTTCTCTTTTTCAAATACATGAAAAATAAATTTTTACCATGAAAGGGTTGTTGTTGTTGTGGTCTTTAGTCCAGAGTGGTTTGATGCAGCTCTCCATGCTACCCTGTCCTGTGCAAGCTTCTTCATCTCCCAGTTCCTACTGCACCCTACATCCTTCTGAATCTGTGTAGTGTATTCATCTCCTGGTCTCCCTCTACGATTTTTACCCTCCACACTGCTCTCCAATACTAAACTGGTGATCCCTTGATGCCTCGTAACATGTCCTACCAACCGATCCCTTCTTCTAGTCAAATTGTGCCACAAATTTCTCTTCTCCCCAATTCTATTCAGTGCCTCCTAATTAGTTATGTGATCTACTCACCTAAACTGCAGCATTCTTCTATAGCACCATATTTTGAAAGCATCTATTCTTTTCTTGTCTACGCTATTTATTTTCCATGTTTCACTTCCATACATGCCTACACTCCATACAAATACTTTCATAAACGACTCCCTGACCCTTAAATCTATACTCGATGTTAACAAATTTCTCTTCTTCAGAAACGCTTTCCTTGCCATTGCTAGTCTACATTTTATATCCTCTCTACTTCGACCATCATCAGTTTTTTTGCCCCCCAAATAGCGAAACTCATTTACTACTTTAGACATCTTATTTCCTAATCTAATTCCCTCAGCATCACCCGATTTAATTCGACTACATTTCATTATCCTCAATTTGCTTTTGTTGGTGTTGACCCAAAATAAATTAATATGTGGGTCAACATTTGTAAAACTCTAATTCCTCTCTCTCAAACCCCACCCTGTGAGGCGAGAGGGAAAGTTTTAGTTTCAGCCAATCAAAATTTACGAAGTAAATAGGTATTTTTTATTTATCCATAACCATTTCCCACGCAAAAATGAGAACATGGATTTTCTCGAATTACAGCGCCAACTACCAAGAATCAAAACAAATGTTTAAGATAAAATGTACATAGTTTAATGTATAATCTCATTCTGCAATAAAAAAATGGGGGTTCCCATTTGAAATTTTAAAGGTACTAATTTTACCACCAGCAAATGTCCCCTTCGAAAATAATCGAATCTCTGAACTGTGTATCGTACAATGATACAATTTTGCAGATGCATTCAGAAGTGTGTGTCAGTACTGCCTGCAAAATGTGTTGCAAATAGATTTTAGCAATAAAGAAGTTATACATGAATACGTTTTTTGTGTGAAGCTTATTTTTGGAGTTATTCTGGTTTGTCAACTTAAAATTTACATTATATGTATATATATATATATATATATATATATATATATATATATATATGAAGCAGGTGTGTGTATGTGTGTGTTGGATTTATAACCTCCTAGCTCAAATAGGAGCAGAGATATTGAAAAAAACGTATTTTTTGAGTCATTGGAGTATAGGCTACCCTGCATAACAGGTTTGTTGTGTGGGAGTTGTATCGGCCTACGAAATCAACCTTCTTTGCAGGGTGGCCTACATGCAAGGAGTAAGAAACAGTTTTGCATGCTCTGATATGTAGGCTGCCCTTGATGACAGGAGTGTTGTTGACCTGCTTTATTGACCTGCTTTGCATGGCACTATGTACATCAGAGGCAAATAAATTACTGTCTGGCCCTCAATGTATAGTCTACCCTGCATGACAGGCATGTTGTGGGAGTAGTACTGACCTAGTTTATTGAATTGTATTGCAGGGACTACATATGCTGACTGCTATGTCTAGAGAGAAGTTGATGTGCATATCGGAGGGGATGCAGAATGAAAGGGAAAAGGATATGGACAAAGAGAGGGGAGGAGGGGGTATGCATTAGGCAGGAGGAATTTGAATCGAGGTGGTGGGTAGGTGAAGAAGGAAGAGGGGGACGCAAAGATGGGAAGAGAGAAAGAGGAAGCAGGACATTGTCAGAAGAATGGGGAAGAAGATATGGTCAGAGAGAGAGGGGGTCGGGGGAAATGGAGAAAGACAGGGGGAAGCGGGGGTTGTCTTCAATACATGTGTCAAACACATATGTGGGTGAAGCTGCAGGGAAAAGACTAGAATGTATAGAAAAAGAAATTTCGTATGCATGTATAGATTTTGGAAGAAATAATTTCATGTGGCTCAATGCGCGATTTTAGCCATTTCGTAGGACAGACCCAAACTAGTTGTTACAATTTGCTTGAATAAGCTTTAGAGCTACTTTAGTGTGAAATATCTTACAACATAGACCATTATTATATACGCATTGCATAATTTTTTCCTTATGCTCGCTACCAGGATATCACTGACTTGATATTATTTCTCGTGCTGCGGGTTGTAACAATTTACCCCGCAATGTGGCATGTTGTTATAGTGGATCAGGTAACTTATGGCACATAGAATAGCCTGTTAAGCACTGATGAAAAAAAGTTATAATTTTGTATTAATTTTTGTGGTTTTTCTCTTATATGTAATTTGTTATCAGTATTACAGAAAAGTCTATTGTATTTTTACAAATCGCTGGTAATCTGATGTTGTCAAGAGTTCTTATTCTGATACATCAATTTCACTATCGGAACAGCAATTCTTGTACATAAAATGTTTATCAGTACTTGCAAAATAATCGTGAGCCCATTCTCCACAGATATTATACAGAAAATGTTTTGTTGGTTGCACTGATTCGGAATAGGACTCGGCATACTCAGTACAGAACCGGAACTTTAATGTCCATGTACAGAGAGAGAACGATTGAGTGACTCTTAGACGCTGGTGTGACGGGCAACCATTTTGACAACAGCCACCTGAGTGGCAGTAGATCAATGAACTAGAGCCTGTAGGCCACATGCGAAATCTGAGGGGTGTCGGAAGGGACAGCTGTCACGCCAGCGCTTTGAAATCAGTGAATGGCTGTCTCTGTACAAGAACGTTTTTAAAGCGACCAACAAAGGTGTACGGTTGGCACCGAGGGTGTTCCCAACTGAGGGGTCTTAGAAGGTCCCTTTGCCGATTTATGTGTCAATGGAATGTCAGTGCAAGTGCAGTTTCATGTGAGTGATGAAGTGTATAAAATTTCCCTATAATTGAAAATTGATGTTTTTTTGTAACTGAGTATGATGTGCCAATATTTGGGGACGACTTATTACAATTTCATCGTGGCTACTTGTTACATTGTGATACTGATGCGATACGATATTGGACATGATACACTGAAGCGTCAATTAAACTTGCATACACATGTGTATTCAAATGCAGACATATGTAAACAGGCAGAATACGGTGCTGCGGCCGGCAACGCCTGTATAACCCAACAAGTATCTGGCGCAGTTGCTAGACCGGTTACTGCTGCTGCAATGGCAGGTTATCAAGATTTAAGTGAATTTGAATGTGGTGTTATAGTCGGCGCACGAGCGATGGGACGCAGCATCTCCGAGGTAGCGATGAAGTGGGAATTTTCCCGTACCACCGTTTCACGAGTGTACCGTGAATATCAGAAATCCGGCAAAACATCAAATCTCCAACATCGCTGCGGTCGGAAAAAGATCCTACAAGAACGGAACGAACGACGCCTGAAGAGAATCATTCAACACGACATCCGAAATTGCTGCAGATTTCAATGGTGGGTCATCAACAAGTGTCAGCGTGCGAACCATTCAACGAAACATCATCGATATGGACTTTCGGAGCCGAAGGCCCGCTCGTGTACCCTTGATGATTGCGCGACACGCAGCTTTACGCCTCGCCTGGACCCACATTGGACTGTTGATGACAGGAATCATGTTACCTGGTCACACGAGTCTCGTTTCAAATTTTATCGAGCGGATGGGCGTGTACAGGTATGGAGACAACGGCATGAATCCATGGACCCTGCATGTTAGCAGCGGACTCTTCAAGCCTGTGGAGTCTCTGTAATGCTGTGGGGCGTGGGGAGTTGGAGTGATATGAGACTCTCATAGGTGACACGTATGTAAGCGTCCTGTCTGATCATCTGCATCCGTTCATGTATATTACGCATTTCGACTAACTTGGACATTTCCAGCAGGACAATGCGACACCCCATACGCCCAGAATTGCTAAAGAGCAGGAACACTCTTCTGAGTTTAAACACTTCCGCTGGCCACCATTCTCCCTAGACATGAACATCATTGAGCATATCTGGGATGCCCTGCAACGTGCTGTTCAGAAGGGATCTCCAGGCCCTCTTGCTCTTAAGTATTTATGGACAATCCTGCAGCATTCATGGTGTCAGTTGCTTCCAGCACTATTTCAAACATTAGTCGAATCCACGCCACGTGGCCTGACGGAGTGGCCGTGCGGTTCTAGGCGCTACAGTCTGGAACCGCGCGACCGGTAAGGTCGCAGATTCGAATCCTGTCTCGGGCATGGATGTGTGTGATGTCCTTAGGTTAGTTAGATTTAAGTAGTTCTACGTTCTAGTTAGATATAGTGGGAATTAGTGAAATTCGGTGGCAGGAGGAACAAGACTTCTGGTCAGGTGACTACAGGGTTATAAACACAAAGTCAAATAAGGGTAATGCAGGAGTAGGTTTAATAATGAATAGGAAAATAGGAATGCGGGTAAGCTACTACAAACAGCATAGTGAACGCATTATTGTGGCCAAGATAGATACGAAGCCCACACCTACTACAGTAGTACAAGTTTATATGCCAACTAGCTCTGCAGATGACGAAGAAATTGAAGAAATGTATGATGAAATAAAAGAAATTATTCAGATAGTGAAGGGAGACGAAAATTTAATAGTCATGGGTGACTGGAATTCGAGTGTAGGAAAAGGGAGAGAAGGAAACGTAGTAGGTGAATATGGATTGGGGCTAAGAAATGAAAGAGGAAGCCGCCTGGTAGAATTTTGCACAGAGCCCAACTTAATCATAGCTAACACTTGGATTAAGAATCATGATAGAAGGTTGTATACATGGAAGAACCCTGGAGATACTAAAAGGTATCAGATAGATTATATAATGGTAAGACAGAGATTTAGGAACCAGGTTTTAAATTGTAAGACATTTCCAGGGGCAGATGTGGACTCTGACCACAATCTATTGGTTATGACCTGTAGAATAAAACTGAAGAAACTGCAAAAAGGTGGGAATTTAAGGAGATGGGACCTGGATAAACTGAAAGAACCAGAGGTTGTACAGAGATTCAGGGAGAGCATAAGGGAACAATTGACAGGAATGGGGGAAAGAAATACAGTAGAAGAAGAATGGGTAGCTTTGAGGGATGAAGTAGTGAAGGCAGCAGAGGATCAAGTAGGTAAATAGACGAGGGCTAGTAGAAATCCTTGGGTAACAGAAGAAATATTGAATTTAATTGATGAAAGGAGAAAATATAAAAATGCAGTAAGTGAAACAGGCAAAAAGGAATACAAACGTCTCAAAAATGAGATCGACAGGAAGTGCAAAATGGCTAAGCAGGGATGGCTAGAGGACAAATATGTAGAGGCTTATCTCACTAGGGGTAAGGTAGATACTGCCTACAGGAAAATTAAAGAGACCTTTGGAGATAAGAGAACCACTTGCATGAACATCAAGAGCTCAGATGGAAACCCAGTTCTAAGCAAAGAAGGGAAAGCAGAAAGGTAGAAGGAGTATTTAGAGGGTCTATACAAGGGCGATGCACTTGAGGACAATATTATGGAAATGGAAGAGGATGTAGATGAAGATGAAATGGGAGATAAGATACTGCGTGAAGAGTTTGACAGAGCACTGAAAGACCTGAGTCGAAACAAGGCCCCCGGAGTAGACAACATTCCATTAGAACTACTGACGGCCTTGGGAGAGCCAGTCCTGACAAAACTCTACCATCTGGTGAGCAAGATGTATGAAACAGGCGAAATACCCTCAGATTTCAAGAAGAATACAATAATTCCAATGCCAAGCACAGCTGCAAAATACTAACACGAATTCTTTACAGACGAGTGGAAAAACTAGTAGAAGCCGACCTCGGGGAAGATCAGTTTGGATTCCGTAGAAATGTTGGAACACGTGAGGCAATACTGACCTTACGACTTATCTTAGAAGAAAGATTAAGGAAAGGCAAACCTACGTTTCTAGAATTTGTAGACTTAGAGAAAGCTTTTGACGATGTTGACTGGAATACTCTCTTTCAAACTCTAAAGGTGGTAGGGGTAAAATACAGGGAGCGAAAGGCTATTTACAATTTGTACAGAAATGAGATGGCAGTTATAAGAGTCGAGGGACATGAAAGGGAAGCAGTGGTTGGGAAGGGAGTAAGACAGGGTTGTAGCCTCTCCCCGATGCTATTCAATCTGTATATTGAGCAAGCAGTGAAAGAAAACAAAAGAAAAATTCGGAGTAGGTATTAAAATCCATGGAGAAGAAATAAAAACTTTGAGGTTCGCCGATGACATTGTAATTCTGTCAGAGACAGCAAAGGACTTGGAAGAGCAGTTGAACGGAATGGATGGTGTCATGAAGGGAGGATATAAGATGAACATCAACAAAAGCAAAACGAGGATAATGGAATGTAGCCGTATAGATTTAAGTGTCAGGAAGTCATTTCTGAAAGTATTTGTATGGAGTGTAGCCATGTATGGAAGTGAAACATGGACGGTAAATAGTTTGGACAAGAAGAGAATAGAAGCTTTCGAAATGTGGTGCTACAGAAGAATGCTGAAGATTAGATGGGTAGATCACATAACTAATGAGGAAGTATTGAATAGGATTGTAGAGAAAAGGAGTTTGTGGCACAACTTGACCAGTAGGAGGAATCGGTTGGTAGGACATGTTCTGAGGCATCAAGGGTTCACCAATTTAGTATTGGAGGGCAGCGTGGAGGGTAAAAATCGTAGGGGGAGACCAAGAGATGAATACACTAAGCAGATTCAGAAGGATGTAGGTTGCAGTAGGTACTGGGAGATGAAGAAGCTTGCACAGGATAGAGTAGCATGGAGAGCTGCATCAAACCAGTCTCAGGGCTGAAGACCACAACAACAACAACAAGTTCTAGGGGACTGATGACCACAGCAAGTAAGTCCCATAGTGCTCAGAGCCACGCCACTGGTATTGCGGCACTTCCGCGTACTCGCGGATGTCCTACACGTTATTAGTCATGTGTATGAGTTTGTTTGACTCTCTGGTGCACATGATGCGATGCAGAAGCAAAAGTGGTGGAGTGCATAGAAACATAATGAAACTTTTCAGTAAAAAAAATTATTTTCCTACAACCCCTACAGATTGACAATGAACTGGTTTTCTTTTCCTTATTACCCATAGTTGTAGGGAAATTTATCAAATCTCAAAGAATACGTTGGTTAGGACATGTGGAGAGGATGGGGAAAGGCAGGACGCCCAAACGAATAATGCTTGCCAGAGTGTATTCCACCAGAAGGAAGGGCACACCAGGAGCTAGATGGATGGACGACGTGCTGGTTGACCTTGCCCAAATGCGGATCTGTGGATGGAAGAAACAAGCTGAGAACAGAGAGGTATGGAGGAAGGTTGTTGAGGAGGCCAAGGGTCACCAAAGGCTGTAGTGCCGAAGAAGGAGAAGATGAACCATAGTCGCTGTGATACTTCAAAGTAAAGAACAGCGATGCTCATATTTTGAAAATTTTGCAGTGAGAAACGAGAGTCGTTGGGCAGTTGGTGCATTTTATGGCAGATATTGTTGTATAAGAAATGTAGTTAACCTATCCAGATTGTCTTTAGCGCTGGGAGGAAAGCTGTAGCTCTTTCCAGTCTTGATTGAATACGTGACACATTTGGCCGCGATGTGCTGCGACACGCCACACTCGGCGCTATGAGCGTGCGCCACTCCCTGTGCTGAGCTGCCTCATATCGCGTTCCGCATCGCCCCAGTGGGAATGCGAGTGTTGCACCGATGAGCGTCGTATCACGTGACCCTGTTGAGCCTCGCCTAATACCGACAACCTGCCCTCTAGTGATGGGAAAGAGGTATGTGCTATAACGTGCTACCACTATTGGAAGAAAAGTGCATTGCTCACAGCAGGTAGATCAAAATTCGTACACTCCTGGAAATTGAAATAAGAACACCGTGAATTCATTGTCCCAGGAAGGGGAAACTTTATTGACACATTCCTGGGGTCAGATACATCACATGATCACACTGACAGAACCACAGGCACATAGACACAGGCAACAGAGCATGCACAATGTCGGCACTAGTACAGTGTATATCCACCTTTCGCAGCAATGCAGGCTGCTATTCTCCCATGGAGACGATCATAGAGATGCTGGATGTAGTCCTGTGGAACGGCTTGCCATGCCATTTCCACCTGGCGCCTCAGTTGGACCAGCGTTCGTCCTGGACGTGCAGACCGCGTGAGACGACGCTTCATCCAGTCCCAAACATGCTCAATGGGGGACAGATCCGGAGATCTTGCTGGCCAGGGTAGTTGACTTACACCTTCTAGAGCACATTGGGTGGCACGGGATACATGCGGACGTGCATTGTCCTGTTGGAACAGCAAATTCCCTTGCCGGTCTAGAAATGGTAGAACGATGGGTTCGATGACGGTTTGGATGTACCGTGCACTATTCAGTGTCCCCTCGACGATCACCAGTGGTGTACGGCCAGTGTAGGAGATCGCTCCCCACACCATGATGCCGGGTGTTGGCCCTGAGTGCCTCGGTCGTATGCAGTCCTGATTGTGGCGCTCACCTGCACGGCGCCAAACACGCATACGACCATCATTGGCACCAAGGCAGAAGCGACTCTCATCGCTGAAGATGACACGTCTCCATTCGTCCCTCCATTCACGCCTGTCGCGACACCACTGGAGGCGGGCTGCACGATGTTGGGGCGTGAGCGGAAGACGGCCTAACGGTGTGCGGGACCGTAGTCCAGCTTCATGGAGACGGTTGGGAATGGTCCTCGCCGATACCCCAGGAGCAACAGTGTCCCTAATTTGCTGGGAAGTGGCGGTGCGGTCCCCTACGGCACTGCGTAGGATCCTACGGTCTTGGCGTGCATCCGTGCGTCGCTGCGGTCCGGTCCCAGGTCGACGGGCACGTGCACCTTCCGCCGACCACTGGCGACAACATCGATGTACTGTGGAGACCTCACGCCCCACGTGTTGAGCAATTCGGCGGTACGTCCACCCGGCCTCCCGCATGCCCACTATACGCCCTCGCTCAAAGTCCGTCAACTGCACATACGGTTCACGGCCACGCTGTCGCGGCATGCTACCAGTGTTAAAGACTGCGATGGAGCTCCGTATGCCACGGCAAACTGGCTGACACTGACGGCGGCGGTGCACAAATGCTGCGCAGCTAGCGCCATTCGACGGCCAACACCGCGGTTCCTGGTGTGTCCGCTGTGCCGTGCGTGTGATCATTGCTTGTACAGCCCTCTCGCAGTGTCCGGAGCAAGTATGGTGGGTCTGACACACCGGTGTCAATGTGTTCTTTTTTCCATTTCCAGGAGTGTATGTAAAAGATTGCCCTGTACAACCGTTAGCCCCAGTCTCACCTAGTATACAGGGCTGTTCAGGAGGAATGTCACATATTTTTGAGGCGATTCTACATATAAAAAAAAAACCGAAAAAGTCCTATGAACATGTACCTGACTTTCGATCATTACAGAACTGGAGTGGGTTGTAGACTCCACACATCCATGAATGAATATGAAGACAAGTGTGAATATTACCTACTGAAATGTTGTGTCAGCTCTGTGGTCGACAGAATAATGGTGGGACAGATGACTCACCCATCCTACAAGAGGTGTGCGGGTTCTGTAACAGATGGCAGCACTGTTATGCCACACTGAGGCAACAGCTGCAAGTGTACCCAGTGTTCAATCGTCAGTTGAATCAGTGAGCACTCGTGAGCCCGTGTAAGTGTCATTCTTGAGTGTTGTTTAATTGAGTAAGGCCATTGTGCCCACGACTACCAAGATGTTGTATAAGTTCATCTGTGCAGAATATGCAGACATGTCGTTTGTGTACAGGTTCTCTAATGGCAGTGCCCATGCGGATTGACAGAAAACCAGAGATGTTTTCCTGACTGACAAACACCATGTGCCAGGTTATTTCCGAGGGTTTTTCAAGCATTATGTGAATCTAGAACACGACCCGGTTTACACGTAACTTGGGAATGTGAGGTTGTCCAATCAGTTGAGGAAGGGAACCACTTTTTTGTAATGGTACAATGGAGCCCCAGTACCAGTACATGGCACATTAGCTATCAGATCAATAGTCTAAAAATGCGAGTGCTTGTAATTGAGAGCTTGTAATCATTCCCTGTACAGTTACTAAGCAGTCACAATTTTTGTTAATGATTGGCTGTACATGGAGACATCGTGCAATACACTTTATTTATAGATGAGGCTACATTTGCACGTGGTCGTACCATGAACAACTGCAGTTCTCATGCATGGGTGATGGAGAACCTACATGACACCAGAGAGCCAGCCAGTGTGGCCGAGCGGTTCTAGGCGCTTCAGTCTGGAACCGTGCGACCGCTACGGTCGCAGGTTCGAATCCTGCCTTGGACATGGGTGTGTGTGATGTCCTAAGGTTAGTCAGGTTTAAGTAGTTCTAAGTTCTAGGGGACTGACGACCTCAGATGTTAAACCGATAGTGCTCTGAGCCATTTTTTTTTAACACCAGAGGAACAACATTCCAAGTCAGGTTCTCAGTCGACGTCTGGTGTGGTACGACTGATGACCTGGTGGTAGCGTCTGTGTTCCTGCCAAATAGCATGACAGCCGCAGCATACACACATTTCCTGATAGAAGACCTACCAGGACTTTTGGAAGATGTGATATTTGAGCAATGACGGCAAATGTACATGCAACACGATGGATCACCAATTAACTGTAACAGACAAGTATATCAGTATCTGAAAACATATTTCCTCAGCGGTCGATTGTCCACGACTGACTAACTGGCCTGAAACATCATCCGACCTAACCCCATTAGACTACTGTTTATGGGACTGATTAAAGGGGGATTAACAAACACTAGAGAATGCATCACCCATGCTGACGATCCGCTAATTATAGTATCTGCTAATGCCAGGACTAAGTTAGAGGAAAACAGCAGGGCACTCGTTCGAAGACTAAGTTACTGCTGCATAAAAAACAAACTAATGATAGCAGTGCACAAAAGAATTTATATGTTACCAAAAGATAGATAATCGAGAACGAGATATCCCACAATCAGAATAAATGAGCAACCTGTGAAAAGAAAGGCTGTATATAGGTATCTTGGAATTTACATCGACGAAAAACAAAACGTTCACGCACATGTAGAAATCGTCTGCCAGAGAGGCATTAAAATCCTAAATAAAATAGCTGGCAACTGACCAAAGAAGTTTTCAGCTGCCACGAGGTGCAATAAGAACACACAACAATGGAGTCTTACTCGCTATTGTGGGCTAAGGGTCGAGCGTTTGGGCTTGTAGAACAGCAGGGGCTCTATAGCGAGCACACAGCTGTATACTCAACACCAACTCAGACGCTGCTGGTGATGTTAGGATTGCAGCCGCTAGATCCAGCAGTAAGAAAGAGAGGTGCACAATATTGGCTCAAAAAGCGCAATTATGATACAATGAAGGAGATAATGGGCACAAGAACCGTATTGAATTAGGAAATAAAGGCAAGCATTGATACAGAAGGGCAAGAAATCTGGGACAGGGCAGAAACAGCGAGGAGACCGCACCACATGCTTTCTAGCATAAAAGAAAGAACAAGAATGACATACTTCCTACCGACCAAGCGAGCTACACACCACCTGTCAGGACATGGCCGATTTCCCAGCTCCTTACTATGAATACAACAGTGCATCACAGACACTTGTGAATGTGGACGAATCGGCACCCTGGATCACATTGTCTGGTGTCCGTTAGACGACATGTTACAGACCAGGACAGGAACGCATTTGGAAATGCAAAAGTCTGTAATATAATATGAGGAACTGTGCAATAAGCTGAGCACACTGACAGCTAAAATATCAACCTATGAACTGCAAGCCTACATGGCTGAGATGCAAGCAAGAAGAGGCCGTACATCATGATAACGGTACGCGCCACAGCACAGCTACGTCAACCTTCCTGAAGCAGTGTGGAGATGGGCCTCGGGGAGGACCAGGAAGGATTTCCTGAGACCGTGGCAGCCATCCCCCAATCTCCACACTTTGGGTGCCACAGAAGTGCAGCATGTGTGAATCCTGAGTTGTGTCTCACTGTGCCACTGACTAACCATCTCGGCAAATGAGAAATCCAGCTTGGTTCTGATACCAAGCACAGTAGTATAGTGTAATGTAGTGTAGTGCTGTATAACAGTGTAGTCCATAGTAGTGCTATGGACCAGTAGTCTGGATTTCGGATGAACAATATCTGTGAACCAGATTGCCAGATGATAGTACGTAGACTTTTTTGTTATTTTTCCTTACGTAGACATTCTATGTAGACTTTCCCCCCTCTTAAACAGTATAATGCTGTGCTGTATTCATGTCCAACATTCTGTTGGACTCAAATAAAATAGCAAATAAAAACAATAATACAAATATATGCTGCATGGGTGGATACATGTGAAGAACTTGTTGCCCACATTGAAGCCTGCCGACATGGTGTTCGATGTGCAGCACAACACACCCTCTGAGGCATTGCTGAGTGCATTAAGATGAGTGAGGGACTTTTTGAACACCTCTTGTAGGATGAATGAGTCATCTGCCACACCATTATTCTGTCCACCACAGTGCCTACGCAACCACCCTTGTCCTCATAAACATTCATGATTGTGTGTAGTCTTGAACCCGCTCCAGTCCTACAATGATCGAAAATCTGACACATCTTCATAGGAATATTTTGGTTTATTTTCACATGTAGAGTCACCTCACAAATTATGTGACACTCCTGCTGAATCATCCTGCAGATGGGCAGGGTCAGGACATGTGTGATTACTCACTGGCAGGCTGCGACGCTTTGGCGATTGGCCTGTAGAGGCGCCTCCGTCGGCAGATGGCGACCACCACCAGCACGGAGCTGCCCAATAGCAGCACGCCCAAGAAGACGGCCACGCCCACCCACGCTGCAGGGCTCATCAGCCCGGAACTCGCCCTGCAACAACAGAATATTGTGATGGCAGGTATCGCTGAAACAAACAATTTTCGCTTCGACTGGATATTTTCATTTGCAGTTTGACATGACTCTTAAAGGGCAAGCATTCGTATGTAGGACATCTCCAACTGACGAGAGGTCCCCAGCAGTGGGATCGACTTTTTGAAACCAAATACACTGTGATGTAGGTTAAGATGCCAAGTATCACACCCTGCTACCATTCACCCTATTGGGCCCTTGGTTGTCAGTAAATGATGAAAAAATTTCAGAATTTTGTGTTATGCTCAATAGCGTTAAAAAAAGCTGAATTACATGGTCTTGTTGCATGATGGATTGTATAATAGCTCCACATGCAAGAGAATGTGAGTTCGAGTTTTGTTAGGTACAATATGCTTTTTTATTTTGAATCTTTATTGAATTGACTTTGATCATTGGTTTTACTCAATTAATTGGTTTAAATTTAATTTTTTGCATTATTCCTTTGTCATATTATTTTTTGCATTATCAACTTGTTTAATTTCATTTTTTCTTTATATCATTCTTTTTCCAATTGGAATTACTGTGAATATGAACTTAATTATATTTATCTATTATAATATTCAATTATTTGAAAATTCTGATCTATCAGTTAAAAAACAAAAGACCAAATAATATATTTATACTGACTGTACAGTAGTGTGAGAAATGTACTTTTCATTATCAGATGTGGAATTTTTTTGCATTGTGTTTCTCATACAAAATTTAAAACATTACCTAAATGCCGATTGCACAATGGAAAAAATAGCACAGATGACGATTTAAATGAAAGTATAAGTATAACGAAACTGAAGCAAAATGAGAAATAGATATAATGAACACAATAATGTGGACGAAAACACAGGGTGATAAAAGACAAGAAATTAAATCGAAATTAATACATAAAATTAATTAAAACAAATGAAAAGATATTTCAAGTGGAAAAAGAATGATAGGAAGAAAAATGAGAGCAAATGAAGAAGTTAATATTACAATTATAATGATATGAGAAAGAAGCGGAAACAAAAATTTAGGTTAAAAGAAATAAACTGAATAAAAATGATGATCCAATTCATTTCGATAAAGATTTAAAAAATCAAGAAAACTTCATGCACCTGGCAAGATGTGGACCCTCAATCTCCTACACATGAAACTACTATCCTGCCCATTACATCACTCCATTACACCATACAACAAGTCTATCTGTTGCAGTTTCTTTAGACACTACTGAGTGTCACATAAATTAGGAAAACCTTTTATCATCAGGTACTAGCAAATCTTAATCGACATAACTGTACAGATAGTTTCAGTTGATCACACTGCTGGGGACCCCTCGTTGTGAGAGGTATGATAATTGATTTAGAGGGATCCGCTTCAGTTGTACTCATACTTATCCAAACCACGACCGGTGTCGAGATTTTAGAATCCCATCTTCAGGTGTATGAAACTATTGTATTTGGTAACAAATAACATGTGGTCGGACCAGTCAGTGCGAGACTTCCAGTCCTTTCATGTTGGCGGAAACTGCCTAGCGCCAGACAGCCACACGGCAGGAATGCTAACCGCTACTGAGGTCTCGAAGCGTGGCACGGTGCAGGCACCAACGGTGTAAGTGTGAGTGAACTTGCGGTATCAGCAGCGATACAGGAAAACATGGACTGCAGTCAAGGCACACAAGCAACCGGCACAGCTGCACTTCAGAATACAGCTCTGCAACTCACATGGTGGTGGTGGTGGTGGTAGTGGTGGGGTAATGGTGGTGGTGGTAAGTTCCTATGGGACCAAACTGCTGAGGTCATCTACTTAACCTAACTTACTAAGGACAACACACACACCCATGCCCGAAGGAGGACTCGAACCAACGTGGGGGGAGTTGCGCGAACTGTGGCAAGGTGCCTGAGACCGTGCAGCTACCCCCCGCCCCCCCACGGCGTGAGTCATATGCACAGAGGTGTCTCACACAGGCTGCTCCAAAGAGCTACAACACCAAAATCTCGGCAAGATCAATGTGTAGATTATTATTTTTTAATTTTTTGGTGGGGTCAGGGTTTTTATTTATGACAATATACAGTCAAATCACCAACAACTTTCACAGATTCACAAACACCACACATAAAGTAGTTTCATTTTGATCCAATTTGCCACATCCATCAGTCCTTACCATAAGAGGCATCGTACAATAAAAGTTAAGAGGTACCGTTATCCTTATTGAAAACTTCGCCAACATTTAAAAAGTCCAGATTTTCTATATCATCGCTGACTAAGCCGGTTCACTGACAGTTTCTGCCAACATGCAATGATCAAAATTCTTGCACTGACTCCCCTGAACGAATGTTGTGTATTGCCAAATACAATAATTTCATACAGTAGAAGTTGGGATTTTAACATCTCGAAACCGGTCGTGGTTTGGATAAATATTGGTACGAGTGAAGTGGATTAATCTAAAATAGTTGTTGTTGTTGTTGTTGTGGTCTTCAGTCCAGAGACTGGTTTGATGCAGCTCTCCATGATACTCTATCCTGTGCAAGCTTCTTCATCTCCCAGTACCTACTGCAGCCTGCATCCTTCTGAATCTGCTTAGTGTATTCATCTCTTGTTCTCCCCCTACGATTTTTACCCTCCACGCTGCCCTCCAATACTAAATTCGTGATCCCTCGATGTCTCAGAACATGTCCTACCAACCGATCCCTTCTTCTAGTCAAGTTGTGCCACAAGCTCCTCTTCTCCCCAACACTATTCAATACCTCCTCATTAGTTATGTGATCTACCCATCTAATCTTCAGCATTCTTCTGTAGAACCACATTTCGAAAGCTTCCATTCTCTTCTTGTCTAAACTATTTATCGTCCAAGTTTCACTTCCATACATGGCTACACTCCATACAAATACGTTCAGAAACCACTTCCTGACACTTACATCTACACTCGATGTTAACAAATTTCTCTTCTTCAAACGCTTTCCTTGCCATTGCCAGTCTACATTTTATATCCTCTCTACTTCGACCATCATCAGTTATTTTGCTCCCCAAATAGCAAAACTCCTTTACTACTTTAAGTGTCTCTTTTCGTAATCTAATTCCCTCAGCATCACCCGCCTTATTTCGACTACATGCCATTATCTTCGTTTTGCTTTTGTTGACGTTCATCTTATATCCTGCTTTCAAGACACTGTCCATTCCATTGAACTGCTCTTCCAAGTCCTTTGCTGTCTCTGACAGAATTACAATGTCATCGGCGAACCTCAAAGTTTATATTTCTTCTCCACGCATTTTAATTCCTACTCCGAACTTTTCTTTTGTTTCCTTTATTGATTGCTCAATATACAGATTGAATAACATCGGGGAGAGGCTACAACCCTGTCTCACTCCGTTCCCAACCACTGCTTCCCTTTCATACCCCTCGACTCTTATAACTGCCATCTGCTTTCTGTACAAATTGTAAATAGCCTTTTGCTCCCTGTATTTTACCCCTGCCACTTTCAGAATTTGAAAGAGAGTATTCCAATCAACATTGTCAAAAGCTTTCTCTAAGTCTACAAATGCTAGAAACGTAGGTTTGCCTTGCCTTAATGTTTCTTCTAAGATAAGTCGTAGGGTCAGTATTGCCTCACGTGTTCCAACATTTCTACGGAATCCAAACTGATCTTCCCCGAGGTCGGCTTCTATCAGTTTTTCCATTTGTCTGTCAAGAATTCGCGTTAGTATTTTGCAGTTGTGACTTATTAAACTGATAGTTCGGTAATTTTCACATCTGTCAACACCTGCTTTCTTTGGGATTGGAATTATTATATTCTTCTTGAAGTCTGAGGGTATTTCGCCTGTTTCATACATCTTGCCCTTGTATAGACGTTCTACATACTGCTTCCACCTTTCTGCTTTCTCTTCTTTGCTTAGAACTGGGTTTCCATCTTAGCTCTTGATGTTCATGCAAGTGGTTCTCTTATCTCCAAAGGTCTCTTTAATTTTCCTGTAGGCAGTATCTATCTTACCCCTAGTGAGATAAGCCTCTACAATCTTACATTTGTCCTCTAGCCATCCCTGCTTAGCCATTTTGCACTTCCTGTCGATCTCATTTTTGAGACTTTTGTATTCCTTTTTGCCAGCTTCATTTACTGCATTTATACACTCCTGGAAATTGAAATAAGAACACCGTGAATTCATTGTCCCAAGAAGGGGAAACTTTATTGGCACATTCCTGGGGTCAGATACATCACATGATCACACTGACAGAACCACAGGCACATAGACACAGGCAACAGAGCATGCACAATGTCGGCACTAGTACAGTGTATATCCACCTTTCGCAGCAATGCAGGCTGCTATTCTCCCATGGAGACGATCGTAGAGATGCTGGATGTAGTCCTGTGGAACGGCTTGCCAAGCCATTTCCATCTGGCGCCTCAGTTGGACCAGCGTTCGTGCTGGACGTGCAGACCGCGTGAGACGACGCTTCATCCAGTCCCAAACATGCTCAATGGGGGACAGATCCGGAGATCTTGCTGGCCAGGGTAGTTGACTTACACCTTCTAGAGCACGTTGGGTGGCACGGGATACATGCGGACGTGCATTGTCCTGTTGGAACAGCAAGTTCCCTTGCCGGTCTAGGAATGGTAGAACGATGGGTTCGATGACGGTTTGGATGTACCGTGCACTATTCAGTGTCCCCTCGACGATCACCAGTGGTGTACGGCCAGTGTAGGAGATCGCTCCCCACACCATGATGCCGGGTGTTGGCCCTGTGTGCCTCGGTCGTATGCAGTCCTGATTGTGGCGCTCACCTGCACGGCGCCAAACACGCATACGACCATCATTGGCACCAAGGCAGAAGCGACTCTCATCGCTGAAGACGACACGTCTCCATTCGTCCCTCCATTCACGCCTGTCGCGACACCACTGGAGGCGGGCTGCACGATGTTGGGGCGTGAGCAGAAGACGGCCTAACGGTGTGTGGGACCGTAGCCCAGCTTCATGGAGACGGTTGCGAATGGTCCTCGCCGATACCCCAGGAGCAACAGTGTCCCTAATTTGCTGGGAAGTGGCGGTGCGGTCCCCTACGGCACTGCGTAGGATCCTACGGTCTTGGCGTGCATCCGTGCGTCGCTGCGGTTCGGTCCCAGGTCGACGGGCACGTGCACCTTCCGCCGACCACTGGCGACAACATCGATGTACTGTGGAGACCTCACGCCCCACGTGTTGAGCAATTCGGCGGTACGTCCACCCGGCCTCCCGCATGCCCACTATACGCCCTCGCTCAAAGTCCGTCAACTGCACATACGGTTCACGTCCACGCTGTCGCGACATGCTACCAGTGTTAAAGACTGCGATGGAGCTCCGTATGCCACGGCAAACTGGCTGACACTGACGGCGGCGGCGCACAAATGCTGCGCAGCTAGCGCCATTCGACGGCCAACACCGCGGTTTCTGGTGTGTCCGCTGTGCCGTGCGTGTGATCATTGCTTGTACAGCCCTCTCGCAGTGTCCGAAGCAAGTATGGTGGGTCTGACACACCGGTGTCAATGTGTTCTTTTTTCCATTTCCAGGAGTGTATATTTTCTCCATTCATCAATTAAATTCAATATTTCTTCTGTTACCCAAGGGTTTCTACTAACTCTCGTTTTTTTACCTGTTTGATCCTCTGCTGCCTTCACTATTTTATCCCTCAAAGTTACCCATTCTTCTTCTACTGTATTTCTTTCCCCCACTCCTGTCAGTTGTTCCCTTATGCTCTCCCTGAAACTCTGTACAACCTCTGGTTCTTTCAGTTTATCCAGGTTCCATCTCCTTAAATTCCCACCTTTTTGCAGTTTCTTCAGTTTTAATCTACAGGTCTTACATTTAAAACCTGGTTCCTAAATCTCTGTCTTACCATTATATAATCTATCTGATACCTTTTAGTATCTCCAGGGTTCTTCCATGTATACAACCTTCTTTCATGATTCTTAAACCAAGTGTTAGCTATGATTAAGTTATGCTCTGCGCAAAATTCTACCAGACGGCTTCCTCTTTCATTTCTTAGCCCCAATCCATATTCACCTACTATGTTTCCTTCTCTCCCTTTTCCTATGCTTGAATTCCAGTCACCCATGACTGTTAAATTTTCGTCTCCCTTCACTATTTGAATACTTTCTTTTATCTCCTCATACATTTCATCAATTTCTTCGTCATCTCCAAAGCTAGATGGCATATAAACTTGTACTACTGTAGTAGGCGTGGACTTCGTGTCTATCTTGGCCACAATAATGCGTTCACTATGCTGTTTGTAGCAGCTTAACCGTACTCCTTATTTTTTATTCATTATTAAACCTACTCCTGCATTCGCCCTATTTCATTTTGTATTTATAACCCTGTATTCACCTGACCAAAAGTCTTGCTCCTCCTGCCACCGAACTTCACTAATTCCCACTATATCTAACTTTAACCTATCCATTTCCCTTTTAAAATTTTCTAACATACCTGCCCGATTAAGGAATCTGACATTCCATGCTCCGATCCGTAGAACGCCAGTTTTCTTTCTCCTGATAACGTCCTCCTGAGTAGTCCCCGCTCGGAGATCCGAATGGGGGACTGTTTTACCTCCGGAATATTTTACCCAAGAGGACGCCATCATCATTTAATCATACAGTAAAGCTGCATGCCCTCGGGAAAAATTACGGCTTTCAGCCGTTCGCAGTTCCAGAACAGCAAGGCTATTTTGGTTAGTGTTACAAGGCCAGATCAGTCAATCATCGAGACTGTTGCCCCTGCAACTACTGAAAAGGCTGCTGCCCCTCTTCAGGAACCACACGTTTGTCTGGCCTCTCAACATATACCCCTCCATTGTGGTTGCACCTACGGTACGGCTATCTGTATCGATGAGGCACGCAAGCCGCTCCACCAACGCCAAGGTCCGTGGTTCATGGGGGGTTAAAATAATTATCTGATTGTTAAAACACTCA
This sequence comes from Schistocerca serialis cubense, assembly GCF_023864345.2. Taxonomy (NCBI): domain Eukaryota; kingdom Metazoa; phylum Arthropoda; class Insecta; order Orthoptera; family Acrididae; genus Schistocerca; species Schistocerca serialis. The sequence continues at coordinate 229,832,918 of NC_064647.1, read as the reverse complement.
ATATAACCGGTTACCGAATTAACTGTGTTTCGGTTTTTATTGTTATTTCTCACCAGTTAAACGTAGACATCGAAGAAAGTTTGAACAATTCTAAGACTCCCTCAGATTTTTGCTTTACACTTTGCAAGGTACCTAGAATAAAAATAAACACACACACATCAAAAAAAGTCTCGCATCACCAAGGTTCTGAGAGTTCCGGAACCTCTACAGAAAATTGGAATATCGACCAACATAAACATCATTTCCAAACTTTTTATTGCGCATGAAAACCACATACTGCATGCTTTACTACCATACAGCGAGACCTTCAGAGGTGGTGGTCCAGATTGCTGTACACACCGGTATCTCTAATACCCAGTAACACGTCCTCTTGCATTGATGCATGCCTGCATTCGTCGTGGCATACTATCCACAAGTTCATCAAGGCATTGTTGGTCCCGATTGTCCCACTCCTCAAAGGCGATTCGGCGTAGATCCCTCAGAGTCGTTGGTGGGTCACGTCGTCCATAAACAACCCTTTTCAATCTTTCCCAGGCATGTTCGATAGGGTTCATGTCTGGAGAACATGCTGGCCACTCTAGCCGACGGATTTCGTTATCCTGAAGGAAGTCATTCGCAAAATGTGCACGATGGGGACGCGAATTGTCGTCCATGGAGACGAATGCCTCGCCAATATGCTGCTGATATGGTTGCACTATCGGTCGGGGGATGGCATTCACGCATCGTACAGCCGTTACGGCGCCTTCCATGACCACCAGCGGCGTACGTTGGCCTCACACAATGCCACCCCCAAACAGCAGGTAACCTCCACCTTGCTGCAGTCGCTGGACAGTGTGTCTAAGGCGTTCAGCCTGACTGGGTTGTCTCCAAACACGTCTTCGGCGATTGTCTGGTTGAAGGAATATGCGACACTCATCGGTGAGAAGAACTTGATGCCAATCCTCAGCGGTCCATTCGGCATGTTGTTGGGCCCATCTGTACCGCGCTGCATGGTGTCGTGGTACCAAAAATGACCTCTCCATGGACATCGGGAGTAAAGTTGCGCATCATGCAGCCTATTGCGCACAGTTTGAGTCGTAACACGATGTCCTGCGGCTGCACGAAAAGTATTATTCAACATGGTGGCGTTACTGTCGGGGTTCCTCCGAGTCATAATCCGTAGGTAGCGGTCATCCACTGCATTAGTAGCCCTCGGGCGTCCTGAGCGAGGCATGTCATCGACGGTTCCCGTCTCTCTCTATATCCTCCATGTCACTCCGAGGCGCCTGGACACTTCCCTTGTTGAGAGTCCTTCGTGGCACAAAGTAACAATGCGGACGCGAACGAACAGCGGTCTAGGCATGGTTGAACCACAGAGAACACGACCCGTGTACCTCCTTCCTGGTGGAAGACTGGAACTGATCAGCTGTCGGACCCCGTCCGTGTAATAGGCGCTGATCATGCATGATTGTTAACATGTTTGGGCGGGTTTAGTGACACCTCTGAACAGTCAAAGGGACTGTGTCTGTGACACTATATCCACAGTCAACGTCTATCTTCAGGAGTTCCGGGAACTGTAGTGATGCAAAACTTTTTCTTATGTATGTATTATGCTGTCGCACCATCGACGTGAACTGTAAGTTTGCTATAAAATGACATTGTTATACGGCGCAGGAAGAATTTGAAGATTTAGTTGACAATGAAAGAGCAGAAAATTACAAGGATAGACAGACGGGATTCATTGTGCTGTGTATAAGGAAGCACTTTGTGTCAAATTTGGAGGTCGGGAGCTCGTGTAGAATCTCATGGTGCGAATAGTAAAGTTTCTGCAGGTGCCCGCATTATTCTACTGTGATTTCCGAAAGTTTTAGATGGATTTGAACGAAGAGTTTGGAGACTTTATACACTCCTGGAAATTGAAATAAGAACACCGTGAATTCATTGTCCCAGGAAGGGGAAACTTTATTGACACATTCCTGGGGTCAGATACATCACATGATCACACTGACAGAACCACAGGCACATAGACACAGGCAACAGAGCATGCACAATGTCGGCACTAGTACAGTGTATATCCACCTTTCGCAGCAATGCAGGCTGCTATTCTCCCATGGAGACGATCGTAGAGATGCTGGATGTAGTCCTGTGGAGCGGCTTGCTATGCCATTTCCACCTGGCGCCTCAGTTGGACCAGCGTTCGTGCTGGACGTGCAGACCGCGTGAGACGACGCTTCATCCAGTCCCAAACATGCTCAATGGGGGACAGATCCGGAGATCTTGCTGGCCAGGGTAGTTGACTTACACCTTCTAGAGCACATTGGGTGGCACGGGATACATGCGGACGTGCATTGTCCTGTTGGAACAGCAAGTTCCCTTGCCGGTCTAGGAATGGTAGAACGATGGGTTCGATGACGGTTTGGATGTACCGTGCACTATTCAGTGTCCCCTCGACGATCACCAGTGGTGTACGGCCAGTGTAGGAGATCGCTCCCCACACCATGATGCCGGGTGTTGGCCCTGTGTGCCTAGGTCGTATGCAGTCCTGATTGTGGCGCTCACCTGCACGGCGCCAAACACGCATACGACCATCATTGGCACCAAGGCAGAAGCGACTCTCATCGCTGAAGACGACACGTCTCCATTCGTCCCTCCATTCACGCCTGTCGCGACACCACTGGAGGCGGGCTGCACGATGTTGGGGCGTGAGCGGAAGACGGCCTAACGGTGTGCGGAACCGTAGCCCAGCTCATGGAGACGGTTGCGAATGGTCCTCGCCGATACCCCAGGAGGAACAGTGTCCCTAATTTGCTGGGAAGTGGCGGTGCGGTCCCCTACGGCACTGCGTAGGATCCTACGGTCTTGGCGTGCATCCGTGCGTCGCTGCGGTCCGGTCCCAGGTCGACGGGCATGTGCACCTTCCGCCGACCACTGGCGACAACATCGATGTACTGTGGAGACCTCACGCCCCACGTGTTGAGCAATTCGGCGGTACGTCCACCCGGCCTCCCGCATGCCCACTATACGCCCTCGCTCAAAGTCCGTCAACTGCACATACGGTTCACGTCCACGCTGTCGCGGCATGCTACCAGTGTTAAAGACTGCGATGGAGCTCCGTATGCCACGGCAAACTGGCTGACACTGACGGCGGCGGTGCACAAATGCTGCGCAGCTAGCGCCATTCGACGGCCAACACCGCGGTTCCTGGTGTGTCCGCTGTGCCGTGCGTGTGATCATTGCTTGTACAGCCCTCTCGCAGTGTCCGGAGCAAGTATGGTGGGTCTGACACACCGGTGTCAATGTGTTCTTTTTTCCATTTCCAGGAATGTATATTACTGCGAAGTACACTGGTGAAGTTAAGGGCCTGCCTCGAACTATTTATCGATTTAAAACCCGCTACTGATGAATTTATGAAAAAAATAGGATCGCAGGGACGAAAATTAGAATATCCGGAATGGATCGCAGACTTTGACATGGAGTCTACACGAAACGTACTCACACCGACTTGTACTTACAGGCTAATAGTTGTCACCATCCGGCTCAGCGTGAAGGGGTACTTCGTACCTTGGTACACAGGGCACATGTCGTTTCTGACGCTGAGACTTTGCCAACTGAGCTGTCCCATCTTGAAGTTACGTTTCGTCAAAATGGTTAGAGTGATAGACAGATTGAACGTGCGTTGCGCTCTCAACCAACTGTATATTGGGTGGCTGATGATAATTCTGAGTCGACACCTAAGCCTACTGCCTTTTTGCCTTACGTAGGAAACACTTCCAACAAGATCGGTCGTATTTTACGGAAATACGATGTGGAATGTGTTTTACGAGCTCCATCTAAAATCAGAGAGCTTTTGGGTTCTGTTAAGGATGATCTTGGTCTGCGTAAGGCGGGTGTATATCACATTCCTTGTAGCTACGGCATGGCATATATTGGTCAAACTATCAGGACCTTGGAGGACTGATGTACTGAGCATAAACGGCACACACGATTACAGCAGCCAAGTAGGTCAGGTATTGCCGAACATTGCTCGGATACTAGTCATCCCATGTTATTATATAACACCGAGATATTGACATGCACGTCCAGGTATTGGGACAGTGTTGTTAAGGAGGTAGTTGAGATTAAATTAGCGAGCAACCTCGTTAACAGGGATGGAGGTTTTTGTTTAAACTCTGTTTGGAATCCGGCTCTCTCCCTTGTCGAAAAACAGAGGGACAGAGACAATGATACCTCACCTGCGAGTTCGTATCTCGCTATCGATAGCCCTGACTTTGGTCATCTTTGGTGGCACTAGTGTTCAGTGTGGGTTTTATCTTTCCTGCTTCAGTCCGAGGACCGAGGTTTTAAATTTATATGGACGTCGCCTGTCCGTTGCAGTTTGCCTTGATAACGGGGGGGGGGGGGGGGGGGGAGAGGCGGGGGTGTTCTCCCGCCGAAATATCGACGGTCGTTGAAAGTGTTACCTGGCTTAATTCCCGGAAGTTATTTGGAGGATAAAGATCTGCTTGCTAGGGTACAAGCTGCCTGCCACCTGGTACGACATACATCAGAGATGTTAGAGAGCGTGCGGCAGACCTTGACGCACCGTTGCCACGCATGGATTGAGACCGGTCGTCGTCATTTTGAATAATTATACGAGCTACGTTGTTATTATTCACTGCATGCTTTGTATACCCATAATACAATAAATATGGGCCTGCAGCCTTTTGTTCCCTTTCTGAATGTAATCCATTGTGGAGCCACTATCAACTGCTTCGATCTGGCACAAAAGGTTAGAGATGCGTTTATAAGACACGATTCAGAATAATCTCTGTATCTATTCTATAAGCGTCGGTCAAAAGTTTCCGTGTGAAAGAAACTGGTACACCAGCCAAATATCGTGTAGGGCCCCCGCGAGCATGCAACACGACATGGCATGGACTCGACTAATATCTGAAGTTGTGCTGGACGGAAATGACTGTCCATAAATACGTAAGAGTACGGTGGGATGCAGATTTCTCCTGAACAACACGATGTGTGATTGGATTGAAGAGTTCCTAGATAACAGAACGCAGCATGTCATTCTCAATGGAGAGAAGTCTTCGGAAGTAAGAGTAATTTCAGGTGCGCCGCAGGGGAGCGTCGTAGGACCGTTGCTATTCACAATTGTGGATAACATCGGAAGTTCACTGAGGCTTTTTGCGGATGATGCTGTGGTATATCGAGAGGTTGTAACAACGGAAAATTGTACTGAAATGCAGAAGGATCTGCAGCGAATTGACGCATGGTGCAGGGAATGGCAATTGAATCGCAATGTAGACAAGTGTGATGTGCTGCGAAGACATAGAAAGAAAGATCCCTTATCATTTAGCTACAATATAGCAGGTCAGCAAATGGAAGCAGTTAATTTCATAAATTGTCTGGGAGTACGCTTTAGAGGTGATTTAAAATGGAATGATCATATAAAGTTGATCGTCGGTAAAGCAGGTGCCAGACTGAGATTCGTTGGAAGAATCCTAAGGAAATGCAATCCGAAAACAAAGGAAGTAGGTTACACTACACTAGTTCGCCCATTGCTTCAATGCTGCTCACCAGTGTGGGATCCGTACCAGATAGGGTTGATAGAAGAGATAGAAACAATCCAACGGAGAGCAGCGCGCTTCGTTACAGGATCATTTAGTAATCGCGAAAGCGTTACGGAGATGATAGATAAACTCCAGTGGAAGACTCTGCAGGAGAGACGCTCAGTAGCTCGGTATGGGCTTTTGTTGAAGTTTCGAGAAGACACCTTCACCGAGGAGTCAAGCAGTATATTGCTCCCTCCTACGTGTATCTCGCGAAGAGACCGTGAGGATAAAATCAGAGAGATTAGAGCCCCACAGAGGCATACTGAGAATCTTTCTTTCCACGAACAATACGAGACTGGAATAGAAGGGAGAACCGATAAAGGTACTCAAAGTACCCTCCGCCACACACCGTCAGGTGGCTTGCGGAGTATGGATGTAGGTGTAGCTGTAGATATGAGGCATCCCAGATATGCTCAATGTCTAGGGAGTCTAGTGGCCAGCGGAAGTGTTTAAACTCAGAAGAGTGTTCCTGGACCCGCTCCGTAGCAATTCTGGACGTGTGGGGTGTCGCATTGGCTGCTGGAATTGCCTAAGTGAGTCAAAATGCACAATGGATATGAATGGATGCAGGTGATCAGGCAGGATCTTTACATATGTGTCTCCTGTCAGTCGTATCTAGACGTATCAGGGGTCTCATGTCACTCCAACTGCACATGCCCCACACCATTACAAAGCCTCCACCACCTTCAACAGTCGCCTGCTGACAAGCAGGGCCCAAAGATTCAAGAGGTTGTCTCCATACCAGCACACGTCCATCTGCTCAATACAATTTGAAACGAGACTCCTCCGACCAGGCGACATGTTTCCAGTCATCAACAATCCAATGTAGGTGTTGACGGTCCCAGGCGAGGGGTAAAGCTTTGTGTCGTGCAGTCATCAAGGGTACACGAGTGAGCCTTCGGTTCTGAAGGCTTAGCCGTTTAAATTTCTGGTTATGTTTTCATTTTAAGTTATTGCCCTTCAGTTGTTTTTAAATTAAAGTGGCTTTCAGCCAGTAATTAAGTCCCAAAGATTGAAAAAAAAAAGATTAAAAAATTTTTTTTGGGCTCTTGTAATGTTTGATCAAACAATAAAGTTGTATGTTCGAGTGTAACTGACAGCCCTTTATTTTAGCCCCTTTCCATAATTCATTCTCTGACCTGTCCTGCGGGTTAAGCATGGCATTTCATCCTGTGTTGTCTTCTGGCGGTGAAACATGAGTGTCATGCGCAGTAATCTATTCTAAACGAAAATATCGTTTTAAAAATGACAGAATACATCAGGCCTTGTTTTCTTAATTTAAAAAAATTGTCGTTGCACGGACAGTTGGCAACTAGATAATCAGCATTATAATAACTGGGAGATAGCTGAATAGTGATTCACTTAACAATCACTTTGTTGATTCCCTAAGATAGTTAATATTAATTAAAATTAGAAATGTCAGTATTACAGATGAGATAAGCGCATTTGAGCAAAATAAAAGTTAGAAGAAAATATGAATGGGACGGAAGTCGGTAGATGTGTCGTACATGTACAAGGGAACGAATCATTACAGTTTCAGCCAAACTGGATTATTTACTCAAGAGAAACAGCTTCACAAACTGAGCAAGTCAATAACATGTTGGTCAACCTCTGGCCCTTATGCAAGCTGTTATTCGGCGTGGCATTAATCGACAGAGTTGTTGGAATTCCTCGTGAGGGATACCGTGCCAAATTCTGTCCTATTGTCGCGTTAGATCGCCAAAATACCGAGCTGTTTGGAGGACAATGCCCAGAATATTCCAAACGTTTTCAACTAGGGAGAGATCCTGGCGACCTGGCTGGCCAAGATAGGCTTTCAGAAAAAATGGATGATTTATTCGAGAGAAAGACCTCCACAAAAATAACATGTTGGTCCATCTCTGGTCCACATTAAGCAGTTATTCACCTTGGCTTTGACTGATGGCTTTGTTTGATATCGTCTTGAGAGCTATCGTGCCAAATTCTGTCCAATTGGCGAGTCAGATCGTCCAAATCCCTATCTAGTTGAAGGCCCTGCAACGTTCTCAACCGGGGAAGCTCCGGCGACCTTGGTGGCCAATATAGGGTTAGCCAAGCACAAAGACAAGCATCAGAAACTCTAGCTGTGTGCAGGCGAGCGTTATCTTGTTATTAGCGCAGGATAGATTGCTATGAAGAGCGACAAAATGGGGCATAGAATATCGTCAACGTGCCATTGTGCTCTAGGATGCTGTGGATGACGACTGAAGTGGTCCTGCTATGAAATGAAGTGGCACACCAGACCATTACTCCTGGTTCTCGGGCTATGTGCCAGGTCGGTATCGCACCGCTGTCTGGAGCTTCTCTGGACACGTCTTCGGCCTGGAATCTCACTGATTGTAGTAGGACTGTCTTGAGTGATAAGTCCTGCTTAGAAATGAGCAGCAGAAACGAGTCTGGAGACGCCTCGGATGACGGTGCGATACCAACCTGACTGTCGCTTGCCATGCTAGGAGTTATTCTCAGTGGTGCCATCCCGTTTCATAGAAGGACCCCTTTGGTTGTCATTCGCGTCAGCATCACGGCACAGCGGTGCGTCGACGACATTCCGCGCCTCGTTTTGTTGCCTTCATGGCAAGCCATCCTGAACTTACATTTCAGCAAGATAATCCCCGCCCATAGACGGTGATACTTTCTACTGCTTGCTTCTGTGCTTGCCAAACCTTACCCTGGCCAGCGAGGTCGCCAGATCTCTTCCCAGTTGAAACCGTATGGAGTATTATGGGAAGGGTCTGCCAACCAGCTTGGCATTTAGATGATCTAAGGCGCCAATTGGACATAATTTGGCACGAAATCCCTGAGGAGAACATCCAACAACTCTGTCAATCAGTGCCAAGCCGAATAACTGCTTGCACAAGGGCCAGAGGTGAACCAACACGTTAGTGACTTGCTCAGTCCGTGAAGCTTCTTCTGTTGAATAAATCATCTAGATTACTGAAATTATATTCATTTGTTTAATTTATAGTCATCTGAAATTATAATCACTTGACCTAGATTTGTGTACCTTTTTGGGCTTTTGACTGACTGATTGAAAATTAGCTCGAATAACTCCTGTGGGAATGAGTTAGCCGGCCGGAGTGGCCGTGAGGTTCTAGGTGCTACAGTCTGGAACGGCGTGACCGCTACGGTCGCAGGTTCGAATCCTGCCTCGGGCATGGATGTGTGTGATGTCCTTAGGTTAGTTAGGTTTAAGTAGTTCTAAGTTCTAGGGGACTGCTGACCACAGATGTTAATTCCCATAGTGCTCAGAGCCATTTGAGCTATTTTTGAGGGAGAGAGTTGCAACAGCTTTTGTGTACTGGGGGTACGAAGATGTAACCTAAACTTATGGAGAAGTGTCCAGTTCTGTAAGTTTCGAACGTGGTGTAAGTCAGCAAGGAGTCAAATACCGAGAGTTTTGTCTGGAAAGCAGTACGAATTTGATTTTCGAGATGTGGAGTGACCTGTAAACAAGTACTGCTGTGTCTCGTTTATATGTACGGTGATGAGCTGAAACATTCTGACCACCGGTTCAACACTGTACTGGTTCACGAAAGTAGTTATTTTACCTGACATACATTCGACAAGTCCTTGGTAGACATACGAGGGAGAACCCAAAAGCAACCGGACTCCGAGGGCGCTGCCACTCGTAGACATAGTGCAGGGTTCTCACGCTAGATGGAGTTAGTAGAGACCTTCATGAAACAGCTGTGCAGACGGCGTCAGTGTAGAGCTGAACGTGCAAGTGTGGTATTGTGTTTCTCTGACTGTTGGCGGGTTACCTATACGAAGTGGTTATGGCAACTTTAAAAGAACAAAGAGTGTGTGTGAAATTTTGTGTCCTGCTTAAAAAAACTGCAATGGAGACACACCAAATGCTTCAGGAAGCTTTCCAGGAGGACGCTATGAGCCGCACACAGGTTTTCGAGTGGTTTGGGCGCTTTAAACGTCGTGAGATGTGTGTTGAAGACCAAGCTCGTTCTGGACGCCCTTCAACGTCGCGAAATGAGGAGAACATCGAAAAGGTCCGCCAAAAGATCAACGAGGATCGTCACCAAACGATCGACCAAATTTCAGCAGAGACAGGAATCAGTTGGAGCTCGTGCCAGCGGACTTTGAGTGAGGATTTGCTCATGAGACGTGTTGCTGTTAAATTTGTTCCGCGCCTTCTCACACAGGAGCAAAAAAGCATCCGCATGAATGTGTGTCAGGACTTGAAAACAGAGACTGCACGTGATCCAAACTTCTTGAACAAAGTCATTACAGGGGATGAGAGTTGGTGTTACGGGTATGACCCAGAAACCGAGCAAGCGTCGAGCCAGTGGAGGACTCCCAACTCTCCCAGACCAAAAAAAGCAAGGCAAGTGAGGTCAAATGTGAAGACGATGATCATTGTCTTTTTTGATGTTCGTGGAATTGTGCATCGGGAATTTGTACCCCCTGGCCAGACTGTTAACCAGCACTGTCACTTGGATGTCGTAAGGCGTCTGCGAGAGGATGTGAGGAGGAAACGCCCGGAACTTCGGCGATCAGTTGACTGGTTTCTACATCACGGCAACGCTCCAGCACACACGGCCTTACGAGTGACCCACTATTTGGCATCTCAGAGGTGGTCTGTCGTTCCCCACGCTCCGTATTCGCCGGACCTAGCCCCGTGCGACTTTTTCCTATTTCCACGGATGAAAAAAACGCTAAAAGGGGAGCGTTATGACGATGTGGAGGCAGTAAAAACAGCTTCGCAAAGGTCATTGGGCAATATCAAACTTAAAGAGTTCCAAACATGCTTCCAACAGTGGGAAAAGAGACTTGACAAGTGCATTGCATGTAATGGAGAGTATTTTGAAGGTGACTGAAGTAATTTTGTAAAAAGGTTCATCAATAAATTTTTTATGACAACAATCCGGTTTCTTTTGGTTCCCCTCCTCGTATGCGCAAAAGTGACGCAATTTCAGTATATTAAAGGCAGGTGGTTTTTGGTCGGAAACCTGATATCGTCCTAGATGAGCTCCATGGGTTCGCATCAACGTAATTTCTCCGCCATGCTCCTCAAACCACTGTAGCGCGATTCGGGCCCTATAACAAAGTTATCGTGACTGAAGAGACATCAGTGCCAGGGAAGATACCAAGCAGGGAGGGAAGCAGGTGGTTCGCAGTAAAATTCTTACAGTCCACAACTCTCACGGGGCCTTGGATTATTCTCAAGGAAACCCAGTTGAATGAGCGAAATAGCGTGCTGAGGAGCTGTTCGCCTAGACGACGAAGTATCCGGACACGATCGTCGACCTGGTGCAACGAGAAACGCGTTCTATCCGACCGCGCGGCACATATCCATTGCTTCACGGCCCAACCTCGATGACCACCTGCCCACCGCAGTCGTAATTGACAGTGTCATTCTCTCAACATGGGAACGTCTAGGGGTCTTTGCTGGAGGGGACCCACGTTCAATAATTTGCACGGAACGGTGTGCCCCAACACATTTGTGCCTGCACCAGCTCTGTGCCCTGCGGCGAGATCTGCCACAGATAGCCGCCTATGCTGCTTTACAAAGCGGGCAGTCCTCTGACGTCCACCTTCTGTGAAGTCATGGACGTCAGACATATTGTCACCTACTAGTGGTTTCGCCGTGTTTCAATCATTATTGATCGATGCTTAATATAGAAGCACGCGAAAAATCGTACAGCTTCGCCGTTCTCGAGACGTTCCTGCCAGATGCCGAGCCAGAACTTTCCTTATTTTTCAAAATCGCTTACATCAGTGTGAAACTTCCCCTTTGAACAATTTATACAGGACTGTGCTTAAACTGACACACAATATTTTGTTAGCGCAATGCAATCTGACTTTCAATAATCCCTACAAAAGAATGGCCCTGACTGACATTAAACTATACCTTTCACAAATCACTTACCTCACAAAAATCTTCGCTACTCAAGCTACTGCCGTACAGCGAGCGCCACTACTGCCAGCTAAATAAAAGATTCAAACTATGGAAGGCACTAACTACTGATAGGGATAGTTAGCAAATGAAAGATATTAATAGAGAACAAACAATGTCTTTACCTTAATAGTCATAATATATGTAGCAGTTCATGACAAATTACAAAACTCCGCCATCTCTCTCCCCACATCCACCACTGCTGGCGGCTCACCTCCAACTGCGCAACGCTACGTGCTGTTCACAGCCAGCTGCCTAACACTACAATGGCGAGTATTACAACAATGCAAAGCAGCCACAGACTGCACACAGCACAGCCAGTGATTTTCATACAGAGGTGGCGTTACCAATAAAAAAACCTAAACAGCCTACTTACAAGTGGACTTAACACCTTGGCGGCCCGTGACTTACACCTTGGCGGCCCGTATAGTCATTAGAATGACTATTGTTTTTACTCTCATCTACATAATAAACGTTATTAAACTGTCAGCTGAGGAAGAATAGCTGCAAGTATAATAACGTTTTATAATAATGTTTTATAATCATTTATTACACTACTGGCCATTAAAATTGCTACACCAAGAAGAAATGCAGATGATCAACGGGTATTCATTGAACAAATATTTTATACTAGAACTGACATCTGATTACATTTTCACGCAATTTGGGTGCATAGATCTTGATAAATCAGTACCCAGAACAACCACCTCCGGCTGTTATAACGGCATTGATACGCCTGGGCATTGAGTCAAACAGAGCTTGGATGCCGTGGACAGGTACAGCTGCCCATGCAGCTTCAACACGATACCACAGTTCATCAAGAGTAGTGACTGCCGTATTGTGACGAGCCAGTTGCTCGGCCACCATTGATCAGACATTTTCAATTGGTGAGAGATCTGGAGAATGTGCTGGTCAGGGCAGCAGTCGGATATTTTCTGTATCCAGAAAGGCCCGTACAGGACCTGCAACATTCGGTCATGCATTATCCTGCTGAAAAGTAGGGTTACGCAGGGATCGAATGGAGGGTAGAGCCATGGGTCGTAACACATCTGAAATGTAACGTCCACTGTTCAAAGTGCCGTCAGTGCGAACAAGAGGTGACCGAGATGTGTAACCAATGGCACTCCATACCATCACGCCGGGTGATACGCCAGTATGACGATGACGAATACACGCTTCCAATGTGCGCTCACTGCGATGTTGCCAAACACGGATGCGACCATCGTGATGCTGTAAACAGAACCTGGATTCATCCGAAAAAACGACGTTTTGCCATTCGTGCACCCATGTTCGTCGTTGAGTACACCATCGCAAGCGCTTCTGTCTGTGATGCAGTGTCAAGGGTAACCGCAGCCATGGTCTCCGAGCTGATAGTCCATGCTGCTGCAAACGTCGTCGAACTGTTCGTGCACATCGTTGTTGTCTTGCAAACGTCGCCATCTGTTGACTCAGGGATCGAGACGTGGCTGCACGATCCGTTACAGCCATGCGGATAAGGTGCCTGTCATCCCGACTGCTAGTGATACGAGGCCGTTGGGATCCAGCACGGCGTTCCGTATTACCCTCCTGAACCCACCGATACCATATTCTGCGAACAGTCATTGGATCTCGACCAACGTGAGCAGCAATGTCGCGATACAATAAACCGCAATCGCGATAGGCTACAATCCGACCTTTATCAAAGTCGGAAACGTAATGGTTCGTATTTCTTCTCCTTACTCGAGGCACCACAATAACGTTTCACCGGGCAACGCCGGTCAACTGCTGTTTGTGTATGAGAAATCAGTTGGAAACTTTCCTCATGTCAGCACGTTGTATGTGTCGCCAACGACGCCAACCTTGTGCGAATGCTCTGAAAAGCTATATTGCATATCAGAGCATCTTCTTCCTGTCGGTTAAATTTCGCGTCTGTAGCACGTCATCTTCGTCGTGTAGCAATTTTAAAGGCGACTAGTGTGTATTATAAATATTTGTACTTGTAAATCATATCTACCGATTTCCGTCCCATTCGGATAATCCCTTCGGGGTGGGTCCTTTTTTTGCCTCGGAGTGTATTACCAATAGAAACTAAAGGAAAATCCAAAGCATACCGATACCCTGGAAAATACAGGAAAACGTGGAGACTGTAACAAGCACTAAACAGCTTAAAATGAGAATTCAAAAAAAAATGGTTCAAATGGCTCTGAGCACTATGCGACTTAACTTCTGAGGTCAGCAGTCGCCTAGAACATAGAACTAATTAAACCTAACTAACCTAAGGACATCACACACATCCATGCCCGAGGCAGGATTCGAACCTGAGAATTCAAGAAAAAGTAGAAAGAAACACTGCTGAGAAAGGTAAGGTTGGTCTAGGACCGACTTACGTGTTGGCTCTTCCCATGGTTGGTCTACTGCAGCTCGCTCCAGATTTCTCGCACCGACACGTTCCCGCCGCTGTACCGTTAATACTACAAGAGCAGGTGTCGGTTCCTGAGCACCGCGGTACACACACGCCCGACGAGTCTGACGTGTAGCCGTTGTCACAAGAGCAAGTGTCTGGTGCTACACACCACCCGTGGACGCAGCCACTACTGCACCTCGGTACACATTTCCCTGACGAGTTTCGCTCGTGTGCAAAACCTTTCTCACAGCGACAGACACCAGGGGCTACGCAAGTGCCATTTCCACAACCATCGTGACATACTGGCTGGCAAGTGTTCGATTTCTGTCCATCCTTAGCGTAGCCCTCATTACATTCACAGATCCCTGGAGCTGAGCACGTCCCATTTGGGCAACCTCCTTCACAAGCTGGAATGCATCTACTGGAGTTCAACAGGTCCTTCACATAACCAGAATTGCAGGTGCAGTCCCCAGAGCTGAGACATTTGCCATTCAAACATCCTTGAGGGCAGACAGGAACACACTCTTTCTCATCCTTTACACTTTCCATGTACCCAGGATTACAGGAGCACTGGTTTGGAGCGACACACTCTCCATTCTTACAGCCTCTAGAGCAAGTTGGGCGACAGACATGGGCATTCTTGTGGTCTGGTTCATAACCAGAATCACAGTTGCAAGTGTTTGGTGCAATACATCTCCCATGATGACATCCTCCACTACAAACAGGAACACAAACACTTTTATTCGTGACGTCTTGCTGGTAACCTGCAAGACATGTACACGTGTTGGGTGCAGTGCACTTCCCATTCTGGCAACCATTGTCACACACTGGGTCACAAACCGTCTTATTATTTGCATTTTTCTGGTGCCCAACATTACAGGAACAGATGTCTGGTCCAACACACACACCATTAGTACAGTCTTTGGAGCAAACTGGCTTACATACAGACATATTTTTCACATCCCGACTGTACCCTTCATCGCAAGAGCAAACATCTGGGGCTATGCATCTTCCGTTGGAGCATCCTCCGGCACAGAGCGGCTGGCAAACAGAACTATTGATCGGATCTAGTGAATATCCACTGTTACAACTGCACATGTCAGGTGCCACACATTTCCCATTTGGACATCCGCCTGAACAGATGGGTGCACATACAGTTTTGTCTTTTACATCTTGCTGATAACCAGAATTGCAACTGCAAACATTTGGAGCTGTACATCTCCCATTTGGACAGCCACCACTACATACAGGCTTGCATATTGTCTTATCCTTGTTGTCTTGTACATATTCATCATTACAGGTACATATATTTGGTGCTACACATTTCCCATTTTGACAGTTACCCTTGCAATATGGTGTGCACATAAGCTTGTTCTTTGGATCTTGCTGGTATCCAGAATTGCAGCTGCAGGTATTTGGAGCTAAACATTTCCCATTGGGACAGTTTCCACTGCAAATGGGTTTACACAAAGTCTTATTTTCTGGATCCTGCAAAAACCCTGTGTTGCATTTACAAACGTTTGGAGCAATACATGTCCCATTTGGACACTTACCTACACAGATGGGTTTACAGACCGTTTTATTTCCTTCGCCTTGCTCATAACCAGAATCACAAGTGCAGACATTTGGGGCTGTGCATTTCCCATTGGGACACTCTCCACTGCAGTTGGGTTTGCATAATGTCTTGTTCTTGGGATCTTGGGAATATCCATTGCTACACCTGCATACATCTGGGGCAACACAGATTCCATTTGGGCAGTTGCGTGAGCAAATAGGTTTACAAACATTCTTGTCCATAATGTCTTGCTGAAAGCCTGAATTGCAAGTGCAGGTGTTCGGTGCTGTGCATATGCCATTGGGACAGTTTCCTTTGCATACTGGGTTACACTGTGATCTGTTCCTTGCATCTTGAGCATATCCACTGTTACAGCGACATACATTCGGTGAAACACATTCGCCATTTGGACAGTTACCCACACAGATTGGCTTACAAAGTGTTTTGTTGTTTGGATCTTGCTGATATCCGATACTGCAGTTACAAACATTTGGGGCTATACATTCCCCATTGGGGCAATCTCCACTGCACACAGGATTACACAATGTCTTATTCTTTTGATCTTGAGCATATCCATTGTTACAAGCACATACATTTGGTGCCACACACTTCCCATATCGACAATTTCCTGCACATACTGGTGTACAGACAATTTTGTTATTTGGATCTTGCTTATATCCAGAATTGCACGTACAGATATTGGGGGCTATACATTTACCATTGGGGCAGTTCCCACTGCACACAGGTTTACATAATGTCTTGTTCTTATCTTGTACATAACCAATGTTACAACTACATACATTGGGAGCTACACATTTTCCATTTTGACAGTTACTGACACAGACTGGCCAACAGATTGTCTTGTTGTTAGGATCTAGTAGATAACCAGAGTTGCAGGCACATACATCTGGAGCTATACATTTTCCATTTGGGCAGTTTCCTTTACATGCAGGGTTGCACAGTGTCTTGTTCTTTGTGTCCTGCATGAAACCGCTGTTACAACTACATACGTTGGGAGTTACACATTTTCCATTTTGGCAATTACCTACACAGACTGGCCTACATATTGTCTTGTTGTTTGGGTCTAGCTGATAGCCAGAGTTGCAGGAGCAAACATTTGGGGCTATACATTTTCCATTTCGGCAGTTTCCATTACATACAGGGTTGCATAATGTCTTGTTCTTTAGATCCTGCACAAAACCACTGTTACAACTGCATATGTTAGGAGCTACACATCTACCATTTTGGCAGTTACCTATACAAACTGGCCTACAGATTGTCTTGTTGTTTGGGTCGAGCTGATAACCAGAGTTACAGGAACATACATTTGGAGCAAAACATTTCCCATTTGGGCAGTTCCCTTTGCAGACAGGATTGCACTGTGTATTATTTGTGAGGTCTAATGTATATCCAGCATTGCAACTACATACATTGGGTGCTACACATTTCCCATTCTTACAATTTCCATCACACTGTGGTGTGCAAACTGTCTTGTTTTTCGGATCTTGCCTGTATCCAGAATTGCAAGTACATACACCTGGAGCAGTACATTTTCCATTGGGGCAATTTCCTTTGCACACAGGGGTGCACAAATGCTTGTTATTACTCTCTTGAGCGTATCCACTATTGCAGCTGCAGACATTTGGAGATACACATTTTCCATTGCGGCAGTCACCTGCACATACAGGCACACAGACAGTTTTGTTCTTTGGATCCTGTCGATAACCAGTATTGCATGAGCATACATTTGGTGCAATACACTTTCCGTTGGGACAGTTTCCTTTGCACACAGGGTTGCAAAGAGCCTTGTTCCTAGAATCTTGCACATACCCACTGTTGCAGCTACAAACGTTTGGTGCCACACATTTGCCATTCTGGCAGTTTCCCGTGCACACTGGCAAACAGCTTGTCTTCGTCTTTGGGTCTTGCCGATATCCAGAGTTGCAAGTGCATACGTTTGGAGAAGTACACTTTCCATTGGGGCAATTACCTTTGCATACAGGGTTGCAAAGAGCCTTGTTCTTAGAATCTTGCACATACCCACTGTTGCAGCTACAAACGTTTGGTGCCACACATTTGCCATTCTGACAGTTTCCCGTGCACACTGGCAAACAGCTTGTCTTCGTCTTTGGGTCTTGCCGATATCCAGAGTTGCAAGTGCATACGTTTGGAGCAGTACACTTTCCATTGGGGCAATTACCTTTGCATACAGGGTTGCAAAGAGCCTTGTTCTTAGAATCTTGCACATACCCACTGTTGCAGCTACAAACGTTTGGTGCCACACATTTGCCATTCTGGCAGTTTCCCGTGCACACTGGCAAACAGCTTGTCTTCGTCTTTGGGTCTTGCCGATATCCAGAGTTGCAAGTGCATACGTTTGGAGCAGTACACTTTCCATTGGGGCAATTACCTTTGCATACAGGGTTGCAAAGAGCCTTGTTCTTAGAATCTTGCACATACCCACTGTTGCAGCTACAAACGTTTGGTGCCACACATTTGCCATTCTGACAGTTTCCCGTGCACACTGGCAAACAGCTTGTCTTCGTCTTTGGGTCTTGCCGATATCCAGAGTTGCAAGTGCATACGTTTGGAGCAGTACACTTTCCATTGGGGCAATTACCTTTGCATACAGGGTTGCAAAGAGCCTTGTTCTTAGAATCTTGCACATACCCACTGTTGCAGCTACAAACGTTTGGTGCCACACATCTGCCATTCTGGCAATTTCCCGTGCACACTGGCAAACAGCTTGTCTTGGTCTTTGGATCTTGCCGATATCCGGAGTTACAAGTGCACACGTTTGGGGCAGTACATTTTCCATTGGGGCAGTTACCTGTGCATACAGGATTACAGACTGCTTTGTTCTTAGCGTCTTGTGCATAACCTTTGTTACAGTTGCACACGTTGGGTCCCACGCACTTCCCATTCCGACAATTTCCAGCACACACAGGCCTGCAGAGAGCCTTGTTCTTGGAATCCCGCTGGTAACCCTTGTTGCAAGTGCAGACTCCTGGAGCAGTGCATTTTCCATTTGCACAGCCGCCGTTGCACACAGGCTCACAGATGTTAACGCTCCCCTTCTTCTTGTAGCCCGTGCAGCAGCCAAAGACGTTGCGCTTCTTGGTAAATTTCTGTGAACAAAACGCCACTGTGAGTTACAACGAAAGTCCTGAAATGCTGCCTAATTAGTAAGCTCTGCTTAACAGTGCCATCCTGAACATCTATACTACTAAACAAAGACAAGTCGTGGTATAACTTTGTTACGAAAAATCTCGAAAAATTCTTGACCAATTTCCTTCAGATTTTTACACAATGCTCTAATAAACATTTGGACCTACAAAGGCTACGTTTAAAAAAGATATATATCTTATATAAATATTTGTATACTGTATATTTGAGAAATATTCTTAGGAAAAATCTCGAAAAGATCTTGAGTAATTTGCTTCAAAATTTTACATGATACTCTGACAAACATTTGAATGGTCAGAGGCTATATATATTTTTAATGAAATAAAGAAGCAAAAGCAATGTTGATTTATCATATACTGCAAAAGTGTTATTTGAATAACTAAATATATAAATAATACATAAATGTATATATTATCTGCCAAAAGGTTTATTATCAAATAACTCGAAAAGTTCTTGACTAATGTATTTCAGATTTTTAAATGGTAGTATGATCAACATTTAGACAGTTATATACTTTTCTTAACAACAATATATAGGTCATCTGTTAAAACCGACTGTGAGAAAGTAAATGCTGTACTATGCTGTACTGAAAAGAAAGTGCAGTTTCTTGTCTTTCTCACAGTCATTTTTAACTACGTTGACGGCACATTTAAACATTAGACAAACTGTTTTTCTTTCTCTCTCTCTCTCTCTCACACACACATAAACACATGCATGTATGTATAATGAGGAACATTGTTCTTTCTCTTTAATTTTAAACAGAGGAGGAGATTAGTGTTTAACGTCCCGTCGACAACGAGGTCATTAGAGACGGAGCGCAAGCTCGGGTGAGGGAAGGATGGGGAAGGAAATCGGCCGTGCCCTTTCAAAGGAACCATCCCAGCATTTCCCTGAAGCGATTTAGGGAAATCACGGAAAACCTAAATCAGGATGGCCGGAGACGGGATTGAACCGTCGTCCTCCCGAATAATCTTAAACAGAAACAGAACTCACAAATATGTACTGTTTTGTCTTCTCCCTCGAGGTCTGTTTTAACAGGAAACAGGGAAGTTGTGTTTATGGCATATCAGCTTATGATTAGATAGAATACTACTACGGAATCTGAAATGTCCGAAACTTACTAATCTAACCCGTTTACAGATTAAAGCTATATGAAATACTGTCACTGGAGCTATTATTCTCACAAACCCAGAAGCAGGAAAGGTCTCTCATATCCGGGATACCAATGATCCCAAACTTATTTGCTCATTCAGTATAAGTGACTTCAGTAGCCAATCAAGGTTTGCTCAGCTATAACAATAAACGAGATTCAAGGCCAGAGAGAGAGAGGGCGGAAGAAGGATATGGAGGTAGATAAGGGGGAGGGAGAGAGGGACAGAGAGAGGAGAGGGAAGGACATTAGGACTTATATCTGACTCTAGTACATATTTAGCAATTGCGAAACATTGTCAGTTCGCTAGTTGAATATCATAACACACTTGCGGGTTCTGATTATTAATACAGAAAATGTGCCAAATTAAAAGAAACAGGATATTTTTTACATAATGGATGAGGGAAATACCATAACTGCATAACTAAAATGAAAAATAATAACTGGGAAATGAATTTTTCTTTAAAATTTCAATGTTCATTTCAACTGTAGGGGTCCCAGAGGAGGGGTGGGGGTGGAGGCAGGAGGGGGCATACACCTAATATTTAGCACAAGGTTTTCGTGCATAACCAGCAAGTCTTGCATGCAGTCTCTGTTGATCCATCGTGGATACGAGAAGGCGGCTGGTCTGATGATTTAGATGGCCAGTTTCAGCGTCTCATTAATGCCATCTTCAGGCCCCTATGCACTCCATATATGGAGAAATAGAAGCATGCATGTAACTGGAGACGTCAATATCTTTGGATTCCGTGATTTTTTGTGGAAAATTTAAAAAATCAAGATACGGATGGCTCCAGTTACATGTTTCTGATCCTCTATACATGGAGTGCTTAGGGATCTGAAAATGGCATTAATGAGATGCTGAAACTGGTAGTCTAAATAAAATATCTTCATTTTTGTGTGCAGTCCTACTTGATCATGAACTTGGTTTAGCTTGATGTGATGGTTGATGCTGTGGTTTTTAAAGTTTACTTCTGCTTCACCACTTTGAGTAGTATTCATTTGTCGTTTTCTCATCATTATTTTTAGATTTTCCAACATGGAGTACTCAGTCATTTTGATTTTGTTTTCTATTTTGGATTGTTAACACTAGAACGGCGGAGCTTCTGACATTCCTAGAATGGTGGAAATGGTTCATTTTCATCCCACATAAAATATTTTCATATTTCATTTAAATAAGTACTTTTCTTAGTGTTATTTAACCCATACTTTATTTCTAGTAATCACAATAATTATTTACAATTATAAATAATAATTACTAATTTATTTGAACAACAATGTATCATACAAATTTATTGTTGCTACAGCTAACAAGTTTCTTAACTACATATTTTAATTTATTAACTATTCATACAACCTTCTAGACACATTTAGTATATTTGATCCATTTTACTCTCACATGTCTTTTACAAATAGCTCTATATTACTTTTCACTCAAGTCATCTCAAGTTGCTAGACACACTTAGCTCAGATGATTTCTGTTTTACGTTTTCCACACACAGCTTTGTGGCACTTTACACAGTTTTCGCTGATCTTGTTGCCTGTGCACTTCCTCCGCATTCTAGGTGATTTCAGCTCAATATCCTCTTCCTTTGCCTGATGGTCTTGCTCTTTCGTTTCCTTGAGTTCAATTTCCAGTTGCAGTATGAATTTCTTCCTTTCCATTTTCTTGTTAGTTATTATATTATAGATGGCCTCCGCATTTATTGCTGTCATGTCCAGTATGTTGTAGAAGACATGCATTGGCCATCTTTTACATGCAATCTTCTTAGTATATTTACAGGTCGTTTGATCAACCACTTTCACCCTATACTTTGCTGCATTGCAGGACGTTACAGTTTCCTTTCCTTACTTGCTTCTTGCTACTTCAGCATGCAGCGTACTCAGAAGAATGATATTTTCATTCTTCTTTCCTTGGTATACAGTCAAGGTACAGTCTGTGTTGCCACTCTTGTGCAGTATTGTGGTGGAGTGTTTTCAGCATTCGGCTTCCTTACTTCATTAGGTATTTCACGGTGGACCTTCTTCATTGTACCAACTAACAAAGTTTTCTTTTCTTTGAGTTTTTTAATGAGTTGAGGAGATGTAAAGAAGTTGTCTGTGGTCACATCTCTTGCTTGATTTACAAATGGCTCCATGAGACACAGAATGACGTACTCTCCAAGTGGTAGTTCCTCAGTATGCATATCCTCTTAGCTGAGATATGGGAAAGCATTACATACATACTTTGTAGTTACATCAACAGCTAACCAGAATTTGAGACCATATTTGTCTGGTTTGTTGGACATGAAATGACTAAACCTGGAACTTGCTTTGCTTGGTAACAGTTGCCTGTCAACAGTTTTCAATGAACTTTCCCCAAATTTCAGATACAAGAACTAATTTGTTAGCTTATCAGAAGCATATAGCTTAATCAGAAGCATATAGCTAAGGTAGAATATTCAAAATTTTTAGGTGTGTCCATTGATGAGAAATTAAATTGGAAGAAACACATTGATGATCTGCTGAAACGTTTGAGTTCAGCTACTTATGCAATAGGGGTCACTGCAAATTTTGGTGATAAACATCGTAGTAAATTAGCTTACTATGCCTATTTTCACTCATTACTTGCATATGGCATCATATTTTGTGGTAATTCATCACTGAGGAATAAAGTATTTATTGCACAAAAGTGTGTAATCAGAATAATAGCTGGAGTCCACCCAAGATCATCCTGCAGACATTTATTTAAGGATCTAGGGATATTCACAGTAGTTTCTCAGTGTATATACTCTCTTATGAAATTTGTTATTAACAACCAAACCCAATTCAAAAGTATTAGCAGTGTGCATAACTATAATACTAGGTGAAAGGAATATCTTCACTATTCAAGATTAAATATAATTTTGGCACAGAAAGAGGTGAATGATACTGCCACTAAAGTCTTTGGACACTTACCAAATAGTATCAAAAGTCTGACAGATAACCAACAAGTATTTAAGAAGAAATTAAAAGAATTTCTGAATGACAACTCCTTCTACTCCATAGAGGAATTTTTAGATATAAATTTTAAAAAAAAGTTGTTATATTAACTTAATTATGTTGTTAAATTAACTTAATTATGTCATGTATCGGAAAATTTGACTCGTTCCACATCATTACGAAATATCGTATTCATGATCCATGGAACTAGTATTAATCTAATCTAATCTCTAATCTAAAGCTGCCAGACGTTCAGAGTGCGACCAGAGATCATCCATAGACATACCTTTTGTGCACAACACACCCTGAACATACATGATGGCTATCAGTTTCTCCAGTTCCTCAAGTGACACAGTCCAGTCATTGTTTTTTAGTACTTTTCGAGCATTTGATTCTGTGTATTTCTTCGAGAGTCGTAGCATTGTTTCGTCAAAAATAAGGAGTAAGGTACTGATGACAGAGCTGTCTACTCGTTGGCAAGCATAAGCAATGGAACCTCCTCTCATTCACAGCTGACCACCTTCCAGAAGATGAATAATTTCCAATCTCACACACGGTTCCATCGCTTGCAGTCATCTTTGTAGACGCTTCCAACTGTACCTGCTGTGGTGAAAGAGGTGATGACTGACGTATATCAGCATCTGAATCCTTTTCAACTAATCGCCCCTCATTCACAATGTCTTAGTCTTCACTTGTGTTAGGTACATAATCATCATCTTCATCAGTGAAGTCAATTTCCGATTCAATTACTCTAAGAGATGTAACACTTCATCAGAAAGTCCATGCTGACGGTACATGTTCGAAAACGTGCTACACGGACAAAGACGGCCTGAGTGACACAACGTTAAATTGTAGCGGACTGGAATGTACTCGTTACAAGTTGCAACAATGAGGATCAACTGCTTCACGTTACTGCTCACTGTTGCCATTGTATTGTTGGATAATTTAGTTATATTGAGACGAGAAGTTACATTGGGGTCAAATCGACCCCTTCTACCATTCTAGGTATACCGAATTAAATGGCGAAGAAAATTAAAATAGTTTGTAAATACTAAAACATCTTCAGAAAGAGGATAAAAAATTAGAAAAAGTCATATAATTTCGTTAATGAAGTAAATAAACTGGATATGACAATGAACGAAAAACATATGACGGGGGTCATTTTGACCCCTTCCGCCATTCTGGTGTTAATCCACAGTGACAACATAATATTATTGATGAAGTATGGAAGTGGTGGCGTTCCTTTTGAATAAAATCTTTTTGGGTGTTAGGCTGTATCCTTAAAGTAATTAATTCACAAAATTATTTTATTCAGGTTGGTCTGGCCGAAGAAGCCTATAAATTTGCGTTACTGGCATTTATATTCATATAAAAATGCGTACTTATTGTGTACTTACGGAAGGTGCTTGTCAGTTGCTTTTAAGCATACTGTCTAAAACGATTGACTGGAAGTCTACCAGTCTTTTGAGGTAAACTGAGTTATCTGTAAGTCTTTCAGTGTTTACTTCTTGGAGAAGGGGCGGGGGGGGGGGGGGGTGTACATTCTCAAACTTTGAATAAGTTGTTCCAAAAATAGTGATATTAGACGCTTGCTGTCTCCAAAATAAATTTCTTTGGATGTCCATGTTTGTAATTTAGTTGAAAGTATCTCTCTCCAGCAGCAAATTAGTGAGATTGATTTCAACATAGAGTTTTACGAGGGTGGTCTGAAAAGTTCTCGGAATTACCACCAGAGGTCAGCGCTAGCGCAACGAGTTGTTCACGTGATGTTCATTGGACTGTTGCCTGTAAGCACGTGCCACGTCAGTGCTCTTGGAAGAGGGCTGTGGCGGAGACGTGGCTCTGTTGTTGTTCCCGATAGTGATTTGCGAGGATGGAAAAAAATCGAGATTCGAGCAGTGATACATTCTTCGTAAAGAGTGGTATGAAAGCCAAGTACATTGATGCCGATTTCCAGAATACACTGGGGGACTCTGCTCCTTCATATTCAGCTACTGCCAAGTGGACAAGTGAATTTAAGTTTGATCGGGAGAGCTTAGATGGTGATCCGCGCTCTGGTCGGCCAAGATGTGTCACTACTGCAGAAATTATTACAAAAATGCACAAAATGGTCATGGAAGACGACGATTGAAAGTGCCTGAATTTGCCAGAAGAATTAGAAATGAAAAAATTATCTGCAAGATGGGTACCACAATTCTTGACGCTGAATCAAAAACATGTGCCATTGCCATGGCAAAGTTACATGAACTGAGCTATGAATTGGTGCCATACCCGCCTTATTCACCTGATATTGCTCCGTCAGACTTCCATCTCTTCCCAAAACTGAAAATTTTTCTTGGTGGACGAAGATTAACTTCAAACAGAGAATTGATAGCTGGAGTTGACAACTATTTTTGAGGCCCGGAGGAAACTCATTTTCGAGATGGGATCAAGGCACTGGAACATCGCTGGATCAAGTGAATTAATCTACAAGGTGACTACATTGTAAAAAAAAAAAAAGTTTCAGCGATGTAAGTACTTTTCTTCTATTCCGTTCTGAGAACTTTTCAAACCACCCTTGTACTACTGTATTACTATCAGTAACACATAATAAGGATGCAAAATAGTTAATTTAGCAACAATCAATATTTACTATGAATGACTAAACTGATCAAATAAAGTTTTACACCGCCTCCATGTATGCAAACGTCGTGCATAGGCTTACCACATATTTTTTGCGTCCAACCTAGGATATATTTTTTGAAATCACTTAAGTCTTTAGAGTTTACTGCAGCATTAATCTTTAATTACTGAGCTGTATTTTGCACTAGAAACGAGTCTTGCAATAAGTGGTTTGTTCATTTTCATTACATCATAAAATACACAGTAGGTATTTTCTGAATTACTGGTAATGTTAACATTTAGCTGACATATAACAGCAGATACTGAAAGTCTACCCCTTTCGGTAGACTAAATGTTCCCTACAATTAAAAAAAAAATCTCTCAACTGTTATTTCTGTCTTTGGTTATAAAAAGAAATCTCGTTTGGTGATGCAGTAGCTGTTTTTTACGTGGCCTTTAATATCAATTTTTTCTTCATGTACAACAGAAAATTATCCTGTACGTAGTGTACAATAAACATATTCAGTTAAAAATCATGAATGCTTGACACTCCACAGCTTTCAGATATATTAATTAAAAGACATCTTCTATACATCATGAGCTGCACTAGAAGCGTTTGCTCTATGTGATATTTATTTCAAACATTATCAACAATTGTCACTGCCTATAATTTGATAGCAATAACGCACATGACAAAATGTGTACTATGTTACAGGACACATTTCAGATCCTTTTGTATTAACTGACAATCATGTCATTGCGATGTAAGTAAACTTATATTAGTGCTAAATATGTACAGTTATCTTTTGCAGAAGTCGATGCACATGCAGTTGTTGAGTCCTCTGCAACAGATGCCAATGATGACACTTCTAGTGTATTTCTAGTGCATCTCAAGGTGTATAGAAGGTGTATTTGAAAAAAACGCGTTTATTCTTACTGTCGCACAACTGTTTCAAAAATTTGTATTCCTGTTGCTGCAGTTTGACGTGAAACACACATTTTCTTTTGCCCAGTGCTAAACGAAGACAAAAAACCAATAGATATAAGCTGAGAAAAACTTTTAAACGGCTTTGAAGCGTGTTGCGGCTCGCGTTGGTGCCGTTGGTAGGTTAGCATCGTGTAATAGGGATAGTGGCGTCTCGTTCTCTTCTTGTGTTTACTGGCGCCACTACGTTTGCTAGCGTTGTCTGTCCGCGAGTGGCAGCAGCAGTGTTTATCGATATCTAGTGCGGTGGTACCATCTTTGGAGGGACATCAAGTGTTTTCCGGGTCAGAGTGTGTCGGGTAGTTCAGTTGGTACGGAGCAGCAGTTGAGGCCCGACAGCGCGAGGACGTGCCGGGACCGCTGGCGGCACGCAGGTTCAAAATGCTTCAAGTGGCTCTGAGCACTATGGGACTCAACAGCTGAGGTCATCAGTCCCCTAGAACTTAGAACCACTTAAACCTAACTAACCTAAGGGCAGCACACACATTCATACCCGAGGCAGGATTCGAACCTGCGACCATAGCAGCAGCGCGGTTCTGGACTGAAGTGCCTACAACCGCTCGGCACAACCGCTCGGCACGCAGGCACTGCCTCATCGAGGGGCTGTAGTTGTGAGGGCCACAACCTCGTTGTCCAACGGACCCAGGACGTTTGAGTTGAGAGAACATTAACCCAGCAGTGAAACCTCCAGTATTTTGAGATCACGCCGTTTGTTCGTGCGTTGCTGCTCATAGGGTCGCCGAAACGAAGAACAATGAGTGGAGTGTTTGGAGTTGGTGAAATTAATTAGCCATCCTCCACTTCTTATTATTAATAATTGAATTCCTTCTGTTATTATTGGTGAAGTTCACCCAGCGATATTTTCCTGCGTAGTGATCGCTAACGCCCAAGTTACCTGCCCTGGAGGTTAGCGAATTTTCGCGGCAGTGTAGCTTACCTCGCCTTGCCGCTGCTGTCCGGTGAGGCGTGTAGTTCGACAGCCGCCTTGATTGTGGTTCGGATATTTTGTTCTTTTGCACTACCTCGGTCGTAGTGGTTCCTTCTGCTTCTGGATGTTCTAAACACCGGATTCCAAAGACGCAGTGCTGTCCGCCAGTTCCGCCTTTCCTGGGTTATTTCGTCATCGTGTTGGTTACCAGACGGTAGGTAGATGTTGCAAGAGTGATGGCCTGCGTTTAAACTGTCACTAGTTTGAGTTGCCATCCGGTTAAGTGAATACAACTCTTGGCTGCCTGTCTCATCGTTTACGAAGTTGACCGACTTTCCCAGGTCGATCCTTGGAGCACTGTCTGAGGCCCACTTCTCTTGTTTTGATCAGACTGCGATGATTGTCAATAAGGCCTTCAGCCGTGAATGCAATTTGTCTTAAGAATTTTTAATTAGATATTGTCTCTTAATATGATTGTCCCTTTTTTTAATAATATTTTAGTAAGAATTGGCTATCTAGGCCTTCAGCCGTCAAATTGTTTTTGAGTAATTACTATTGCGGCTTTCAGATGACGAATAATTAGAATTTCTTGTCAATAAGGCCTACAGCTGTGAATGCAGTTTATCTTAAGAATTTTTAATTAGACATTGTCTCTCAATATGTTTGTTCCTTTTTTAAAATAATATTTTAGTAAGAATTTGCTATCTAGGCCTTCAGCCGTCAAATTGTTTTTGAGTAAATTACTATTGGGGCCTTCAGCGGACATTTAATTTGAATTTATTGTCAATAAGCCCATCAGCTGTGAATGAAATTTATCTTAAGAATTTTTAATTAGATATTGTCTTAACAGTCATATTTGATAATTGTTCCTTATTGTCAGCCTTACATGCAATTGGTTGCAAATAAAGTGTATGTGTTTTTTTTTTTTTTTTAAAAAACTGAGCAACCAACGGTAACTATCCACTT
Organism: Schistocerca serialis cubense; assembly: GCF_023864345.2. NCBI lineage: Eukaryota > Metazoa > Arthropoda > Insecta > Orthoptera > Acrididae > Schistocerca > Schistocerca serialis. The sequence goes on along the minus strand of NC_064647.1, from coordinate 229,804,692 downwards.
CGAAATCCGCCTTTTCCTAAGTACCACGTCTCAGGATTACTTCACACACGAAAATCACAGAAACACATTTCCCCTGTTGGGTTGCCACCTAAGTGACAAAAGCTACGGCGGAAGTCAGTCACAGCTCACCTTCTACGTCAGCCACAGCTCCGAGTTCGTCAGAGAAATTCGCGGCAGTAAGAGAATGTTTAAAAACGCCATGTCGAACATATAGGTCTAAATTTAAAAAAAAAATCCTCGCTAGTCCTACAATTCTCAAACCCTGAACATTTTTGCAACCCTGCACATTGCCCCAGTCGCATGGCAAGCCGATCTATGGGTCTAGATTCAAAGAGCACATGTAGTGAAAGAGTAAGCATTATGTCTTCTTCTTCTTTCTTGGCTGTACAGCTCATGAAGAGCCTTGGCCTCTTCTACAATTTACTTGCATCTCTCTCGGTCCTTTGCCAGTTACTATAGCCCATCTTCCTAAGATCTTCGATTGCTCCATCTTCCCACCTGGCTGTTGGTCGACCACGTCCTCTCTGCCCTCCTGGCTTTCCTTGTAATATTCTTTTTGGTATTTCTGTGTCATTCATGCGAGCCACATTTTCCGCCCACCTCAGTCTGGATGATTCCACTATCCTTCTGATGGGTTGGTCTTTGTGTATGATATACAACTCATGGTTGTATCTCCTCCTCCATCTTCCTCTCTCACAGATTGGGCTGATAATTCGTCTAAGTACCTTTCTTTCAAATGCATCCAGTGTTTCAATATCTTTAGTTGTTAATGTCCCGGCTTCAGAGGCATATGCCAGCACTGGTCGTATAAGTGATTTGTACACAGCTAATTTAGTGGTACGAGTCAGGAGCATTGAGGACAGAAGTCTTGTTGCGCCAAAATAGGCATTTGACACTTAAGCATTGTTGTTGTTGTTGTTGTTGCGGTCTGCAGTCCTGAGACTGGTTTGATGCAGCTCTCCATGCTACTATATCCTGTGCAAGCTTTTTCATCTCCCAGTACCTACCGCAACCTACATCCTTCTGAATCTGCTTAGTGTATTCATCTCTTGGTCTCCCTGTACGATTTTTACCCTCCACGCTGCCCTCCAATACTAAATTGGTGATCCCTTGATGCCTCAGAACATGTCCTACCAACCGATCCCTTCTTCTTGTCAAGCTGTGCCACAAACTCCTCTTCTCCCCAATCCTATTCAATACCTCCTCATTAGTTATGTGATCTACCCATCTAATCTTCAGCATTCTTCTGTAGCACCACATTTCGAAAGCTTCTATTCTCTTCTTGTCGAAACTAGTTGTCGCCCATGTTTCACGTCCATACATGGCTACACTCCATACAAATACTTTCAGAAACGACTTCCTGACACTTACATCTACACTCGATGTTAACAAATTTCTCTTCTTCAGAAACGCTTTCCTTGCCATTGCCAGTCTACATTTTATATCCTCTCTACTTCGTCCATCATCAGTTATTTTGCTCGCCAAATAGCAAAACTGCTTTACTACTTTAAGTGTCTCATTTCCTAATCTAATTCCCTCAGCATCACCCGACTTAATTCGATTACATTCCATTATCGTCGTTTTGCTTTTGTTGATGTTCATCTTATATCCTCCTTTCAAGACACTATCCATTCCGTTCAACTGCTCTTCCAAGTCCTTTGCTGTCTCTGACAGAATTACAATGTCATCGGTGAACCTCAACGTTTTTATTTCTTCTCCATGGATTTTAATACCTACTCCGAATTTTTCTTTTGTTTTCTTTACTGCTTGCTCAATATACAGATTGAATAACATCGGGCAGAGACTACATCCCTGTCTCACTCCCTTCCCAACCACTGCTTCCCTTTCATGCCCCTCCACCCTTATAACTGCCATCTAGTTTCTGTACAAATTGTGAATTTCTGTACAAATTTCTGTACAAATTGTGAATATCCTTTCGCTCCCTGTATTTTACCCATGCCACCTTCAGAATTCGAAAGAGAGTGTTCCAGTCAACATTGTCAAAAGCTTTCTTCTAAGTCTACAAATGCTAGAAACGTAGGTTTGCCTTTCCTTAATCTCTCTTCTGAGATAAGTCGTAGGGTCAGTATTGCCTCACGTGTTCCAATATATCTATGGAATCCAAACTGATCTTCCCCGAGGTCGGCTTCTACTTAAGCATTATGACACTTAAAAAATACCTCTCTGTGAAAAACTCTCCTTAGTGTTATCCCTCAATAGTTATATGGTATGACTTCTTCAAGATCGTATCCGAACTGTTTCTGTACTGTAAGCAGTACACGATGTTGTAAAATGTGTTGATGTTATTTCGCATATAGCGCTTCCTTAATCGCCATAAGGGGACGATACCCCAACCACGAAAAACACCTCCCCCCCCCCATATCAAAAGATCACGCCCTCCATATTTTACTGTTGGCACTATACATGATACCAGGTGAAGTTCCTTGGGCATTCGACAAACGCAAACACTTTCATAGTAGCATCGAAACCTAGGTCAAGTTTAAATAAATGAGCTCCCAGCAACTGCTTGACTATTTACTTTACTAACAGGAGTTTACTCACAGATGCTGTCGGCAGCCATGTTCAAGATTGTGATATCTGAATTAAATCCGGCTCTGGTGATGGAATGAGATTAGTAGATGAGTTTTGCTGTTTGGGCAGTGAAGCGACTGACGATGAGACTGTCAAAAGCAAGAAGAGTGTTTCTGAAGAAGAGAAATTTGTCAACGTCGAATATAGATTTAAGTGTAAGGAAGCTGAAAGTATTTATCTGGAGTATAGCCACGTATGGAAATGAAACATGGACGATAAATAGTTTAGTGGGTTTGGTTGTTTGGGGCAGGAGACCAAACAGCAAGATCATCTGTCTCATCGGATTAGGGAAGGATGGGGAAAGAAGTCAGCCCTTTCAAAGGAACCATCTCTGCATTTGCCTGGAGCCAGGAGACCTAAATCCGCATGGCCAGACGCGGAATTGAACCGTCGTCCTCCCGAATGAGAGTCCAGTGTGTTAACTACTACGCCACCTCGCTCGATAAACAGCTTTTGAAATGTGGTGCTAGAGAAGAATGCTGAAGATCGATGGGCAGGTGAGGTAACAAATGAGGAGGTACTGAATAGAATCGGGAAGATAAGAAATTGATGTCACCATTTGAGTGACAGAAGGGATCGCTTGGTAGGACACTTACGGACACACCAAGGGATCACCGAGTTAGTACTGGAGGCAAGTATGGGCGTAGAAATCGTAGACAGGAGCCATGAGATGAAATAGTAAACATGTACGATGGTTATCCAGAAAGTAGGGAACCTTTTGGCATTAAAAAAAAACCCAAGTACAAGAAATACTGACATACTACCTTTCCACATAGTCACCAAACACAGTGAGGAACTTACCATAGCGGTGGTCAAGCTTTGAAAGACCTTCATCGTAAAATTCTGCCGCCTGAGACTTCAGCCAGTGAGTCACACGCGTCTGAAGTTCCGCGTCGTCATCAAAGCGCTGCGTTGCAAGCTTCTTCATCTTGGGAAACAAGTGGAAGTCGCTTGGTGCAAGATCGGGGCTGTAGGGCGGACGAGGAAAAATTTCCCGTTTGAATGAATTAAGGAGTTCTTTAGTGTAGTTTGCTGTGTGAAGTCGGGCATTGTCGTGCAAAAACAAAATTTTGGGCGTCAGCTTTCCTCGGCGTTTGGTTTGAACTGCTCTTTTAAGGCTGTGCAAAGTTTGACAGTACCGGAGACAATTTATGGTTGTTCCACGTTCGAGAAAATCAGTAAGAAACACACCTTGCCTATCCCAAAACACTGTCGCCACCAACTTCCTTGCTGACAAGGTTTGCAAACGTTTTGTTGGTTTTTGGGGGGATCTTGAGTGCCCCCACTCCATGGACTGCAATTTTGTCTCGCAATTGACCTGTTTCACCCAAGTCTCGTCACCCGTTACGATTCGATCCAGTTCGAACCATGTTTGTGGTAGGCCCCCAGAAACGTCAACGTTTCCCCCATTCGCTGTTCTTTATGATGCTCTGTAAGCATTTTGGGCACCCATCGTGCATAAAATATGTGGTAGCCTAGCTTTTGGGTGACAGTTTCAAATAACAAAGTCCCTGAACTTGTGGAAAGGAAAGCGAAAGCTCCGTTGTTTTGAAGTGACAGTTTTCACGAATCATTTCATCAACTTTAGCGACAAGTTCGTCATTCACAATGCTCGGGCGTCCACTCTTCTCTTCATCATGAACGTTGGTTCGGCCATGTTTAAACCGAATGCACCATTTCCGAACGGATCATTCACTCATTACGTTGTTTCCGTACACTTCGCACAGTTTACGATACATTTTTATGGGTTTTAGGTTTTTTGCTAACAAAAACCGTACCACAGACCACACCTCACAACTGGCGGGACTTTCAAATACGAATATCGAAAAAACCAGACGCGCAGAGACGTACCCGCTGTCACGGATGGATGCCGACTGAGCTGCCGAGCGAGCGAGCGACATGTCGAATGGGTGCAGGGACCCCTTGGTATTGAAGGTTCAGGCTTCAGTTAGCTCATGCCTTCTGTCAGAATGTTATGGGGAACGAAGCTAATTGGTTTTTGTTGTAGGAAGTGTTGTTTTTTTTTGAGTTCTTGTGTGATGTTTGGTGGTGGCGTCTAGATGTTAAAGATGCGAGCGGTCGTCATTTTCGGAAATTTGGTTATGTGTTGGTCTGGTATGATGCCTATGTTACGAATGAGTGGGGTAAGGAGAATTCAGCGAGTTGCGAAAGAATGTTTCTGATTTTCTGATGATGATGTCTGTGATTGAGGGGAAGTTTGTGTTGTTGTATAAGTCTCTGTTTGACAGATAACGGGGCGCATTTGACGCCAGTCTAAGAAATTTGTTTTGGACTACTTCCGACTGAGCTGCCGAGCATGGACATGGCAAAATATACGCGATCGACGCGCGCCTAGCGGCGTCAGACGGAAACATACTCTACATTCTGAATAGCCCTCGTACAAATCAATGTGGGCTGCAGTAAGTTATTCGGAGATGAAGAGGCTTATGCAGGATAGAACTGTATGGCACGAAGAGCTGCATCAAACCAGTCTTCTGACTATAGACGACAACAGCAGTTGTATGTAGCGATCATGGGTTTTCGTTTAGCTTGCACTTTTTCTTGACTAAACGAAAGCTCATGATTAGCCGGAAGCAGACTATTGCAGTGGATTGAAATAATAGGAGAATTACCGATATAGAGTAAATTTTAAATTTCATGAGGAATTTTTGCTGTCCCTGTATGTGAAATGAAAGCTAATTACAACATTACCTGACCTCTCCAATTCACCCCAAAGTTACGGTCACGCTGACATCGGAAGTAAAATATGCTGTTGATATCTTGGAGAACGTCACTGCTCCTGATATGATGAGCTGCCAGTTGATATTGTAGTCTGTTGGTGAGGTAACTGACGAACACTTGTCAAAACCGTTACTTTGTCTGTTGACTGTGCATCAGTGACAGCCTCTTGAAACAAAGTCATAATACCAGAAAAGTAACGAGTCTGATCTCTTTTCTATCAAACACTGATCTTCCCCGCGGTTCACTTTTACGAGTTTTTCTAGCCTTCTGCAAATAATTCGTGTCAGTAATTTGGAACCATGACTTGTTACACAGTTCGGTAATTTTTGCGCCTGTCAGCTACCTGGATAAATTGACAACCGTTGACTGTCCACTGAAGGACACAGTATTCGAAGATTCAGTCTGCACTATTTTACTGTGTAGAATCTAATCGTACTGGGTGGAGAAAAATCGGCCCCTAGTACTAGGCTGCTTAATGTCGCATGCCAATTGTCGTCCGTTGTTTCGAAGCTGTTGCTATTATGTTTCGTATTGTCAGTGCGAAAGCTGTTGCTACTTGGTTAAGACGTGTGAAGTAAATATCTCAGCGAGGTGTATCATCTTCAAGAAAGAATCGCAATAGAGAAGGTTGTACGTGTCTACTGGTTCATTTAAGGAAAAACGTGACATTTTGGCAAACAAGTTTCCTGGCATTTCCATACCAGCAAAGATTTTGTGACGAACTGGTGTACTGTAGGGGCAGTTGAGAAAGCAAAACACAACAGAGGCCGGCCATTCTGTGATCACGGATATTCGAGAACGAATTTTGCAGAGTGCAAGGAAGTCGACACGGAAATTGTCGCAACAAATGAGCGTTCCGCGTAGGTTTTGTCAACTTGTTTTACACCATATGGGGATGAAGCCCCGGAAAAGACGATCGTGTGAAACCCAGCTCGCGCTATTCGTCCACGAGACTCAGAGGGCCATAGACGCGGGTTCCCAGGTAGATGACTTCGCAGGGCGTTCGATACAGTTCCCCACAGTCGTTTAATGATCAAACTAAGAGCATATGGACTATCAGACCTATTGTGTGATTGGATTGAAGAGTTCCTAGATAACAGAACGCAGCATGTCATTCTCAATGGAGAGAAGTCTTCCGAAGTAAGAGTGATTTCAGATGTGCCGCAGAGGAGTGTCGTAGGACCGTTGCTATTCACAATATACGTAAATGAGCTCATGGATGACATCGGAAGTTCAGTGAGGCTTTTTGCAGATGATGCTGTGTTGTATCAAGAGGTTGTAACAGTGGAAAATTGCACTGAAATGCAAGAGGATCTGCAGCGAATTGACGTATGGTGCAGGGAATGGCAATTGAATCGCAATGTAGACAAGTGTGATGTGCTGCGAATACATAGAAAGAAAGATCCTTTATCATTTAACTACAATATAGCAGGTCAGCAACTGGAAGCATTTAATTCCACAAATTATCTGGGAGTAGGCATTAGGAGTGATTTAAAATGGAATGATCATATAAAGATGATCGTCGGTAAAGCAGATGCCAGACTGAGATTCATTGGAAGAATCCTAAGGAAATGCAATCCGAAAACAAAGGAAGCAGGTTACAGTACGCTTGTTCGCCCACTGCCTGAATAATGCTCAGCAGTGTGGGATCCGTGCCAGATAGGGTTGGTAGAAGAGTTAGAGAAGATCCAACTCAGAGCAGCACGCTTCGTTACAGGATCATTTAGTAATCGCGAAAGCGTTACGGAGATGATAGATAAACTCCAGTGGAAGACTCTGCAGGAAAGACGCTCAATTGCTCGGTACGGGCTTTTGTTGAAGTTTCGAGAACATACCTTCACCGAGGAGTCAAGCAGTATATTGCTCCCACGTACGTATATCTCGCGAAGAGACCATGAGGATAAAATCAGAGAAATTAGAGCCCACACAGGGGCATACCGACAATCCTTCTTTCCACGAACAATACGAGACTGGAATAGAAGGGAGAACCCATATAGGTACTCAAGGTACCCTCCGCCACACACCGTCAGGTGGCTTGCGGAGTATGGATGTAGATGTAGATGTAGAAAATGACATGTGTCCAAGAAGTGGAGGAGGAAGATAAGGCAAAACGTGTGAATTACTGTGCGTGGCTATGTCAGACAGTTGAGAGAGGAATGGTGGATTCGCCTCTGTATTTCACGAGAGATGGTCTCGCAGAACAGACATTGGTCAACTATCAATCCTCGTACGCTTAGTGAGATACCTATCCACGGCGAAAAAATCAATAGTGTGATGTGCCGAGTTAGGAAGTCGGATTGTGGGCGTTATATTTTTTGAAACAACTGCTGTGTGTATAGGAATCTTTCGGGAATTTTACGCACAATTGACCCCCGTGAACATGCGTATGCTGTCTTTCAGCAGGATGGGACAAGCTGTCACACTTCACGCGAGTTAGTCACAAGAATTCATGAAAGAGTCACAGAAGAAAACGGAGCGAGGTGGCGCAGTGGTTAGCAAACTGGACTCGCATTCGGTTGGTTGGTTGGTTGGTTTGGGGAAGGAGACCAGACAGCGAGGTCATCGGTCTCATCGGATTAGGGAAGGACGGTGAAGGAAGTCGGCCGTGCCCTTTGAAAGGAACCATCCCGGCATTTGCCTGGAGCGATTTAGGGAAATCACGGAAAACCTAAATCAGGATGGCCGGACGCGGGATTGAACCGTCGTCCTCCCGAATGCGAGTCCAGTGCCTAACCACTGCGTCACCTCGCTCGGTGATTCGCATTCGAGAGGACGACGGAACAATCCCGCGTCCGGCCATTCTGATTTAGGTTTTCCCTGATTACCCTAAATCGCTTCAAGCAAATGCCAGAATGGTTCTTTCGAAAGGGTACGTCCGACTTTCTTTCGTATCCTTCCCTAACCCGATGGGACCCATGACCTCGTTGTTTGGTCCCTCCCACAAATCAACCAACCAAACATAGAAGAAACCGTTAGGAAAGGATTGTGGCCTCCGCGTCTGCTAGAGCTGACCACTTGCGACTTTTATACGTGTGGCTGTCTAAAGAGAAAAGTGCACGCAAATGACCCTATAATGTTCGACGATTTGAAGGACGATATTCATAACAAAATATGTAGAACTGATGCGGCAGAGTTATGGAAAATGTACAGTAACATGTTAGGGCGAGCGCAAAAGTGCTCTGAAGCATAAGGAGGTCATTTTCAGCGGCTAATGTAATGTAATGTAAAAGACAGGATAAATTAAGTAAGCAGAGACATTTGCTTTAGCTTATTTGGTATTTCTTTATTATCTAATTATTTTTTTCGAGAAACGCTATTGAGAAAATTTAGATAACCAGTATTTGAAGCTGACTGTCACACAATTCTACTGCCGCCGACATAAACACTGCACGTAAGGACCACTAAGGTAAAGATACGAGAAACTGGGGCTCATACAGAGGCATATAGGCAGTCGTTTGCCCCTCGCTCCATTTGCGAGTGGAACATGAAAGCAAGTAACTAGTAGTGGTACAGGCTACCCCCCACCACACGCCGTACGGTGGCTTGCAGAGTACCTACGTAGATGTATGTGTAGGTATTACACGTTTATACAGGGTGTTTCAGAAGTGATGGTCAATATTCAAGGGTATGTGTTTCGTCTGCCTCAGACGGCCCCTGCCAGGCAGACTACACTCAAGACACCTCTGTGTACCATATAACTTACACAAGCACTTGCAGGCGCAACCAAGAGGAAAACAATTCTTCGAAACAAACAGAACTTGCTAGAGACTAATGCGAACCTTTTTCTGCAGAGGTCACCTCACAGATACAGGGAAAGTAGGAGTACTCCGCCGGCTTTATAAGGCCAGCGCAGCAGCAGTACAGCCAGTTCCTAGCTGAGCTAGGACCAGCTCCGACAGACCTCACCGGCGCTCTTGATGAATGGTCGTCTACATGTTATTTGTTTTCTTTGTGTGTATATAGTGATTGTTCGAGAAGTGTAGTTCAGTTTCAATAAACGACATTATACTGAGTGTTCTACAATACTGAGTATTCTTCAGTGACGGCGAGTATAGTGGAACGAATCGACGAACATCATGGTTAGACAGCAGCACTTACGGAATGGCAACAACTCTTTCAAGGACTTCTGCACCAGTTTTTGGAAACTCAAATGCAACTGATCGCTGAAATCCGAAGCCTCCACCGCCCCGCGACGCCACCGCCGTTCCAAGCATTCAACAATGAAGTTGAAGAATGGGAAACATACGGATGACGTCTCCGGCAGCACTTCACGATTCATCAAGTCACCCAAGAAGACAGGCAGCGCGCTTTTTTTTTGGCATGGAACCAATCGAAGATGTATGTCCTGCTGACGAAACTACAGCCGCTGGACCCCGACTCCCTCACCTTCACCGCCATCTGTGCGATATCATGTACTCGCAGCCCGCGTCGAGTTCTACCAATGCCGGAAGAAACTCGAGCGGACCTATCGCCAGTAGGCCGCCGAGCTGCAAGGTCTCAGCAGGAAATGTAAGTTTCACACACATCTTTCCAAGGAATCATACGCTGATGACATGGTGCGTGACCACTTGATACAGGCAGCGCCAGACGCCGCTTTCCACCAAGACGCCCTCAAGTTAGAAGACCCGACCCTCGAGCAGGTCATAGAACTAGCCTATAAGTTCGAAATTTCTACAGCCGCCGATCGTCGACTGGAATCCTGGGCAGATGTAGCAGCAATCCGTGACGACGACACGACGGACACCGAAGATGTCGCAGCAATCCAGGTCTCCACGCCGCGCTCCTACCGCCGCTGCGGTCGGTGATCGCCTCCACAACAAGACGCCGAGTCGCACCATCCCGGCCGGAGCCAGAAGCCACTGCAGCAACGACACAACCAGCAACGTCGTCGTGAGGATCGTCTCCGCCTGCCCTCCTGCCCCTCCTGCTATTCAACACATGATACAGAAGATCGCCCAGACTGCTGCGCGCAATGCACACACTGCAGCTGGGAAGGCCATTTAGCGCCCGTTTGTCGCGCAAAAACCAACACCTCCAGCAACCGCCAGCCCAGGCCATATCCAGACGGCTTGAACAACACCCCAATGGACGTCGACCAGGTAGACAACTCCTCGACATCAATAATTTTTATAGACATCACTATGAATGACAAGCCTCTGCATCTGCAAGTGGACACAGGCGCAGCAGTATCCTTGATTAATTACACTTCATATGCCAACATTGGTTCACCACCCCTCTCTCCAGCCGCTAAGCGCCTACTGGCGTACAATAAGCAAGAGACAGTTCTCCTAGGATAATTAATTGCTCAAGTCAAGTACAAATCGGTTCACCGTCCAATCACGTTTCTGGTTGTCAACAATTCCTCCACAGCAGACTTATTCGGACTGGACGCCTTCCCCTTATTCGGATATTCCATTGTGGACGATGTTCACCTAGTGTCTCAGCACGTTCCTTTTCCTGAAGTTGATGCACTCTGTAATGAATTCCAGGACCTGTTTTCACCAGGTATAGGCTGCCCCAAGGCCTTTGAGGCCTCGCTCCAACTCCGTCCCGCCGCCTGGCCCCACTACTTCTGGACTCGCCAGTGGCACTACAACAGCCGCTCAAAGAAGAACTCCAACGTCTTCAAGATGAAGGGGTTCTCCAGCCCGTGCGGTTCAGCTTGTGGTCCATGCCTTTAGTCATCGTGCAGAAGCCAGGCCGCTGCCTTCGCCTCTGTGGTGACTTTAAGTCTACAGTCAACCCACAGCTTCTCGTTGACGACTATCCGCTTCCAAGACCGGAAGATCTTTTTCGAAAATTGGCAGGGGGCTCCTAATTTACCAAAATTGACCTAGCAGAAGCATATCTCCAAATTCCTCCTGATCTTTCCTCCCGACGATACACTGTTATAAATACTCCTTTCGGCCTCTTCCAACTAAACTGACTCATGTTCGGTTTAGCCGTGCTCCTGCAATCTTTCAAAGATACCTTGAACAACTTCTCACTAATATCCCAGGCTGTATAAATTACTTAGACGACAGTCATCACGGGGTCCTCCTCCGAAGAGCACATAGCCAACCTCTGCCTCCTCTTCCTCCGCCTTCGAACTGTGGGTCTGAAATATAATATTCCTAAATGTTCATTTTTCCAACAATCTATCTCCTATCTGCGTCACGTCGTTTCCCAGAATGGCATTTCTCCATCTTTCTCTTATATCGACGGCATTAACAACCTGCCCTGTCCCCGGGACCTTCATCAGTTGAAATCCTTCTTGGTGAAATATGGCATCCCAGCTATTACACAAGTTGAAAATATGGTCACTATTTTTTTTATAAACTTAAATTTGCCATATTTCGTGACAGTACCTTTTCCATTAGACGTTTGCAAGCAAATATAAGTCTTGGCTTCAGTTGTCTAAGTATGATTCCACAATGCATCGTTGTCGGCTGCAGAAAATGACGTGGTTCAGCGTGTTTCTCTCATTTTGGTGTTTCAAATACAGTTTCTTCCAATGTAGTTTCTTCTTTTCAGATAATACAAAAATAATAGTAACATAATTCAAAATTATTTATGACTGCGACCTTCACATTGTTCTTCCGTCAACACACACCAAGAGTTAGCTTCCGACTCGGACTGACTATAGTCACAGACTACTCCAACGTCAAAGATATTTTACACAATCAGTTTCTTTGCTATTCTTCGATACATTTTCTAATAGTAATCAATATGCTTTTACTCTCAAAAACAGAAGTAAATTAACATATAATAAGACAAATTATAATAAATTCTGACAAAAATATAAGAAAACATTTTCAATTCAGTATCGACAAATACGGTAAAAAATAACATCTCCCAGATCCATTACAACTGCTCCCCAGGACTTTTGTTGTTATGGACATATACAACAAAATCCCGACAACACTCAGTGATGGATCTGTATTACACAATTAGTACATTAATGATGCAGTCTGATAACCTCTTCCAAATTTGGACTCTTTTGAATCTGTGGACTTGTTACTGGCTGTTGTTGCAATGATACTTCCCCATCAATCTCATACACAAAAATTTCAAGTAAAGAAATTATTTAACATGACAAATATACATGGTATAAAACATACATGAGAAATATTCTAACATACAGCAAACAGACTGAAAATAATAGAAAGGTAAAACTCATTTCCTAGAATAAGATTTAATTAATTTTTTTTATATTAATGTTAATTTCATTATGCTTACATATTGTAACAGTAAAAATGATACTGGACATATATAGTGTAATGTGTTTTTCTCTATATTTGCCTTTTATATATATATATATTTTTTTTTAATTTCTGATTTTTTTTATTTTTATATTTTTTTATTAGTCATGGTTTTTTTGTTTTTGTATTTTTTTTTTGCTTATGATTTTTTTTTAGTACAGCTAAAGATACATCAGTATTATCTAAATTTTTTGCAATTATTTATGTACACTTTCCTCTCTACTACAAGTCACATTCTTGTGAAGAGTACTCTTGCTCCCCACAACATCAGTATAAACAACAATAAACTGCTCATATATCATGAGGCTTTATCTAAAATTGGTTTTGAAACTTATACCTTTGCATGCATGTCCTCACATGCATGCCTTCACCCACAGGGAAGACTTAGCTTCCAAAAATTAGAAAAATTCAGAAATGCTCACTATGGAGACTTTTTTTTTTTAATAAAAATAAATCTTTCTCTCATTCTTTGTTACAACAGTGTTTTTTCATCAGTTTCAATTAACATGTGACTTCAAATTATTAATTTATACATGCAAATATACACACTTGGTTGTACAGGCAGCTTTGTTCTAACAAGCGTATTCCAGTGGAGGACATTTGTTTTAGATGATAATAGGTTATTTAAATTTTTGAAATTATGATTTCTGTTTATACAGTTTTACTCCACCATCTTTTTTCGAAACTACTACTAGAGGATTATTATATGCACTGATACTCCTTTCTATTATATTACATCCTTCCATCTTTTTCAGCTCTTTCTCAACAGCAGGTCTTTTTGATATTGCAATAGTGTATGGTTTTATGAAAAATGGTTCATGAGGTTTTACCTGAAGCTCACACTGGTAACCCTTTACCCTACCAGGTATGTCACTAAAAACATCACTGTATTCCCACAGCAGATTTTCTAACTGTTGTTTTTGCTCCCCAGATAAATTTTGTGTTTCTGAAATTTTCAAATTCACTAAATTCCCAAATTCAACTTCATCAGTATCAAATCTATGAATTTCAATATTCTCCAATCTATTTTCTTTTAGTAAATTAATACTGTCAAAATTTCCATTACTCTGATCACCAAGTGTGTTCACAAAATTTGTCTGAATGTATTCCTTTTCATTAGTTTCTATCAAAAGTTTTCTTCCAACCCAATCAAATGCTGTATTTACTTTTACTATCCAATTCATACCCAAAAGAAAATCCTCATTAAATTCCTGAATTACAAAACATCCACGTGTGAACAACTTGCCTTCAATTAAAAACATCACTAAAGCCTGGCTTTTTACCAATTTACTGCTCTCCCCAGTAGCACCTTTTATCTTTACCCCAACAACTGGCATTTCAACATAATCTTTCCCCACTTTCAATTTTTTGCTTAACCTTTCAGATATTCCCGAGATCTCACTTCCTGTATCAATTAAACATTTACCAATCCATGACCCAATTTGAACTTTTATATAAGGACTTTTCTCAGAACCTGTATCCTCATGTAATAAATCACTTTCAATTTCCCCAAACCTATACTTATCAGAATCATATGGTATACCATTATATGTATTATTTGTCACAGTTATAAAATTTGCACAAGATACAAAATTGTCATTAATACTCTCTATTATCTCAAATAGCCAAGAATTTTCATCCAAATCACATTGTATACTATTGAAGTACTTATCCTTCAGCTTTTCAAAAATAAAATATCTCATCTTTTTCCACCACCCAGGACATACACTTTCACATACATTAATAAGCATCTTTCTAAAGTTCTTGTCAAAAGAAATAGTTTCACTGTTCAGCCATGTATTCATAAGAAATGTGTGTGTATCATTAGTATCTATAAAAGTTTCACTTAGGTAAGAAGTTATACATGTGTCATCGTTATTTGTGTAGTCAGATTCTTTACCAGCAACATCTAAATTCACACTTTTACATACACCCAAATTGCGAGCTTTATTCATCCTGGTAACATCCCTGGGAATTTCTATAATATTCTCACTATTTAATCCATTTTCAACCATGTGTATACCCAACTCCCTATTTAAACTAATGAAATACCTTTCCTCAACATCATCATCAATACCATTACCATCATTATCAACTTTATCAACAACATCATTATCATTACACATATTCAGTTCATACACATTCAAATTATCCCCCAAAATATTATTTCCCCTTTCTAAAGTTACCAGATCCCTTTCACCAACATTTTCATTATCACAGCATGCATTCTCTCTTTCATTCACACACATCTCTGAACTACTGCAAATTACATCATCCGACAAAGTGTTTTTCTTTTCTGCCCAAGTGTAAAACTCTGTTAAATTAAATGAATCACAATTACTTTTATCTACTGTATGTTCTTGTGTATTGAAAATGTTATCTTTATCATTATTATTTTCCTCTTGAAATTTCTTCAATAAGTAACAACTAATGACCTCATGTGATAGCTTAGGTTTGGAACTGACCTGTTTGGGTTTATGATAATCACATCCATTGGTCCTTTCATCATGCTCACCTTCTGCCTCAACCTTGCGGACCTTCAAGGGGGCGTCTACTCGTTTTTTATTTCCGGTTCCTGTTTGAACTGCTGATTATGGTTCTGCCAATGTCTCTGATCAACATTTCTGATCCCATTCCTATGCCAAACATTACCTGATTGTTCGTAGTTTCTATTGTACTGACCTCTATCAAAATTTCTGTGATTTTGATCCCTAAAGTGTTCTCTATTTTGTTGATTATTAACGCAAAAATGTTGTTCTTGTTTTGGATAAAAATTATGGTCCTTCTTTACAAAATTGTTATATCCCCCTGAATTTTGACTGACGCCATGATAATTGTTTTGTTCCCTTTTTTGAAAGTTGTCATTTCCCCAATTTTGACCATTACCTTTCTGAGTAAACCCACTGTTTGTTCTTGTTGTTACCCTATCCAACTTTTCAATATAATTGAGAAACTGCTCTACATTACTATCAGGACAATGAACTAAACTCAACTGCATTGCTGATGGCAATCTTCTCTTTAAGGTATCAATTTTGATCAAGTCATCCAAAGGTTTTGTTAAATGGATAAGTTCTTGAAGTTCACTTTTGCAAAATTGTTTCATGCCCCCATCTGATTCTCTATAGTTTCTCCCATTCAAAAATTCACTTTTGATTCTAGTTTGTTTAAGATCATCCCAAAATTTTTCCAAAAATTTTGATTCAAATTCTGAAAAGGTCATCCCCAAAGTTACAATCTGGTTTGCCCAAGTCAAAGCTTCCCCTTCCAAGAATTTTTTCACAAATTTAATTTTTATTTCATCTGGTGAGTGAGGTAAAAAACAATCCTTACAATACTGCATAAAATCAACGGGATGTAAGGGTCGATCTACCGAAAAGTGCTTCACTGAAATATTAGATATAAGATTACACGTGTTGACATTGTAATTTTTGCTTTGAAATTCAATGTGAAAACTTTCAATTTTTTCGCTAAGTTCTTTAACAGATTTTTTGTTTTCCAAATCATTGCATTCTACTTTTTCTTCTAGAGTAACCAAACGATTGTCAGTTTCTTGTTGTACATTTTTAACTAAAACTTTTGTATTCTCATCCAAATTTTTAATTTCCCCTTTTATCTCATTAAAATCAATTAAATTTCCTTCCCTATCTACCAGTAACTCATTTTTTACAGTATTAATTTCACCACTCAATTTAACATCAATTTCATTTACTTTTGCTTCCACAGATTCAATTTTTTCCTCAACACTGCCAACTCTGTTCGAAAGCTCACCTACTTGGGTATTGACTGCTTGGACTTGCAACAAAATGTTATCAATTTTTTCATCCCAGTATGTCTTATTGTCGTCAACTGATTGTTTAATTTCTTTCGTGAAATTTAGAAGAAAACTTTTTAAATCAAATTGATCGGTTCTTTCTGTTTCATTTGACCTGTCCTGATGTTCGAAGTCTATTAAATTACTACTTTCTACTTTAGGCACAATACTCTCGAAAATCTCATAAGTCATTGTGAAGAACAAAAATTTATACACAACAATACAAAACAAGATAAAAATATTGTTTTAACAAAATACAAGGGTTTCGTGACTTATCTGGAACACTCTTCTACTGTTGCAAAACCACGTTTTCCATCCATGTGATTGTTGACCAAAATTCTTGAAGTATTTTCTTCTGTCGAAAATTATATTTTTTGCCGAAACATTTCTTCTCCAAAACTTTTACTTCCCAATGAACACAAACACTGTAACACACATTCTGAAGAAACTGGTATTAACACACAAAAATTTTCTTCCTCGTAGCACTGTTGAAGATCTCGTGAACACAATATCCCGGCTACAGTCCCCAGTTGAAATATGGCATCCCAGCTATTACACAAGATGAAAATATGGTCACTATTTTTTTTATAAACTAAAATTTGCCATATTTCGTGACAGTACCTTTTCCATTAGACGTTTGCAAGCAAATATAAGTCTTGGCTTCAGTTGTCTAACTATGATTCCACAATGCATCGTTGTCGGCTGCAGAAAATGACGTGGTTCAGCGTGTTTCTCTCATTTTGGTGTTTCAAATACAGTTTCTTCCAATGTAGTTTCTTCTTTTCAGATAATACAAAAATAATAGTAACATAATTCAAAATTGTTTATGACTGCGACCTTCACATTGTTCTTCCGTCAACACACACCAAGAGTTAGCTTCCGACTCGGACTGACTATAGTCAAAGACTACTCCAACGTCAAAGATATTTTACACAATCAGTTTCTTTGCTATTCTTCGATACATTTTCTAATAGTAATCAATATGCTTTTACTCTCAAAAACAGAAGTAAATTAACATATAATAAGACAAATTATAATAAATTCTGACAAAAATATAAGAAAACATTTTCAATTCAGTATCGACAAATACGGTAAAAAATAACATCTCCCAGATCCATTACATTGGGCAAAATTTCGTATTACAGGAAATTCGTTCCTTCTGCAGCTCACGTGGCAGCACCCCTGTACCACCTCTGCCACAAAAATGTCCCATTCTGTTGGACCCCAGTCTGCGAGACCGCCTTCCATACTCTCAAACGGAAGCTCCAATCCGCTGCATGTCTCATGCCTTATGATCCAAATCTTCCTTTGATACTTGCTACGGACGCATCTGAGTATGGTGTGGGCGCCGTCCGGTCTCACAAATTGCCGGATGGCACAGGAGGAGGAGGAAGAGATTAGTGTTTAACGTCCCGTCGACTACGAGGTCATGAGAGACAGAGCACAAGCTCGGGTAAGGGAAGGATGGGGAAGGAAATAGGCCGTGCCCTTCCAAAGGAACCATCCCGGCATTTGCCTGAAGCGATTTAGGGAAATCACGGAAAACCTAAATCAGGATGGCCGGAGACGGGATTGAACCGTCGTCCTCCCAAATGCGAGTCCAGTGTGATGGCACAGATTGCCCCATAGCATACATATCAAAAGCTCTCTCCACAGCACAAATCAAATATTCCCTAATCGAGAAAGAAGCACTTGCCATGGTTTTTGCCTGTTCCAAGTTCTATCCCTTTCTCTATGACAAGTCCTTTCACATTATTACTGACCACAAACCGTTCCGCTGTGGCCGAGACGTTCTAGGTGTTTCAGTCCAGAACCGCGCTGCTGCTGCGGTCAAAGGTTCATCCTGCATCAGGCATGGATGTGTGTGATGTCTTTAGGTTAGTTATGTTTAAGTAGTTCTAGGTCTAGGGGACTGATGACCTCTGATGTTAAGTCCCATAGTGCTTAGAGCCATTTGAACCATTTGAACCATTTGAACAAACCGCTCCTCTCTTTATTTGCGCCTTCCGCGCGATTACCGACCAAAACATCCCAACGTCTCCAGCGTTGGGCATTGTTCCTATCCCAATTTCGCTACACTATGCATTTCCGTACCACCTCCCAGCACGCCAATGCGGACGCCTTGTCGCGTCTACCACAAGGTCCGGACCCTAAAGGCATTTCCCGTTACAGCTGTCAAAGTAGCTGCAGCCACCGCAACAGATTCCCTCCCCCTAGCCGTCCAACACTGCGTTCTGCATGATTGGCCATCCTCGCCGCCTTCTCAGGATCATCGCTACCTCTAGTTGTACTATTCCATCCGACACCAGCTTTCGGTTGTGGATAGAGTCATCCTTTGCTTAGATTCAGCAGAACTGAAGGTCATCGATCTGAGATCCATGCAGCCAACAATCCTCCAAATTCTTCACCAAGGGCATTGGGGGATTGTTCACACCAAATCCCTCGCAAGAAGGCATGTTTTTTGGATCGGCCTCACATCTGACATCACAGAGATGGTGCGGCACTGTTCTGTCTGTGCCCAACAATTGCCCCATCTCCCCCAAAAATTCCTTCCCTGGCCTATGCCGAATGGTCGCTGGGAACGCATCCACCATTTCTGGGCCACCAATGGCTCCTAGTTACGGACGAATCTTCCCATTTCCTGTACGTCATTCGGTGTTCACCAATCACCACGCACATTACCTTATCAGCCATCGCAAAAATACGAGTATATTGCTTGGAAGGATTACCGAAAGCCGTAGTCACGGACAATGGACCACAATTTTGAAGCCAGGAATTCCTCTCCTTTTGCACTGACAGTGGCATCCAGCTTCTTCTTACCCCACCCTTGCATCCCCAATCCAATGGGGAAGCGGAACGCCTGGTCAGAACCTTCAATACACAAATGCTCAAATATACCAAAGACCACTACCTTGAAGATGCTCTGACGCTATTCCTCAGTTCCTATCGAGCCACTCCGATAGGGGACAAAAGCCCAGTGGAAGCACTCCACGGCCGCCAACCCAGGACCCTCCTACATCTTCTCCATCTTCTCTTGCCCTCTCCGAGAATTCAGATTCCTCCTGGACAGTCCTGGTTCTTCCCTGGCTCCTTAGTCTGGAGCCGAGGTTTTGGCACTAACGCAGGTTGGCTGCCCGCCGTCATCCAGCGTTCCCGGGGTCACCAACTTTTTGATGTCACCTTGGATGGCCACATAGTCCGTCACCATCGAAATCAATTGCGTCCTCGCTACCCTGTGCCACCTGCACTGCACCCTACGACACGGACCACCGCCACCTCTACGACCCATTCCAGACCACCTACACAGACCCCTTCACTAATGCCATCTCATCGTTGCATGGGTGACGTTTCAGGGCATCAGTCGCCCCCACCAGCACCACCAACACAGCAGCCGCAGCCGAAGGACCAGCTGCCCGGCCCCTCTTCGGCGCCTCCCCAACAGCCGACGGCCACCGACGAAGACGAACCGATGCCACTGGTCCCACCCATGCCGCCATCACAACCAGTACGCAGGTCAGCCCGCATCGCAGGACGTACAGCACCATATTCTCCAAGAGGCAGCCTCCACAACCTCCTCCAGGGAGCCACAGCCGCAGATCTCCGCAACGTAGCAGCTATCGATCTTTCGCGCAGCCCCCCCCCCCCCCCTCCCGGAACGGATGTATATTACGTCTGCCACAGACGGCCCCTGCCAGGCACACTACACTCAAGACACCCTTGTGTACCATATAACATACACAAGCACATGCAGGTGCAACCAAGAGGAAAACAATTCTTCGAAACAAACAGAACTTGCTAGAGACTAATGCGAATCTTTTTCTGCAGAGGTCGCCTCACAGACACAGGGGAAGTTGGAGTACTCCGCCGGCCTTATAACGCCAGCGCAGCAGCAGTACAGCCAGTTCCTAGCCGAGCTAGGACCAGCTCCGATAGACCTCACCGATGCTCTTGATGAATGGTCGTCTACATGTTATTTGTTTTCTTTGTGTGTATATAGTGATTGTTCGAGAAGTGTAGTTCAGTTTCAATAAACGACATTATACTGAGTGTTCTACAATACTGAGTATTCTTCAGTATGACAGGAATAATCAATCGAAACAAAAAACTCAAGTATAAGCATGTGGTCTAAAGCGCATACCTTAAGAGCTATGAGCAATCCTTGATCTTCGATTCTGTGAAACAAATCTCTTCTGCTGCAAGCTCTTTGCTTTCCATATTTTGGGAAGTGGTAGTATGGACTAAAACAAGAAAAAAAAGTCCGGTATACATATTCCCTAAAACGCATAACTTAATAGCTATGAGCACTTGTTCATCTTCGCTATTTTGAAACACAACTCTTCCAATGTACAAGTGCTCATAAGTTTTAAGGTATGCATTTTCGAACACATGTTTACTGGACATTTTTTCTTGTTTTGGTCGTTACTACCACTTCCCAAAATATGGAAAGCAAAGAGCTTGCAGCAGAAGAGATTTGTTTCACAGTATATAAGATCAAGAATTGCTCACAGCTCTTAAGGTATGCGTTTTAGACCCCAAAAAAGTCAAGTAGACGTTTTTGTTTCGAATGATCATTCCTGTTATATCCCTGAATATTGACCACCACTCCTGAAACGTCTTGTATATTTAAATCATGACTTGTCATATGGACTTCAGTCCACTGACTATACTTTTGTGAAAACTAGAAATGTACGAGTACGAGGGCAGTTCAACAAGCAATGCAACACATTTTTTTTCTGAAACAGAGGTTGTTTTATTCAGCATTGAAATACACCAGGTTATTCCCCAATCTTTTAGCTACACAACACTATTTTTCAATGTAATCTCCATTCAATGCTACGGCCTTACGCCACCATGAAATGAGGGCCTGTATGCCTGCACGGTACCATTCCACTGGTCGATGTCGGAGCCAACGTCGTACTGCATCAATAACTTCTTCATCATCCGCGTAGTGCCTCCCACGGATTGCGTCCTTCATTGGGCCAAACATATGGAAATCCGACGGTGCGAGATCGGGGCTGTAGGGTGCATGAGGAAGAACAGTCCACTGAAGTTTTGTGAGCTCCTCTCGGGTGCGAAGACTTGAGTGAGGTCTTGCGTTGTCATGAAGAAGGAGAAGTTCGTTCAGATTTTTGTGCCTACGAACACGCTGAAGTCGTTTCTTCAATTTCTGAAGAGTAGCACAATACACTTCAGAGTTGATCGTTTGACCATGGGGAAGGACATCGAACAGAATAACCCCTTCAGCGTCCCAGAAGACTGTAACCGTGACTTTACCGGCTGAGGGTATGGCTTTAAACTTTTTCTTGGTAGGGGAGTGGGTGTGGCGCACTCCATTGATTGACGTTTTGTTTCAGGTTCGAAGTGATGAACCCATGTTTCATCGTCTGTAACAATCTTTGACAAGGAATTGTCCCCCTCAGCCACATGACGAGCAAGCAATTCCGCACAGATAGTTCTCCTTTGCTCTTTATGGTGTTCGGTTAGACAACGAGGGATCCATCGGGAACAAACCTTTGAATATCCCAACTGGTGAACAATTGTGACAGCACTACCAACAGAGATGTCAAGTTGAGCACTGAGTTGTTTGATGGTGATCCGTCGATCATCTCGAACGAGTGTGTTCGCACGCTCCGCCATTGCAGGAGTCACAGCTGTGCACGGCCGGCTCGCACGCGGGAGATCAGACAGTCTTGCTTGACCTTGCGGCGATGATGACACATGCTTTGCCCAACGACTCACTGTGCTTTTGTTCACTGCCAGATCACCGTAGACATTCTGCAAGCGCCTATGAATATCTGAGATGCCCTGGTTTTCCGCCAAAAGAAACTCGATCACTGCCCGTTGTTTGCAATGCACATCCGTTACAGACGCCATTTTAACAGCACCGTACAGCGCTGCCACCTGTCGGAAGTCAATGAAACTATACGAGACGAAGCGGGAATGTTTGAAAATATTCCACAAGAAATTTCCGGTTTTTTCAACCAAAATTGGCCGAGAAAAAAAATGTGTTGCATTACTTATTGAACTGCCCTCGTAGTTTGCTATCTGCTTCAATTGTTTGACTACAATTCAGACTACAGTAACTGCTGCCACCGTCATTCTTGGACATGTAATACTTTTCATTTCAAAACCAATTTAGACCTTTTTTTAGGTTCTTATAGTGCGTCGACGTAAGTCCATTCAACAGTTTATTTGTAAAAGTATTAAAAAATAGTATTTCATATTGTTTTTTATATTTTTATCCTCAACTAATATTTTTTTTATCTGAAAGTATTTTTTTTTCAGGCTCGATAGTGGCTTAATATAGTTTAATAATTGGCAACCAATTTGTACAATCGCAATAAAGTTATGAGATGTTCAATTGACTCTATTATTAGAACATGTTCTAATAAAAGAGTCAATTGAGCATCTCGTGACTTTATTGCGATTGTACAGCATTGGTTGCCAATTATTAACATAAAAGTGATCGCAGGCCTCAGACGGTATTTTAGGCCCTATATATCTTAACACAGTTTCTTGAATGACCTCTAAATTAATCTATAATAGTTTATCTTACTATAGTTTCATGAAGGACCGCTAAATTCATTTAAAATAGTTTATCTGTTACATTTTTGCAAGTATCTAATTACATTCCGGAAGCAGAAAATCCAGACACACGATGAACGAAATGTAATTTCTGGCTTTTGAGCATGACACTAAGACGGTTATTTTACAAATACTGGTTTGACAATGATCTTTCAATTTTCTTCACTAACATCATCTACTCGAGCCGTATTATTCCAGTTGACGACCGCTTGGTAGAAAATCTTTCGTTCTTCCCCATGAGGAATATGTGACTGTACTTGCTGAATGTCTACTGCTTTCTTGTTTTTGACGGGGACACTGCAGTTTGGATATACTGAGATGTTATGGAAAAAAACTACACGATCCATTTTATTAGACCGTGAAAGCTTGAAAGGATGACGTACAGGTACGGTTACCATATCTAGCTGGGACCTCGTCGGGACCCTCTTGAGATGGGAGTGTAGAAATTAAGTAAAAAATTGTGGAACTTGTTGTGGCAGAAGTCGTTGGTACACCATATTTATCGGAAGATTTCGCATTATTAAACAAGTTTTTTTCCCCTTTTCCGTATTTATAAAACTCCATGTAAGTCAGCTTGTAGTTAAATTGGCACTGTAAAATTTATTCCACAGTCCCTAGCACCAGTCGATTTCTTTCACTAGTCCACTGGGCAGACATCAACGGATTCTCTTCACAGCGGCGTAGTGTGCGGGAATAGAAAACAAATACCCGCATAATTTTAGCATTTGGCATTTGCGTTCAGAATTTTCAGTTTCATTAAGAAAGTACATTCACCTTTCTTCAATGGAGTGTTTAGACTTCCATTCTTCCGAGTCACGCTTAGTTTCTAGAAACCTCGTCAGATACCTTTATTCCCGAACACATTTGTCACCTGAAATCTTCACACCAGCTTTACTCAGGTATATAATAGTGTTTTCGATCATCACCCGTTACAGATAGGGTCATCCAATCAAATACTTGATATTTATTAAAAGAAGTAGTCCATTTGTCTAAGCAATCAAATGCTATGGTATAGAAAGCCTTTGACTCTGCCTCAAATTCCGTAATCAAATTATTTCTTGGTTAGGGTTTATATTGTTTAATTTTTTCAAGTTCATCTTGGTTTGCGGGCCAATAAAATTGGCAGTCTTCCTTTCATTCGGACATCTTTGTGTGCCGATTAATATATTTCTTAACGGAGCCAAGTTTGACTGGAGACACATGAAGTAAATTTTACTGATCGGACTATTGGAAAAAATCTGAAATTATTTTAGGTGGTCTGTCGTCGGTGTCAAAAAATTGTTTTAATGGAATCCAAAGCTTAAGAATTCTCTCAGCTGCGAAATTAACGACAGCCATTTTGTTTTTGAGTGAGATAGAAGTGTCTGACGAGTGACATCAATGTATAAGCAGAACTCTTTCAGCTTCTCTGTCGTTACCGTGTATATTGAAAAATAATTAAATATTTTCATGACGATTAGTCGACAGTTAAGACTCCGGCAGCACTTGATGTGCGAGATACGCTCGCAATATTGTGAGGAATATGGACAGGGCATCCAATTCCTTCTACAGTTTTTCCGAATTCTTCTTTAAACTGTCGAAACACGCACTGCTGGCCGCATCGATGAAGCCCTCCGAAGTTGGTACTGGTATTGTCTCCACAAAAAGCGGATAATTTATCTCATCGAATTTACAGTTGTCTTAAAGTGTCTAGAAAGAACTTTACAATTGCCTCCGATATTTCGTTATTCTGCAAATGAAACTTAGCAGCGTCAGATTCAGTAAAGTATTGAATAACTAAAGGAAACATCTTTTCAGTGCTTGAGGTTAGCCGGCTGGAGTGGCCAAGCGGTTCTAGGCGCTACAGTCTGGAACCGCGCGACCGCTACGCTCGCAGCTTCGAATGGATGTGTGTGATGTCCTTAGGTTAGTTAGGTTCAAGTAGTTCTGAGTTCTCGGGGACTGATAACCTAAGAAGTTAAGTCCCATAGTGTTCAGAGCCATTTTTGAACCTTGAGGTTAGATGTGTCGGCGCCTATGCCGTAACATGAAACATCTTCCAATTGTTTCACACATTCGGACACGGGGCGTGGCGCGAGAATATTTTTAACAATCGCTGTAAACTTGGTTCTGGCTGTAGACTGGTTTGCGGCGGCTTTGGAGTCAAGATACATTGCGGCATTCACTTGTACGGTATAGTCAAGAGAACTGAGGGATTGATGATGCTTTACAATTTTATAAGCTGTTGTTCATTCTGCAGCAGCAGCTAGCAATTCTTCCTGGGTATCTTCTTCAATGATGAACATAGAAACACGCTTTGATTTCGATGTTACCGCGAATCTTTTTGTATGATTCTTTGTAGAAATGTGTTGTCTCACGTCCGCCTTATCTCCGTGGGTTACTGAGATGAAACAGCTACAAATGTCGCACAGTACTTCCTAATCCATATGTTCTTTTTTGAGAAAAGAGCACTGTTTTGTATGATGATGGTGAGGTCCCATACTACGAGGAGCGTAGGGGACGATGCGGAAGACTCGCACCGTCGTACTAGGCAAGGTGCTAGTGGAGGTGGTTTGCCGTTGCCTTCCTCCGACCGTAATTGCGATGAATGGTGATGATGAAGACGACACAACAACACCCAGTCATCTCGAGGCAAGAAAAATCCCCGACGCCACCGGGAATCGAAGCCGGGACCCGGTGCGCGGGAAGCGTGAACGCTACCGCAAGACCACGGGCTGCGGACATTCTTTTGTATAATCATCCGAAAAGTGAAACTTTCTCTTTCCATCCTTTGGTATTTCCGTAAGCTATGATGAGATAAGTCTGTTAAACGGTACAGTCTGGAAGTAGGCTGTTTAGGTTCTTTTATTGGTAACGCCACGTAGCGCTCCATATGAAAATCACTGACTGTGCTGTGTGCTGTCTGTGGCTGGTTGGCATTGTTGGAATATTCACTGTTGTAGTGTTGGGCAGTTGGCTGTTAACAGCGCATAGCGTTGCGCAGTTGGAGGTGAGCCGCCAGCAGTGGTGGATGTGGGGAGAGAGATGGCAGAATTTTAAGAGCGGACGATCTGGACGTGTGTCCGCTAGGAAGAGTAAATTTGTAAGACTGGATAATAACGTAAGTGGTTTATCAGCACAGTAATTCATTAATTTTTCTAAGGGGGCGTTTCAAGTAGACAGTAACACTTTAGTCATCGAAGCACCCGTCACTACACACTTCACTCCCTATGTACCCGCATTACTGACTTGCACTCGTCGTTCGTATTACGTTTAGAAAGAATTGTCTTGTGAGATCGCTGTTCACTTGGGAACTACCCGATTCTTGTGCATCGTTCCGCTTGAACAACTCCAGCCTCGTACCACTGGAGAAGTCTGGAATTTTCTCAAATGATGGTGCTAGATCTGGAAGGTGCTCGCATCGTCGATACAGGCAGGATACGCAACGCGCAACTCCATCTGCGAGACGACCTTGTCAACGTAAACTTGTTCGCGTAAATGAAACTAACCGGGGCAGCATTTACATGTTGCGCTAACGGTTGGCGTTACTTCAGTACTTGAGCCAAGCTCGTAACAGTATTTTGTAAAATCAGGACAAATATGGGTCATGTCGGGACAAGAATGTCCATAACGATGACGGTCCCGATATATTGGGACGGATGGCAATCCTACGCACAGGACGGCGTATGTAAGATGAAGTCACTACACATCCTTTCAGATCTGAAGAATATTTGATTTCCTTACAGCCGCAAGGCTTCAATGTAGTTTGTTCAGGTAGGGGAGCAAAACGTTTCCTTGCTTCCGTTTGTAGTGTTGTTAACAGTGTTGAGGCCACCAGGTATTAACATTCAGTATATCACACAATTCGATTACTTTCACAGCTTTTTCATACTTTTTACCTATTGTTTCCGTATTGTTTTATTATGCTCCTTCAAAATAAGGTGTTATCCCTCACACCCCTCTTTTTTTTATTTTATTTATTTTTTGTTCCATTAACAATTTCACCTAAGTCAACCATCTTCAAACTCTAAAACAATCATGAATAATAAAAAACAAGAGAATCGCATCTTTTTCTCTATTATCTTCGAGGTCAGAGATTAGTTTATACTTCCATGTGCAATCGCTTTCATTCCCTTCACACACAGAGTTCAGGGTTAAAAGTACTTAACTCCTACTGACACTACATGAAAGGACTGAAACCTTGGTGTTTGGCCAAGGACTGGTAGGAGTAAAGTTCTTATAACACTAAGGTATGTACACTCATGTTCAGAAAAAAACATAACATCTTGAACGGCTAGAGACAGGACGTCCATATTCACAGGATACGTACCTACTTCAGTATGTTCTGCAGAAATGATTAGCATTTGAACCACGTCAACCTGCGGGTTCAAGGTCAACATCGATATCGCGGAGCAACACCACCTACCGGTAAAATGTACCTGCGGGTATAGTTGTCGTTATAAATAGAAGATAATGGATCAGTGTGACTTCAGACGTGCAGTATGCGTCGCAGACCTATGCGCGAATCTCACCGTCAAATTTGAAAGAGGGCGCTTTACTAAGCGTTTGGCGTCATGGGCCAAGAGGTCCGGCCGCCTTGGTGCAAAGCCTTCTAGATTCAAGGCCTACCCACAGCGGCCGTATTGGCATGTGACGTTACAAACTGTTGGCCATCTTAACTGTATTCGGCAGTCCTGTCGGCGTGTATGTTGTGTTGAAACCGTGTGCCACGTGAAAGTGACATTTATTTCATACAGTATTCGCCTACAGTTCTTCGACGTATGGGATACAAGCGTTGCGTTCCCTTTTGCCAGGGAAATTATAAGTCCCAAAAAGGCATGAAAGTGCACATGTTTCAATTTCCCAAATGTGTGAAGTTGAGAAAACGCTGGATTGCAGCTATTCCCAGACAGGAATTTGTGTCTACGCATCATTGAAGGGTAAGTAAATGACAAAAAATTTATAGCGTGTCATTTGTTTCCATTGCACCACATTTGCCAATTGTTTTTAAAAGCAGTTATGTATCATGTACCAGTATAATTTGTTTCTTAATTCTGGACCATTGCTGCGAGGTTAATACGAAGCTTGCTGTGAAATGTCTCTCATATTCGCATCTATTGTCATACAGAATACTTATATTAATAAGTGAAACTCGAAAATGCTTAGTATTCCTTATCATTCCTACCAGATTATTGAGTTCCCAGTACTTTTATTTGGAAGAGCTACAGAATGATTTTGTTCAGTTTCACATATACAGCTATTCGGAAATAATTTCAATTTGAGTAAACTACCTTAGAAAATGGCTTTAATGAATTCTGTGTTCGACAGATTAAGCAGTATAGAAAGCAGGATTTCGATGTAAGTGCATTGCGATTAGAGGTGCTCCATTTCGTCGACTGATTTGAGTTTCGTATGAGGCCAGCAAAATTTTGAAGTGGAGAGGAAAATTTACGAAAATAACCAGGGAAACAAATTCTTAAATTCCGTAGGAGCTCCAGCTGCTTTATTTAAAACCGAAAACGTCTGCTTGATATTGCATATCGCCGATTTTTTACTGCAAGAAAACGTAGCTCCTGAGGTAAAAGACATAATTTCAAATTACAGTTTGTATTCGAGCTTAGAAACGCGTATTTAAGGCAAATCGTCAAAATAATTTTACATCTTGAAATATCATAGGGCAGTTTTGTTCAGTTACTTTACGCAATGATATAAATTTCCATACTTTCATTACAAGGCCACGTAGAAGAGGAAAGCACGACAATCCCTATGCGGTTTCATCTCTAAGACTTAAAGTTCGTATAGCTGCAGAGTGCTTAACAGGAGCGTCCCGATACAGACCCGGCCATCAGTATGTGACGTCACAAGTGTGCGCGCAGGCCTGTAGTCTAGGTGGTGTTGCTTGGTGCAGGTCTTATTACATCCGACGCCACATTGGGTGACGTACGCGCCGGATGTAGATGAAATGATTATGAATACAGCACAACACCCAGTCCCTGAGCGCAGAAAATCCCCTACCCAGCTGGAAATCGAACCCGGTCCCGTAGGACAGCAGTCCGTCACGCTGGCCACTCAGCTACCAAGGGCGGACACTATTGGCGTGAGATGATGTCATGCAGCTATCCAGAAACTACACATCGTGTGGGACGAAGTGTTCCGGCCGTGCAACGGTTGTGTGCGGCATGTTTCACGGAAAGCCGTAGAATATGGACAGATGGGTGAGGTCGCACCGCCCAGGGAAGATCGACACCTCATCGGAATGGTTTACGTCCTCCTCGGCTCTGGCGCAACAGTAGAACAGTGTAACACATCTCATCCAGGTGACAGTCCGTCGCCGTTTATTACGGCACGGGTTGCGTACGCGTCGTCCGCTTTTCCACCTACCCTCCAAGAATCTGCAGAAACAAGCTAGACGGCAATGGTGTACGAAACGACGTCACTGGGGACAGGAATGGCATCGAATAGTGTTTTCGGAGGAATCCAGGTGCTGTTTGTTTGAAAGTGATGGTCGCAGTTTGGTTCGCGACAAACAGGGGGAGCGGCATCACAGAGATGGCATTCTCACACGAAATACAGCGCCAGCTCGAGGCCTTTGGTGTAGGCTGCTGTTAGGCACATCCACAAACCACAGTCGGTGCGTATCCAGTGCACTGTGACCACGTGACTTGCGTCAATGAGATCCTGCGACTGGTAGCCTTACTCTTTATGCACAACACCCCAGACGCGATTTTTCAGCAAGACAACGCACGACCACATGTCGTTGCACGATCCACAAACCACAGTCGGTGCGTATCCAGTGCACTGTGACCACGTGACTTGCGTCAATGAGATCCTGCGACTGGTAGCCTTACTCTTTATGCACAACACCCCAGACGCGATTTTTCAGCAAGACAACGCACGACCACATGTCGCTGCTCGATCCACAAACCACAGTCTGTGCGTATCCAGTGCACTGTGACCACGTGACTTGAGCCAATGAGATCTTGCCACTGGTAGCCTTACTCTTTATGGACAACACCCCCGACGCGATTTTTCAGCAAGACAACACACGACCACATGTCGCTGTACGATCCACAAACCACAGTCGGTGAGTATCGAGCGCACTGTGACCACGTGACCAGCGCGAATAAGATCCTGCGACTAGTAGCCTTACTCTTTATGCGCAACACCCCAGACGCCATTTTTCAGCAAGACAATGCACGACCGCATTTCGCTGCACGAACACGTGCCTTCTTGGTGTCGCAGGATGTCAACCTTTTGCCCTGGCCCGCCAGATCACCAGGCTTGTCGCCAATCGGAAATGTGTGGGCTATGGTGAAACGATGGGTGCAGTGCTGTGACCCCAAAAAATGGCTCTGAGCACTATGGGACTCAACTGCTGACGTCATTAGTCCCCTGGAACTTAGAACTAGTTAAACCTAACTAACCTAAGGACATCACAAACATCCATGCCCGAGGCAGGATTCGAACCTGTGACCGTAGCGGTCTTGCGGTTCCAGACTGCAGCGCCTTTAACCACACGGCCACTTCGGCCGGCGCTGTGACCCAATGCCAACCAGAACCACTACATAGATTTTTGGACGACATGGTTGTGGAGATGAACTAGCGATTAGTATGATTAATCAATTATTCAAAAACAGTCTTAATCGCATTTATTACTATTATACCATACGAACACACCAGCTACTACCATGACGACGGCGTACTCGCTACACAGACTAGAGGGCGCCTGATATACGCTTTATAATCCATGGCAACATCGTCCTAACCACAAGGAGTAGAGGGCTTTGTGGTATCTCCATATTAGCCGTTTTAGTAAATTGACTCAAATGTTTTCTACGTAAATGTACGAATAGATATATTATAACACAAGACAACACCAGTTTTTGTGTGTACACAAATTGTTTTACTTTATATTATGGCATAAAATGTAATATACTTTAACGAATTTTACGAGTTGGCTGCACAGCATTTGTTATTATTTTATAATTAACACTATAATTGTAACTCTTTTTAATGGTCCCGTCTTCTGTTATTTACTGTTACTTAAATTTATGTTAAACCAAGATGACTAGTATTTACATTTAAAAACTGTATTTAGTGCCGTTGATCGCCGCTAGGGGTGTTGCCGTCTGATCACGTGATCTCAGCACGCTATTTAAGCCCACACGAAAGGTCAGTCTCGCATATGACGATCTTCGACGACTAAGTCGAAGAGAAAATCCCAATACCCAATCCATCATCCTGTTCCTTCCCATATAACACCAAACTTCTCGCCTACCTCAGGCAAGTACCAGACACACACACAACAATCATCACAAATCACAGACACCAAAAACTATAGAAAGATCACACACACAAGTTCACAGGGGAGTAAAAGCCGAAAGGCTACAGACTCCCCCTCACACTTCCCCAAAGAGGGGAAAGCAACAGATGAGAGCAGCAAGCAGTCTCGCATAGTTTCCTGCCGCTATGTGAATAGGAGTGACACCACGAGCAGTCGACCAATGGATAACATATTTTAAATTTACGTAATTTTAGCTGTTGTACAATGGAGTCTCTCTGACAGATATCTATAATTTCACAGTGTAAACGCCCAGAAGATGACCCCTACGGCCGGCAGTGGTGGCCGAGCGGTTCTAGGAGCTACAGTCTGGAACCGCGCGACCGCTACGGTCGCAGGTTCGAATCCTGCCTCGGGCATGGGTGTGTGTGATGTCCTTAGGTTAAAATGGCTCCAAGCACTATGGTACTTAACATCTGAGGTCATCAGTCCCCTAGACTTAGAACTACTTAAACCTAACTAACCTAAGGACATCACACACATCCATGCCCGAGGCAGGATTCGAACCTGCGGCGCCTAGAACCGCTCGGTCACACTGGCCGGCTGTCCTTAGGTTAGTTAGGTTTAAGTAGTTCTAAGTTCTAGGGGACTGATGACCTCAGCAGTTAAGTCACATAGTGCTCAGAGCCATTTTTTTTTACCCCTACGTCGGGTTGAAACCGGTTGGCGGTATAATAATACTAAATGCGATTAAGACTGTTTTTGAATAATTGAGGAACCAGTACAGATGAACTTTGGAACCAGGTGAATGCAGCATGGATGGATATACCAAAGGACGCCATTCACCTCTTCTACATCTACTACATACTCCGCAATCCACGATACGGTGCGTGGTGGAGGGTACCTCGTACCGCAACTAGTATCTTCTCTCCCTGTTCCACTCCCAAACAGAACGAGGGAAAAATGACTGCCTATATGCCTCTGTACGAGCCCTAATCTCTCTTATCTTATCTTTGTGGTTCAAATGGCTCTGAGCACTATGGGACTTAACATCTGTGGTCATCAGTCCTCTAGAACTTAGAACTACTTAAACCTAACTAACCTAAGGACATCACACCCATTCCTGCCCCCGGCAGGATTCGAATCTGCGACCGTAGCGGTCACGCGGTTCCAGACTGAAGCGCCTAGAACCGCATGGCCACACCGGCCGGCTATCTTTGTGGTCTTTCCATGAAATATAAGTTGGCGGCAGTAAAATTGTACTGCAGTCAGCCTCAAATGCTGGTTCTCTTAATTTCCTCAGTAGCGATTCACTCAAAAACAAGTTCAGAGATGTTCAATATGGCCCCCTCCAGACACTCGAGCAATATCAACCCGATACTCCAACTCGTTCCACACTCTCTGTAACATATCAGGCGTAACAGTTTGGATAGCTGCTGTTATTTCTCGTTTCAAATCATCAATGGTGGCTGGGAGAGGTGGCCGAAACACCATATCCTTAACATACCCCCATAAGAAAAAATCGCAGGGGGTAAGATCAGGGCTTCTTGGAGGCCAGTGATGAAGTGCTCTGTCACGGGCTGCATGGCGGCCGATCCATCGCCTTGGGTAGTTGACGTTCAGGTAGTTACGGACAGATAAGTGCCAATGTGGTGGCGCTCCATCCTGCTGAAATATGAATTGTAATTGTAATCGAATAGCTCTGCGAGTCGATTTTCCTGGGCTGCGAACAAATGCTTGCTGGATGCGTGCTACATTTTCATCACTCGTTCTCGGCCGTCCAGAACTTTTCCCTTTGCACAAACACCCATTTTCTGTAAACTGTTTATACCAACGTTTAATACACCACCTATCAGGAGGTTTAACACCATACTTCGTTCGAAATGCACGCTGAACAACTGTCGTCGATTCACTTCTGCCGTACTCAATAACACAAAAAGCTTTCTGTTGAGCGGTCGCCATGTTAGCATCAACTGACGCTGACGCCTAGTCAACAGCGCCTCAAGCGAACAAATGTACAACTAAATGAAACTTTATAGCTCCCTTAATTCGCCGACAGATAGTGCTTAGCTCTGCCTTTTGTCGTTGCAGAGTTTTAAATTCCTAAAGTTGTGGTATTCTTTTTGAATCACCCTATATATATATATATATATATAAATATATATATATATATATATATATATATATATATAAAAATGACTTGTGAACACTATTAAGGTAAATACATTGTTCTCTGTCAAAATCTTTCATTTGTTAACTATGCCTATCAGTAGTTAGTGCCTTCAGTAGTTTGAATCTTTCATTTAGCTGGCAGTAGTGGCGCTCGCTGTATTGCAGTAGTTCGAGTACCAAGATTCTTGTGAGGTAAGTGATTCATGAAAGGTATAGGTTAGTCAGGCCCATTCTTTTGTGGGGATTATTGAAAGTCAGATTGCGTTGCGCTAAAAATATTGTGTGTCAGTTTAGTGATGATTAGAATGAGTAAAGAGAGAAATGTCTGAGTACGTTCAGTTTTGCTCAGCTGTTTGAAAATCAAATAATGTAAGAGGTTTACCAGCAACAGTAATTCATAGATTTTTCTAAGGGGATGTTTCAATCCTTGCTGCAGATACCGGTATACATGTGCTGTGAATATAAACGTCAGCCGGCCGAAGTGGCATTGCGGTTCTAGGCGCTGCAGTCTAGAACCGCGAGACCGCTACGATCGCAGGTTCGAATCCTGCCTCGGGCATGGATGTGTGTGATGTCCTTAGGTTAGTTAGGTTTAATTAGTTCTGAGTTCTAGGGGACTGATGACCTCAGAAGTTAAGTCACATGGTACTCAGAGCCATTTGAAACATTTCTTCTGTACCTAAGTCTATTGATGTGTCAAGATCCGGACAACAAACTACACTACAAAAAGGTAAAACTAGCTTTTAGCCCATGTAACAAGGAAAGGCAAACCTACGTTTCTAGCATTTGTAGACTTAGAGAAAGCTTTTGACAATGTTGATTGGAATACTCTCTTTCAAATTCTGAAGGTGGCAGGGGTGAAATACAGGGAGCGATAGGGTATTTACAATTTGTACAGAAACCAGATGGCAGTTATAAGAGTCGAGAGGCATGAAAGGGAAGCAGTGGTTGGAAGGGAGTGAGACTGGGCTGTAGGCTATCGTCGATGTTATTCAATCTGTATATTCAGCAAACAATAAAGGAAACAAAAGAAAAGTTCGGAGTAGGTATTGAAATCCATGGAGAAGAAATAAAAACTTTGAGGTTCGCCGATGACATTGTAATTCTGTCAGAGACAGTAAAGGACTTGGAAGAGCAGCTGAACGGAATGGACAGTGTCTTGAAAGGAGGGTATAAGATGAACGTCAACAAAAGCAAAATGAGGATAATGGAATGTAGTCGAATTAAGTCGGGTGATGCTGAGGGAATTAGATTAGGAAATGAGACACTTAAAGTAGTAAATGAGTTTTGCTGTTTGGGGAGCAAAATAACTGATGATGGTCGAAGTAGAGAGGATATAAAATGTAGACTGGCAATGGCAAGGAAAGCGTTTCTGAAGAAGAAAAATTTGTTAGCATCGAGTATAGATTTAAATGTCAGGAAGTCGTTTCTGAAAGTATTTGTATGGAGTGTGGCCATGTATGGAAATGAAACATGGACAATAAATAGTTTAGACAAGAAGAAAATAGAAGCTTTCGAAATGTGGTTCTACAGAAGAATGCTGAAGATTAGATGGGTAGATCACATAACTAATGAGGAGGTATTGAATTGAATTGGGGAGAAGAATCTGGAACCGCGCGACCGCTACGGTCGCAGGTTCGAATCCTGCCTCGGGCATGGATGTGTGTGATGTCTTTAGGTTCGTTAGGTTTAAGTAGTTCTAAGTTCTAGGGGACTTATGACCTCAGCAGTTGAGTCCCATAGTGCTCAGAACCATTTGAATCATTTTTTTGGGGCGAAGAGGAGCTTGTGGCACAACTTAACTGGAAGAAGGGATCGGTTGGTAGGACATGTTGTGAGACATCGGAGGATCACCAATTTAGTATTCGAGAGCAGAGTGGAGGGTAAAAATTATAGAGGGAGACCAAGAGATGAATACACTAAGCAGATTGAGAAGTATGTAGGTTGCAGTAGGTACTGGGAGATGAAGAAGCTTGCACGGGATGGAGTAGCATGGAGAGCTGCATCAAACCAGCCTCAGGACTGAGGACCACAACAACAACAACAAGTTATGATCTATTTGCTGCTCGTGCCGGGCAACAATTCGTGCGTAGCTGGCGGACAGTCTGCACTCGGGGCCGGTTTTCGATGCGCCGCCGTGTAGAAGCGAGAAGGTGGCCAGGTCGGCGACGCGCCCTTGCACGGGATGTTTGCGTGACAGGCGCTTTACGCAAGTGCGAGAACGCGCACATGGGCAGATATGTAGCGTAGGGAGCAGCAACTGCGCTGCGCGATACGGGGGCCAGACGCATCCTTACCGAGAAGTTCAGCCCGTGTCCTCTTTCGTAGTTTCCCTGTGTGCGCTATCTACATATACAGGCCGTTTCCGTAATGGTGATGCAACTGTCTGGCAGGATGGAGCAGGACCAGGCAAATCTACAGCGTCTGGCAAAACAACTGAAGTCTTGGGGCGAGAAGGAAACGAAATGCAACTTCACGGCTTGAGAGGCCATATGACGTCATTTCGGTCATTACAGAATCGAATGAACTTGGCAGAATGAGGTCACTTATCACTACGATGTATTCCCCCCTCCTGGTTGGATGTATGCACTGGTTAGGTTGGGAAAGGGTGTCGTAAAACTGTACCAAGGCAAACTGGTCCACAACTGCTCTATCTGCTCCTCGATATCCAGGAGTCTGGCAATGGAACGGACCCGACATCTGCGATGGTCTCACGCAACAGATCTGGGTGTAAGCTTACACGTACGTCGCTGACATAGAAGATCGCAAACCTTCTTTCCTTCCCGTCTGGGCAAGCTGTGCACCAACTAGGGCACATGTAAAGCTTGCTGGGACAAGTTGAATGCTTGCTATAATGAAGTCGACAATTCGATTGTAATACTGGCATTTAATTTTGATGTTACTCATAACTGACAGAAATTACAAAAATGCGAATTTTCTTTGACCACCCACACAGAATGGCACATCGACTAATTTGCAATTACCCGACCCAATTATTGGCAGCTACGTTGATCAATACTCGGCACCTCGCAAGGATAACTACAAGATCAAAAATACTGTGTAAGTTGTTGGACGTGGTTAAGCGTTGGTGAAAATCTCGCTTCTGAGCACACAAAGAGCTCTAGCCGCAGAACTCTGCGCGGAATACGCGTTGGTGCAGTGCTGCGATACAGACCGTATATCTCCCTTCGAAGGCGATGGCCAAGACGCCGTCTCCAAGTCCGTACCGCTCGATGGCTGAAGGCGAAGTCCTCTCTCTCCACAATTCTCCCGTCTCCCACGCGTACGAAAACGCGGCGGAAGAATACTCAGTTTCGACCAATGTCGAGTGCTCTAATATCGCCGAAATCGCTCCAACGCCATTTCTGAGATCCTACCCAATGATCGAGTAGGTCATAACGCCCCTAGGCAAACGAAATTCCCGTACCAAGGCCAGCACAGATGGCTCCGGATTCCGGGCTACCCCAAAAGCGCCGTAATGTCCCTCGTTTCCGGTGACCGCTACCTGCCGCCCACGGCGGTCCGGCGAGCTACGGCCAGCTGCAGACAATCCTCAACTTCTGACGCTTTTCACCAGCGCTTTAAGTTGGTGACTTAATCATGCAGACATGCAGGGAATACTACTCGACAGTGCCTCATATTCATCATAAGTCAATAAAGTCATGATCTGATGCCCTTGCCAGTCCCTTTATTATTAACACACTACTGGCCATTAAAATCGCTACACCAAGAAGAAATGCAGATTATCAACGGGTATTAATTGGACAAATATATTATACCAGAACTGACATGTAATTACATTTTCACACAATTTGGGTGGTTAGATCCTGAAAAATCAGTACCCAGAACAACCACCTCTGGCCGTAATAACGGCCTTGATACGCCTGGGCAATGAGTCAAACAGAGCTTGGATGGCGTGTACAGATACAGCTGCCCATGCAGCTTCGACACGATACCACAGTT
Source organism: Schistocerca serialis cubense (assembly GCF_023864345.2). Lineage (NCBI taxonomy): Eukaryota > Metazoa > Arthropoda > Insecta > Orthoptera > Acrididae > Schistocerca > Schistocerca serialis. The sequence goes on along the minus strand of NC_064647.1, from coordinate 229,767,326 downwards.
CATCAAGAGTAGTGACTGGCGTATTGAGACGAGCCAGTTGCTCGGCCACCATTGACCAGACGTTTTCAGTTGTTGAGAGATCTGGAGAATATGCTGGCCAGGGCAGCAGTCGAACGTTTTCTGTATCCAGAAAGACCCGCACAGGACCTGCAACATGCGGTCGTGCATTATCCTGCTGAAATGTAGGGTTTCGCAGGGATCGAATGAAGGGTAGAGCCACGGGTCGTAACACATCTGAAATGTAACGTCCACTGTTCAAAGTGCCGTCAGTGCGAGCAAGAGGTGACCGAGACGTGTAACCAATGGCACACCATACCATCACGCCGGGTGATACGCCAGTATGGCGATGACGAATACACGCTTCCAATGTGCGTTCACCGCGATGTCGCCAAACACGGATGCGACCATAATGAGGCTGTAAGCGGAACCTCGATTCATCCGAAAAAATGACGTTTTGCCATTCGTGCACCCAGGTTTGTCGTCGAGTACATCGCAGGCGCTCCTCTCTGTGATGCAGCGTCAAGGGTAACCGCAGCCATGATCTCCGAGCTGATAGTCCATGCTGCTGCAAACGTCGTCGAACTGTTCGTGCAGATGGTTGTTGTCTTGCAAACGTCCCCATCTGCTGACTCAGCGATCGAGACGTGGCTGCACGATCCGTTACAGCCATGCGGATAAGATGCCTGCCATCTCGACTGCTAGTGATACGAGGTCCGTCGGGATCCAGCACGGCGTTCCGAATTACCCTCCTGAACCCACCGATTCCATATTCTGCTAAGAGCCATTGGATCTCGACCAACGCGAGCAACCATGTCGCGATACGATAAACCGCAATCGCGATAGGCTACAATCCGACCTTTATCAAAGTCGGAAACGTGATGGTACGCATTTCTCCTCCTTACACGAGGCATCACAACAACGTTTCACCAGGCGACGCCGGTCAACTGCTGTTTGTGTATGAGAAATCGGTTGGAGACTTTCCTCATGTCAGCACGTTGTAGGTGTCGCCACCGGCGCCAACCTTGTGTGAATGCTCTGAAAAGCTAATCATTTGCATATCACAGCATCTTCTTCCTGTCGGTTAAATTACGCGTCTGTAGCACATCATCTTCGTGGTGTAGCAATTGTAATGGCCAGTAGTGTGCTAATGTTGGTAAGCTAACGTGTAAGTGCCCAAATCCTGGCACCTTCCATGGGTATATTCCTGGGCACAGCAGCATAACAATATACCGCAGATAGTTCGTATAGACATGAGCCATCTGAAACCCAGCATTGTCCTGTCGAAAAATGGCATCAGTGCACTGTCACATGTGTGGTAACACACGAGGGCCCATGAGGTCTGTGACATACCTGTTGCAAGCCAACCTTATATAGGGCAGTAAAACGGGTAAAGTCTCCGAAGTCCCAGAGCGAAGCTATCTCGCTACATTATGGCAGTGCCGACACGAGGCGGCCGCAATGAGAAAATTTCGCCATCGACACTGAGCCAGGACAAAACACAACATCGGCGTTTCTGGCTTGCCGGGCAGCAGACGTCAGTAGCATGTAGCGGGTCAGAGCAGTCAAACTGTGTCACGTCACTTTTGTTTTGCGGCGAAACAATGGCTAAGGTGAATGAAGCAAACGGTACCAAGAGCTTTTAAGAACCATTTCTATAATATAACAAACTCGTTAAGGAAATACGGCAGATGAAGATCTGCTGATACCTTCGTAATTCACTACTGGCCATTAAAATTGCTATAACACGAAGATGACGTGCTACAGACGCGAAATTTAACCGACAGGAAGAAGATGCTGTGATATGCAAATGATTAGCTTTTCAGAGCATTCACACAAGGTTGGCGCCGGTGGCAACACCTACAACGTGCTGACATGAGGAAAGTTTCCAACCGATTTCTCATACACAAACAGCAGTTGACCGGCGTTGCCTGGTGAAACGTTGTTATGATGCCTCGTGTAAGGAGGAGAAATGCGTACCATCGCGTTTCCGACTTTGATAAAGGTCGGATTGTAGCCTATCGCGATTGCGGTTTATTGTATCGCGACATTGCTGCTCGCGTTGGTCGAGATTCAATTACTCTTAGCAGAATATGGAACGGTGGGTTCAGGAGGGTAATACGGAATGCCGTGCTGGATCGCAACGGCCTCGTATCAGTAGCAGTCGAGATGACAGGCGTCTTATCCGCATGGCTGTAACGGATCGTGCAGCCACGTCTCGATCCCTGAGTCAACAGATGGGGACATTTGCAAGACAACAACCATCTGCACGAACAGTTCGACGACGTTTGCACCAGCATGGACTATCAGCTGAGAGACCACGGCTGCAGTTACCCACGATGCTGCATCACAGACAGGAGCACCTGTGATGGTGTACTCGACGACGAACCTGGGTGCACCAATGGCAAAACGTCATTTGTTGTGATGAATCAAGGTTCTGTTCACAGCATCATGATGGTCGCATCCGTGTTTGGCGACATCGCGGTGAACGCACATTGGAAGCGTGTATGGACGTTACATTTCAGACATGTTATACCCGTGGCCCTACCCTTCATTCGATCCCTGCGAAACCCTACGTTTCAGCAGGTTAATGCACGACCGCACGTTGCAGGTCCTGTACGGACCTTTCTGGATACAGAAAATGTTCGACTGCTGCCCTGGCCAGCACATTTTCCAGGTCTGTCAGCAATTGAAAACATCTGGTCAATGGTGGCCGAGCAACTGGCTCGTCACGATACGCCCGTCACTACTCTTGATGAACTGTGGCATCGTGTCGAAGCTGCATGGGCAGCTGTACCTGTACACGCCATCCAAGCTCTGTTTGACTCAATGCACAGGCGTATCGAGGCCGTTATTACGGCCAGAGGTGGTTGTTCTGGGTACAGATTTCTCAGGATCTATGCACCCAAATTGCGTGAAAATGTAATCACATGTCAGTTCTAGTATAATATATTTGTCCAATGAATACCCGTTGATCATCTGCATTTCTTCTTGGTGTAGCAATTTTAATTGCCCTATGCGGTCATGGCGAAGTCGGATAAACATTTGCCACTGCTTTGCTCCATAAATAACCCAGCAGTTAAGCGCGAATGGAGTCGTTCAGACGGATCGATGGGGTACACGACTTTCGCACCCGATTGCCTGCTTGCAGCGAAGTGACTTCCGGCACAAGTCTGTTGTAGATATCCTGCACGGTACGGACAACAGCCGTTACTTGGTGAGATGGCTGTCTCACCATAATCACCAGTCGGAGAGTTCAACACCAGGGCTTGCCTCTGTCGCAGTTGGGAGGACGAGGAGGTTTTCCGCTCAGGACGCCAGCGCTCCTCACATTCTGGCGGACTGAACAGGGCCTGCCTCTGGACGGAACGCCAGCATTATCGAACTCCACGGCTACGCAGAACCGCCGTCGTGGTACGGCAGAATGACGTAGGAGGGAGGTAAGCCGGAGGTGGCAGAGCACCTCGCAGGCCGCCGTGTGTGAGTTCAGTACACGTGCCGCCAGCAGTCACTGCCTCAGCGTCCCGGTACAGCTGGAGCCGAGCCGCCGCCAGTGCAGCGGAAGGCTGGAACCAAGTGTGCTGTGCCAGCTGCCTGGAGCGGGCTGAAGGCCGCTTACGACGCGGTTCGTCAGCAGGCATAGACAGACGATGCCAACCACCAGTTATGGAAATAAATAACTAATACTGAATCACGTCAGATGAATTCGCAGTTGCAAACAATGACTAACATCTGCTGTAGAATGGAAGGACGAGAATAAAAGTGTGTGCCGGAGCGGGACTCGAACCCGGATTTCCCGCTCATCGCGATCGGTCGCCTTACCAGTCGGCTATCTTTTTTTTTTAGGATGTTTCATATCCTTTTTTGATTTTTCTTTTTACAGTAAGAAATATTATACCTCCTATGTGGTGAAACTAAATTCAATCCTCAGTATATGTACGAGGGGCGTTCAGAAAGTAAGCTCCGATCGGTCGGGAAATGGAAACGACTATGAAAATCCGATAAAGCTTTGCACAGATGTGTTGGGTAGTGTCTCTAGTATAACCCCAGTTAGCATCACGTCGCTCTTCTCATTTCTGAGCTCGCAGTGAGTGCGTAAAGATGTCTAGAAAATAGTGTTTGCCGCCAAGTACGAGGGCCTGGTGAGAAATTTCGCCTGAAGCTATGCAGCTAACATTACATAACTGTCGTGCTGTTTCGTCTTCACGACAATTCTCAGCCGCATTCTGCAGGGGCAGTGAAGATGCTCCTGCATCGTTTTCAAATGGAAATGTGAGATTACCCACAATACAGTCCGCAATGGTCTCCCCCTGAGTTTCATCTCTGGTCACATGAACCGCTGTCTTTGAAGACAACATTTTGACACAGACAACGAGGTGTAGGCCAGCGTGGAGAATTGGCGGAAAGCACTGGCGGCTGCCTTCTATGATGAGGCTATTGAAAAGTTCGTACAACGCTATGACAAAAGTCTAAGTCAGAACGGCGACTACGTAGAGAAGTAGCTGAAAGGTGTAGCTAATTGTTACAAGTAAAACATTTCTGATGTTCACTGTGGTTTCAATTTGGCAATCAATCGGAGCTTACTTTCTGAACAGGCCTCGTAATTAAAGTAAATTTCTCTCTTCATGAGTGTGGATTTCACTGGAACACAGATCTGGTTTCTGGTTGGACCGCAGGAAATTATAATGGTGAAAATAATTTTTTTTTCCCTTCTTCTTGCCCCAACGACAAAACAGTTAAAGTTCTAGAGTATTAAATTCTTTAAGCGTAGAAATTGATATGTAAATGTAGTATGAGGGGGAGTTGGAAAATAAGTTTCCCCTGTCGACTGTGGGCAGAGTTTTGTGTTATGGGCGAAAGACGACACGTCATCACATGTCCGAAAGAGGCTCAAAAGCACCCTGTCTGAAGGTAAAGTGTTACTTACCATTTTCTGGGACGCCAAAGGAGTTTTGCTGCTGGACTTCCTGGAGGATGCAACTACTTAAACCTAACTAACCTAAGCACATCACACACATGCATGCCCGAGGCAGGATTCGAACCTGCGACCGTAGCAGTCGCGCGGCTCCAGACTGTAGCACCTAGAACCAGTCGGCCATTCCGGCCGGCACCGAATTAAAACTCTGTGTTGGGAGCGCCTACACCATCCGCCTTACAGTCCGGATCTCGCACCAAGCGACTTCCGTCTGTTTCCTGCTTTGAAGAAGACTCTCGGCGGAAGGCGCTTTGGCAGCAGTGCTGACGGCAAACAAGCCGTTCTACGCTTCTTCCGTATGCAACGCCCTGATTTTTTCCTGGAAGGCATTTTGAAGTTTATAAAGCGGTATGAGAAATGTGTCAATGTACTTGGAAATTATGTAGAAAAATAAAGATACGTCATATCTTTAATGTCTCATTCTCTTATTTTTTCCTTTCACACACAACTCTGACCACAGTCGGCAGGGGAGACTTAAACTCCCCCACGTACATATGAGATACACGTTTAATTTGGCGACGGTTTCTTTGGTCTCATAACTTTGGTTTTCGATCATTGCCCAATTTTTCCTTGTTGCTTGTGCATAAGATGGATAAATGGTAAAAACTTTTCTCTTGTCCATGGACTGGCGAGAACCGCTTGTTTTTCACGAGTAATGTGTTGTTGAAACTCATGTATTAACTCTCCTTCCCCGTTAAAGACGCAATAGAGAAAGAATACATAAACAATGTGAGTGTTGTTGTCTTGGACGCTGGAAACGCTGTAACGCCCATGTACAGTAATTTCTTGTTGTTGTTTCAATAACATTCGTTGATAACAATCTCGCCGATTTAAACTTTATTCACTTCCATACATGCGCAATTTTGGTGCAGCCTACAGTTCAGTGTATGGCAGTGTCAATTTCTCCACAGAGCGGGCAGCATGGTTGACTAGTCAGTTCTATTTTGTGGCGTTGCGCAGCTGTTTGAATTAAATCATGCACGAATATGTACGCTACAGAGCGCAACCGCCAACCCCATTTACTAGCGTCCAGCACTCCACTCACTGTCTAAAAATGACAATAGTAACAGTGAACTTCAAATACAAAATGACAATCTATAAATAAACTCTTAGTAACGAGAATACTAACATGTAAAACAAGTGCACTAGGAAAGTATGCACCAAAAAAATATAATTTAAAAAGTTATTAAAATTCTCCTCTTCGATATACTCATAAAGCCGAGTGAGAGAACCTTACCATATGCAAAGACATTAAAAAGAGAAAATTTTGTGGAAATATCTTGTAAAGTTTTTGAGAAAAAGGTACATATATTTTTGGAAAATAAAATTTTCAAATCGCATAAAAAGTTAAATATATATAATCCTAGGAACTTACGAGGTTGATCTGAAAAGTTCTCGGAATGGAAATAGAAAAAAAGTACTTACATCACTGAAATATTTTTTATTTCTGAATGTAGTCCCGTTGTAGATTAATGCACTTGGTCCAACGATGTTCCAGTGCCTTGATCCCATCTCGAAAATGAGTTTCCTCCAGGTCTGCAAAATAGTTGTCAACTCTGGCTATCAGTTCTTTGTTTGAAGTGAATTTTCGTCCACCAAGAAAAATTTTCAGTTTTGGGAAGAGATGGAAGTCTGACGGAGCAATATCAGGTGAATAATGCGAGTGTGGCAACAGTTCATACCTTAGTTCGTGTAATTTTGCCATGGCGACGGCACATGTTTTTGATCCAGCGTCAAGAATTGCGGCACCCATCTTGCAGATAATTTTTTCATTTCTAATTCTTCAGTTAAAAGGTGACATACCCTTTTAGATGAAATCTGGAAAGCGTGAGCAAGTACACATACTTTCAATCGGCGACCGTCCATGACCATTTTGTGCACTTTTGCAATGATTCCTGGAGTAGTGACACATCTTGGCCGATCACAGCGCGTATCATCTATGCTCTCCCGACCAAGTATAAAATCATTTGTCCACTTGGCAACAGTTGAATATGAAGGAGCAGAGTCCCCCAGTGTCGTCTGGAAATCGACATGAATGTCCTTTGCCTTCATGCCTTTCTTTACGAAGTACGTAATCACTGCTCGAATCTCGATATTTTTCATCTTCACAAGTCACTACGCAGGAACAACAACACAGCCACGCCAACGCCACAGCTCTCTTCCAAGAGCACTGGCGTGGCACGTGCTTACAGGCAACAGTCCAATGAGTATCACGTGAACAACTCGTTGCGCTAGCGCTGACCTCTCGTGGTGATTCCGAGAACTTTTCAAACCACACCCCGTAGCAGTAAATATGCTAATTTCGTGTCAAGCATGGCATAAAATTTCATTGCCATATGTTCAAAGTTGTTGATTTGGTGTATCTTTTAAATAATGCATGTTTCACATGAACGTCCCCCCTTAAATCAGTAAACAGAGCGAAATCATCGGTCCAAATACTCTATAACCATAATGACTTCGAAACGGAGGATGACGCAAGAAAGGCTGAAATGCTAAACGTCGTTATCCAGTACTGTTTGACCGAGGGAGAGCGAACTTTAGTTCCTCATTTAAACTGTCGCACGAACGATAAAATGACAGATATCGAAATAAGAGGCTAAGACGGGGATTTCAGTTCGACCCTACACAGAGTATGCGAAAAAACTCGCTCCTCTTCTAGCATAAGTGTATCGTTGGTCTCTGGAGGAGCGAAGCGCTCCAATGATCGGAAAAAGCACAGGCGATTCCCGTTTACAAAAAGGGCCGTCGAACAACCGCGCTAAACTATAGGCCGCTTATTGTTGATACAGTACGATATTGCAGTGCCTGTGTTATTCTGACCTACGACGTGAAGAAACAGTCACTGCGACAGCTATAGCCGTCAGGAAATGTATTCGCAGTCGCGAATATGGGCAGCCATCAGCTGTAGAATGACAACAGATACAATTCGTGCCAGACCTGGATTCGAACCTGCATTTTCTGCTTCTGTCACGAGCGGTCGCCTTACCATTTGGCTACCCGAGCAAGACTCGCCGTCAGACCCAGACTTCCATGTGTCTTCAACCATGTGTGTACAACACTGGGCAACATACTACCAAGTAAAATGTCTTCCCTGTACATGCACATACATAATGGATGTACGAGTACAGGTTGTACGAGGGTAATCCCAAAAGTAATGTCTCCTATATTTTATAAGTACATAGACCTGTTTATTTCTACAATTGTTTACATCAGTTTACAGCTCGAACATTTAGCTATTTTTCGACATAATCACTATTTCTGTCGATGCATTTTTGTAGTTTAACAGATTTCCTTTTTCTGACGGGCACACGTCCAGATCGTCCGCTCATATTAACATCTCAAAACTCTGGGATTTCTCTACCCACATCCACTCACCTCCAACTGCACAACTGCACAACGGCCATCCAGTTGACAGTTGTAGAGTCATTCAAAGAAAGTCTACAGTCAGTAATCCGTAAATACCGAGACCATCCAATACGATGGGGGACCCAAAAGTAACGGGAATTGGGCTGCGGTGGGTAGGGAGAGTGGGGGAAGCCATTGTTCGACCAATTGTCCGTTACGGTCACGCCACCAGAGTCAGAGTGCAAAGTTGTGTCGCTGTAAGCGCATCAGTTCGCCCGTGAGAGTTTTTTTTAGTAACACAACTTGTTCCATTTCGGTGAAAACGTGATGGTAGATTGTCAAGGGTAACGCGTGACTGTGAAAGTTTGTTTCCTCTTCCGGAAATCAGCCGCGGTAGCTATTCTACGAGCGGTTTTCACGTTTTAAAAATGGAGAAATGTCAAGTGAAGACCAACCCCGTTCAGGACGCCCCTCAACGTCAAGAAGTGACTAAAACGTCGACAAAACCAATGCCCTCGTTCGTGAAGACCGTCGCCAAACCATTCATCAGCTCTGCCAGATGTCTGGAATATCATGGAGTTCAATTCAGGGGATTTTATCCGAAGATTTTTACATGAAAAGGGTTGCAACCAAATTTGTCCCTCGCCTTCTCACAGACGAGCAAAGGGACCGCCGATTTCAGGTGTGTTTTGAGCTTCAAAATCAGCTCAAAGAGGACCCTGAATTTTATTCCAAGGTGATCACTGGTGATGAATCGTGTTTCTATGGATACGACCCCGAAACAAAGCAGCAATCAAGCCAATGGAACACAAGAAAGCTCGCCAAGTGAAGTCAAACATAAGGCAATGCTCAGTTGTTTCTTAGAATGCAGAGGTGTTGTGCACGCAGAACTCGTTCCAAATGGTTCAAATGGCTCTGAGCACAATGGGACTTAACATCTGAGGTCATCAGTCCCCTAGAACTTAGAACTACTTAAACCTAACTAACCTAAGGACATCACACACATCCGTGGCCGAGGCAGGATTCGAACCCGCGACCGTAGCGGTCGCGCGGTTCCAGACTGAAGCGCCTAGAACCGCTCGCCACACTGACCGGCGGAATTCGTTCCCCCGGGTAAAACTATCAACCAGGAGTTCTGCTTGGAGGTTTCTAAGAGATTGAGGGAGAGTATCCAGAAGAAAAGTGCAGATCTTTGGCGCACAGGCGACAGGTTCTTCCATCATAACAACGCGCCTCCCACACCGCCCTCTCCGTAAAGCAGTTTTTGACTAAAACCGGCATGACACCGATTGTCCAACCCCCCCTCTCCCTTACTCACCGGATCTAGGCCCAGTGGTTTCTTTTTGTTCCCGAGACTCAAAAAGAACATGAAAGGAAAGCGTTTTGTCATTGTGGAGGAGGTCAAACAACAATCGCTGGAAGGCATGCGGAACATGGTGATAAGTGAATTTAAAATCTGTTTTGAACAACGGAAGCATCGTCTGAAGAAGTGCGTTATGGTCAAAGGAGAATACTTCAAAGGCGATAAAAAATTGGTGCAAAAATATTAAGAAATAAAAACTTTACGATAAATTCACCGTTTTTTTGGGCCCCGCCTCGTACTGGTTGGAGGCGACTTGAGCCTACCAAGTATAGACTGGGATATCTGTAGATTACTAGGAGGGGGGGGGGGGGGGGGAGACAGTCATGCGAAATACTATTGAACAAGTTTTCTGGAAACTGTCATGAGCAGCTAGCTCGGCAGCCCAAACGCAACGGAAATATCTTAGATCTTGTAGCTACAATTAGGCAGGCCTTTATCGACAATGTCGGTATAGCAACGGGGTTTAGAGATCATGATGTATTATAGCAACTATTACTACGAAAGTTTATAAATCAATCAAGAAGGCTACGAGTGTGTTTCTGCTAGACTTGGCAAGTAGGCAGTTGTTGGCTTCTCACTTAGACAGAGAACTAATACCACTTAGTTGGCAAAGTTTAAACAGTTTATAAATCGTGGTCTGGGGAGTTATGTGCCTAGTATGTCGATAAAGGATGGAAAAGATCCGCCGTGATTGAATAACGAAATTCGGAAGATAATGAGGAAGCAGGGGCTGTTGCATTTTCGGTTCAAAGGAGAACCCACAGATGACAACGAACGAAGTTTAGTAGAGATTCGTGCGTCTGTGAAAAAATCTATGCGTGAAGCATACAACTACAACCGTCTCACCTTAGTAAAAGGTCTGGCAGGGAACCCGAGAAAATTTTGGTCCTACGTAAAATCGCTAAGAGGGTCTTACGACTTTCCATACAGTCCCTTGTTGACCAGTCTGGTTTGGCAGTTGAAGATAGCAAAACGAAAGCCAAAGTTTTAAATTTCACGTTCAAGAAATCGTTAACACAGAAGAATTCTATAAAAAAAACCGCCATTTGACCATCGGAAAGTCTCCAGTATAGAAGGCATAGTAACAAGCATCCTTGGCGTAGAGAAACAACTGAAAGATTTGAAAGGAAATAAATCACCAGGTCCGGATTGGTTTGATGCGGCCCGCCACGAATTGCTTTCCTGTGCTAACCTCTTCATCTCAGAGTAGCACTTGCAACCTACGTCCTCAGTTATTTGCTTGACGTATTCCAATCTCTGTCTTCCTCTACAGTTTTTGCCCTCTACAGCTCCCTCTAGTACCATGGAAGTCATTCCCTCATGTCTTAGCAGATGTCCTATCATCCTGTCCCTTCTCCTTATCAGTGTTTTCCACATATTCCTTTCCTCTCCGATTCTGCGTAGAACCTTCTCAATCCTTACCTTATCAGTCCACCTAATTTTCAACATTCGTCTATAGCACCACATCTCAAATGCTTCGATTCTCTTCTGTTCCGGTTTTCCCAGTCCATGTTTCACTACCATACAATGCTGTACTCCAGACGTACATCCTCAGAAATTTCTTCCTCAAATTAAGGCCGGTATTTGATATTAGTGGACTTCTCTTGGCCAGAAATGCCTTTTTTGCCATAGCGAGTCTGCTTTTGATGTCCTCCTTGCTCCGTCCGTCATTGGTTATTTTACTGCCTAGGTAGCAGAATTCCTTAACTTCATTGACTTCGTGACCATCAATCCTGATGTTAAGTTTCTCGCTGTTCTCATTTCTACTACTTCTCATTACCTTCGTCTTTCTCCGATTTACTCTCAAACCATATTGTGTACTCATTAGACTGTTCATTCCGTTCAGCAGATCATTTAATTCTTCTTCGCTTTCACTCAGGATAGCAATGTCATCAGAGAATCGTATCATTGATATCCTTTCACCTTGTATTTTAATTCCACTCCTGAACCTTTCTTTTATTTCCATCATTGCTTTCTCGATGTACAGATTGAAGAGTAGGGGCGAAAGGCTACAGCCTTGTCTTACACCCTTCTTAATACGAGCACTTCGTTCTTGATCGTCCAGTCTTATTATTCCCTCTTGGTTGTTGTACATATTGTATATGACCCGTCTCTCCCTATAGCTTACCCCTACTTTTTTCAGAATCTCGAACAGCTTGCACCATTTTATATTGTCGAACGCTTTTTCCAGGTCGACAAATCCGATGAAAGTGTCTTGATTTTTCTTTAGCCTTGCTTCCATTATTAGCCGTAAGGTCAGAATTGCCTCTCTCGTCCCTTTACTTTTCCTAAAGCCAAACTGATCGTCACCTAGCGCATTCTCAATTTTCTTTTCCATTCTTCTGTATATTATTCTTGTAAGCAGCTTCGATGCATGAGCTATTAAGCTGATTGTGCGATAATTCTCGCACTTGTCAGCTCTTGCCGTCTTCGGAATTGTGTGGATGATGCTTTTCCCAAAGTCAGATGGTATATCGCCAGACTCATATATTCTACACACCAACGTGAATAGTCGTTTTGTTGCCACTTCCCCCAATGATTTTAGAAATTCTGATGGAATGTTATCTATTCCTTCTGCCTTATTTGACCGTAAGTCCTCCAAAGCTCTTTTAAATTCCGATTCTAATACTGGATCCCCTATTTCTTCTAAATCGACTCCTGTTTCTTCTTCTATCACATCAGACAAATCTTCACCCTCATAGAGGCTTTCAATGTATTCTTTCCACCTATCTGCTCTCTCCTCTGCATTTAACAGTGGAATTCCCGTTGCACTCTTAATGTTACCACCGTTGCTTTCAATCTCACCAAAGGTTGTTTTGACTTTCCTGTATGCTGAGTCTGTCCTTCAGACAATCATATCTCTTTCGATGTCTTCACATTTTTCCTGCAGCCATTTCTTCTTAGCTTCCCTGCACCTCCTATTTATTTCATTCCTCAGCGACTTGTACTTCTGTATTCCTGATTTTCCAGGAACATGTTTGTACTTCCTCCTTTCATCAATCAACTGAAGTATTTCTTCTGTTACCCATGGTTTCTTCGCAGCTACCATCTTTGTACCTATGTTTTCCTTCCCAACTTCTGTGATGGCCCTTTTTAGAGATGTCGATTCCTCTTCAACTGTATTGCCTACTGCGCTATTCCTTATTGCTGTATCTATAGCGTTAGAGAACTTCAAACGTATCTCGTCATTCCTTAGTACTTCCGTATCCCACTTCTTTGCGTATTGATTCTTCCTGACTAATGTCTTGAACTTCAGCCTACTCTTCATCACTACTATATTGTGATCTGAGTCTATATCTGCTCCTGGGTACGCCTTACAATCCAGTATCTGATTTCCGAATCTCTGTCTGACCATGATGTAATCTAATTGAAATCTTCCCGTATCTCCCGGCCTTTTCCAAGTATACCTCCTCCTCTTGTGATTCTTGAACAGGGTATTCGCTATTACTAGCTGAAACTTGTTACAGAACTCAATTAGTCTTTTTCCTCTTTCATTCCTTGTCCCAAGCCCATATTCTCCTGTAACCTTTTCTTCTACTCCTTCCCCTACAACTGCATTCCAGTCGCACATGACTATTAGATTTTCGTCCCCATTTACATACTGCATTACCCTTTCAACATCCTCATACACTTTCTCTATCTGTTCATCTTCAGCTTGCGACGTCGGCATGTATACCTGAACTATCGTTGTCGGTGTTGGTCTGCTGTCGATTCTGATTAGAACAACCCGGTCACTGAACAGTTCACAGTAACACACCCTCTGCCCTACCTTCCTATTCATAACGAATCCTACACCTGTTATACCATTTTCTGCTGCTGTTGATATTACCCGATACTCATCTGACCAGAAAACCTTGTCTTCCTTCTACTTCATTTCACTGACCCCCACTATATCTAGATTGAGCCTTTGCATTTCCCTTTTCAGATGTTCTAGTTTCCTTACCACGTTCGAGCTTCTGACATTCCACGCCCCGACTCGTAGAACGTTATTCTTTCGTTGATTATTCAATCTTTTTCTCATGGTAACCTCCCCCTTGGCAGTCCCCTCCCGGAGATCCGAATGGGGGACTATTCCGGAATCTTTTGCCAATGGAGAGATCATCATGACACTTCTTCAATTACAGGCCACATGTCCTGTGGATACACGTTACGTGTCTTTAATGCAGTGGTTTCCATTGCCTTCTGCATCCTCATGTCGTTGATCATTGCTGATTCTTCCGCCTTTAGGGGCAATTTCCCACCCCTAGGACAAGAGAGTGCCCTGAACCTCTACCCGCTCCTCCGCCCTCTTTGACAAGGCCGTTGGCAGAATGAGGCTGACTTCTTATGCCGGATGTCTACGGCCGCCAATGCTGATTATTTATCAAAATTTAGGCCACTGGGATCGAACCCGGGACCGAAGACGTTTTGATTATGAATCAAAGACGCTACCCCTAGACCACTGGAATACTCTTACCTAGCCTCCATTTATCGTGAATCTCTTGCTTTGCACAAAGTGCCAAACGAATGGAAAAAAGCGCAGGCGACTGTAGTATATAAGGAGGGGAAAAGAACGGACCCGCTAAATTAAAGGCCAATATCCCCATCTTCAGTTGCTGCAGAATCCTTGAACATATTATCAGTTCGAATATATTAAGTTTCCTTGAGACTGAGAAGCTTATGCCCACGAATCAGTGTGGTTTTAGAAAGCATCGCGAAACCCATGATATAATGCGAACTATGGATGACGGGCAACAGCCAGATTCCATATTTCTAGATTTTCGAAAACCATTCGACACAGTACCGCACTGCAGACTGGTAACGAAGGTACGTCCACTGGAATATGGCTCAAATGGCTCTGAGCACTATGGGACTTATCTTCTATCAGTCCCCTAGAACTTAGAACTACTTAAACCTAACTAACCTAAGGACATCACACACATCCATGCCCGGGGCAGGATTCGAACCTGCGTCCGTAGCAGTCCCGCGGTTCCGGACTGCGCGCCTAGAACCACTAGACCACCGCGGCCGGCTCCACTGGAATAGGATCCCAGATATGGGACTCGTTCGAAGACTTCGTAAGTAGTAGAACCCAGTATGTTGTCCTCGACAGCGAGTGTTCATCAGAGACAAGGGTATCGCCAGGAGTGCCTCAGGGAAGCGTGGTAGGTCCGTTGCTATTTTCCATATACATAAATGATCTGGCATTCAGGGATGGGCAGCGGTCTGTGGTTATTCGCTGATGAGCTGTAGTGTACAGGAAGTTGTCGAAGATAAGAGACTATAGGTTGATACAAGATGACCTAGACAAAATTTCTAGTAAGTGTGATGAGTGGCAGCTGGTTCTTAATGTAGAAAAATGTAAGTTAATTCGGATGAGTAGGAAAAACGAACCCGTAATTTTCGGGTACAGCAGTAGTAGTGTCCTAGATGACACAGTCACGTCGGCTGAATACCCGGGCGTAACACTGCGAAGCGATATGAAATGGAATGAGCATGTGAGGATTGTGAAAGGGAATGGCCGACGTCGGTTTATTGGGGGAATTTAGGAAAGTGCGACTCATCTGTAAAGGAGCCCGCATATAGGACGCTGGTGTGACCTCTTGTTGAGCATTGCTCGTGTGTTTTGGATCCGCACCAGGTCGGATTGAAGGAAGACATCGAGGCAATTCCGAGGGGGGCTGCTAGACTTGTTACCGGTAGGTTCGATAAGTATGTGAGTATTACGGATATGCGAATACCTGGAGGGAAGAAGACATTCATTTCGAAGAACACTACTGATAAAGTTTAGAGACCCGGAATTTGAAGCTGACTGCAGAACAATCCTACTGCCACCAACAAACATTTCGCCCAGCGACCACGAAGATGAGGCACGAGAAATTAGGGCTCATACGTAGGCATATAGGCAGTCGTTTTTCCGTCGTCCTATCTGCGAGTGGACCAGAAAAGGAAACGGGTAGTTGTGGTACAGGGTACCCTCTGCCACGCACCGTACCAAGACTTACGGAGTATGTATGTAGACGTAGATGTAAAAGCGGAGCGTAGACGGTATAGAAGTGTCTCGGTTTTAAGTTTGGAAGGCTCAAGTACCCAATGATAGGCTTAACCTTCGCGTAGTATCAAGGGGAAGGGGGGGGGGCAGTTACTTTGTAACCACCTTTTGAAAGTATTGTCTGGTACTTCGCACTTCCAAATTTTGAAAAAAAATTGTTGTTTGAATGACATTCAGATTCCGTAACTGTTTTAACTCAACACTGCCCTCTTTACACCCGGCACTTGGCTGTGAACTGGCATATTTAATGGATGTTTGAAATTAGATTGCAAAGAACAGAAAAATGATAGGAATATGGTTCTTGCATCATTTAAAAGGAAAAAGTAAGAGCTTTACATGAATGTGAGTTTATTTTACAATATAAAATATAAATGGGTGTTATAATTAAAAAAAGAAAACACAAAAAAGTCGTGGATAAAAAAGTTTTACATGATCTCTCTCTTGAGTAATGCCATTATCACTGTATCTAAATTTAAAACAAAATATCACTGGACTGTCTAACTGCAGGTACCTGTAAACTAGAGTATTTTAATAGTTCACATGTAGTTAGCCTTTGTGTGAAAATCCTAGAAACACTGGGACGCAGAGGCCAACGTCACAGTCTTTGCACCACCATCTACTTTCCTTCCTGATGCGCTTACCCGTCTTTTTCTTCCCCCTGCCTGAACACACTTTGCAATACCTAGTAGTATTCACCCTGTTTGCAGTGAGTGGGACCTTTTTTGGAAAGTGCCTTGCAAATGTCCTGTCAATTTGTGAGGATGAAGCGGCTTGTTGTTGAAAAATATTTACGCCCTTCTCAGCCAATTTCTTCCTCACTCTGTGTATAAAGTCTACTAGAGATACATTCTTCCTAGTGTTCTCTTTATATAAAATAAAACTGTTGACAGTTGACACGATAAACAAGTGGAAAGACAGCTTTTACTACCACTTCAAAGTTTTTCGGGCAAACGGATAATAGCTGGAGAACTGATCTGCTCTGTCAACTCCAGCTTTATTCTTATTGTTATCAATAATAACGACTGGCTTTACAATTTCTGCTATCCCATCTTTGGCTTTCACTTGAATACTAGTGTTGGTAGACTTATGCTTTGTGGAAAGACAAAAACGATCTCGTTTTGACTTCCACTTCATTGCCAAGAGATGGTGTTTCCTTTGAAAAACTATCTTTTTTTTTTTTAGTTTTAGTGTTGTGAATATTTGTCGCAAACCTTTCCTGTTTTCCATTGCAGTTCCCACTCCAAGAACTTTATTTTCCCACAACATGTCCAAAAGAGATGGACTGGTGTAGTACCTATCCATATAAATGCAATGTCCTTTGCCAAAGTACTGTGAACAAAACCTTTTTACAAGGCCCTGGATACTATTGTCAACACTGCCTGCAGAACCTGTCTATACATCAGAGTTTAGCATATAACCAGTTGATGAATCGCAGAGAGCATAGAATTTTATTCCATATTTATTGGGTTTGTTTTTCATGTATACTCTGTAGCTTGTTCTACCACGAAAGGGACACATTGCCTCATCTATTGTGAGATTCATGCCTGTACGAAAACTAATTTTTCTTTTATTCACAAAGAAATCAAACAAAGGCCTCACTTTGTGAAGTGGGTCGCGCTTTTCTTCGCCTCTGCTAATGAACGTAGCGTTGTCATTCAAGTGTAACATCGACAATGTAGCGCAAAATCGATCGCGACTCAACAATTTACTCGCAAATCCTGTCTGCGGAAACGGGTCTGTTGACTAATAATCACTGATTTTCGGCAATTTGACGACGCACATATGCAAAATAATACTGAGAGACCAGTAAATCTCTTGCAATTTTACTGCAGACCACTTGTGCCAAACAGAGTTTATTTTCCGGCTACCTTTGCGTTTAATTGCCGTAATAACGTTACCAGCGTACCGATTCGTTTCACTTTTGATGAGCCGAATACGGTCGTCATCAAAGAAATAACTAAAATATTGAAGTTCCTCAGGGGCACCTGAAAAATGCGATGCCTCGCCGACTACTTCCTGGAAATCCGGCAGTGATGGCTGATCGTCTGGTTCCGACCAGTCTTGCTCTTCGTGCTCAGTGAGGCACACACGACCAGCTACCACGGATGGTGACTGATGGTCTGTACCACTGTCTGCATAGAAAAAAATAATGCTAAAATTGGTACTAAAAGGTACTAAATGCAAGTGAAGTAATGAACATTACTCACAATACAAAATGCGGTAACGAACTCTTCACTTTATGAACAATTGAGACGTATGCATACCTGAATCATCACTTGTACTTTCGTCTGGAGAGTACGAATCCTCTTTGTCAGAATCGTCAGTTTTAGATCCTGCATCTCCATAAAGAATATCTAAGATCTCTGCTTCTGTCAACTCGCTGCGCGTTATTTTCACGGTCGTAAACACCTGTGAATGAAATGCAGGTAACTTCTTCGCCTTTGCAGTGCTCACAGCCCCTCCCAGGATGAGATAGCCGATAAGTGCTTGCCTCGTGCGGAAGAAGAATGAAATACGTCCACAATAGTTGACGAAACTACTTCGGAGACGCGGTAAACGCGCTCACGGAGCCAAATAGAAGCTCTCCCGTACGGGTACCGTGCTGTAAGTGTTAAATTCTTAGTATAACTTAATCCAAAAATTTAATTCTTAGTAGTAAATGTAATTTTCGCAACAACGGTCGTATTCATCTTCACTTAAAACTTCCAGGCTGATAGGCCGTGGTCGAAGTATAAAACTGTCTCCTGACGTTTCGCCTCCGACTACGGGAGACATCCTCGGAGGTACAGTTGCGAACTGCTAAGAGAACTCGAGGAAGCGCTGATTATACAGGCAGTACAGAGGGCGCCACTGTCGTGTACGTGGCTCCGGCTATGAGATTGTCTCTGGTAATGCCAACATTCTCGATTGAAAGTAATCGATCGTCACGCTTGCGGTGCAACGCTGACATCCAAATTTTATCTAGTTTAACACCTTCGTCTTTCCTCTTAAAATTATTACGGTGTTTATCGATCTCGATAGCCTCTCTATACAAGTGTGCATAATAATGGAAGGTTTTTGATATGGTACCGATATAAACCTGTCCACAACTACAAGGGATTTTATATACCCCCGGTGTAGTCAAAGGGTGTCGTGCATCTTTTGGCGATCTTAAAAATTCTTTTATTTTCCTGGTGGGTCTGGAAATAGTTTCCACTTCATACTTCTTTAAAACTTTCCCAATGCGATCTGTGACCTTACTAATGAACGGAAGAAAAACTTTGCCCTTGGGCGACTGTTGTTCGTCGTTACTCCTGATTCTCTGCCTAGAGCGAAGTGCTCGATCTATGTCTTTGCTAGAATAGCCATTCTTCACGAAAGTTGACCGCAGATGTACAATCTCATCTTTTAAATAAACAGGTTCACAAATTTTGCACGCCCTGTCTACCACGGTTTACATTACACCTCTTTTTTGTCTAGGGTGGTGGTTTGAATCTTTATGTCGTTTAATCACAGACACATCCAGGAAATTCAATTGCCCATTCCTTTCCGTCTCCATAGTGAATTGGATTTTTGGATTAATGCTGTTTAAATGCGTCAGGAAGGCATCCAACTCCTCTGCTCCGTGTGTCCATACTACGAACGTGTCATCGACATAACGATACCATCTGGCTGGTCTCTTACTGGCAGTCTGCAACGCCCGTTGTTCAAAAGTCTCCATAAATAAGTTAGCCACAGCAGGACTAAGAGGACTGCCCATAGCCACCCCATCAATCTGTTCATAAAAGTCACTATTGTATTGAAAGTAGCTTGTGGTGAGGCAGTGTCGGAATAATGCCACAATATCGGTGGGAAAAATATCCGCTATGCATAAGATAGCTTCGTTTCCCGGAATCATGGTAAATAACGACACAACGTCAAAACTGACGAGGATATCATCCGGGCGCACGCTCGTTTCCTTTAACTTGTCAATGAAATGAGCTGAATTTTTAATATGACTGTCCGTCCTACCGACATAAGGTTGCAGCAATGAGGCAAAGTGTCTAGCTAACTCGTGTGTTGTTCCGCCTATAGCGCTGACAATTGGCCTCAACGGAATCGCAGGTTTATGAACTTTGGGTAAGCCGCCTGGGTCACACTGATAAATCGGCCGTAGCGGAACATGTTTATCAGGAATGTGATCATGAAATAAAATTCAGCGAGACGAGCGTCATATCAAAAACCTTACATTATTATCCACGCTTATATAGAGAGGCTATCTAGATTGATAAACATCATAATAATTTTAACAGGAAAGACGAAGGTGTTAAACTAGATAAAATTTGGATGTCGGCGTTGCACCGCAAGCGTGACGATCGATTACTTTCAATCGAGAATGGTAATGCCAACAGAGACAATCTCTTAGCCGACGCCACGTGATCGACAGTGGCGCCCTCTGTACTGCCTATATAATCAGCGCTTCCTCGAGTTCTCTTCGGAGTTCGCCGCTGTACCTCCGAGGATGTCTCCCGCAGTCGGAGACGAAACGTCAGGAGAGAGTTTTATATTTCGACCACGGCCTATCAGCCCGGAAGTTTTAAGTGAAGACAATACCGGCCGTGAAAGCTTACATTGTATGGTCATATTCGTATTTTCAGGTTTAGATGGTGGTGGTAACGAACCCCTCTACTCACTGTAAACGTTGTGGAAAATACGTTGATTTTGTGTAAATAGACAGAAGCAGCAAGAGAAAATTTGCACCGAGGCCGGGACTCGAACCCAAGTATAAAGGTAGGCTTAATTCTGCCTTACCTGCGGACGTTTCCCCGTGATCCAGTTAACAAGACTGCCGAGCCGTACAGAGCGCCTGAAGGTGACCAACTGCGTCTCGGTGTACCTGAAAACAAACGCCCAATCAGAACCGTTTATGTCAAACCAACCACAAAAAGAACATTCACTCAAAAAGCATGTGCTGCAAATTGATGACATAGTGTGGTGCACTACGTAACGTCAGAATAAACAGTTCGCTCAGGACATTCTACTTAAAACCAACTACTGTCAGGTCGAAATCTTTCACATCCGAGACTGAATACATTACGTTTAAATTAGACAGCTTACGAGTATTGTTCCCGCGCGGTCTACGGCGCCTTGCCACGGTTCGTGGGGGTGCTCCTGTCGGAGGTTCGAGTCCTCCCTCGGGCATGGGTGTGTGTGTTGTCCTTAGCGTAAGTTAGGTTAGGGAGCGATGACCACAGCAGTTTGATCCTTTAAGAATCCACACACATTTGAACATTTGAGTATTCTCCATCTACATCGACATGCTTGCTCTGCTATTTACGCTTAAGTACTTGACAGACGGTTCTTCGAACCAATTTCGCACTATTTCTCTACCTTTACACTCACCAACTGCGCGCGAGAAAAACCAACGCTTAAATGTATCTGTGCGAGCTCTTGTTTCTCTTATTTTACTACGGTGATTATAACACGCTTTGTAGGTGTGTGTCAACAAAATACTTTCGTAATCCGAGGAGAAAGCTGATAACTGAAATTTCACCTCAATGAAGACTTCACATTGCTTATCATATGCGTGGCACCCTCTCCTCTACTTCGGCATTATACAATACGATATGACTTCTCAACTTCGATGTCCTCACGCAATCCTTTCAGGTATGGATCCCATTACGCAGAACAATACTCTAGCGGAGGATGGACAAGCGTAGTTTAGCAGTTTCTCTAGTGGATTTGTTGCATCTTCTTGGTGTTCTGGCAATAAAAGGCAGTCTTTGGTTCACACTCCCCGTAAATTTATCTTTGTGATCGTACTAGCTTAAGTTGCTGGTTCAAATGGCTCTGAGCACTATGCGACTTAACTTCTGAGGTCATCAGTCGCCTAGAACTTAGAACTAATTAAACCTAACTAACCTAAGGACATCACACACATCCATGCCCGAGGCAGCATTCGAACCTGCGACCGTAGCGGTCGCTCGGTTCCAGACTGTAGCGCCTAGAACCGCACGGCCACTCCGGCCGGCGTTTAAGTTGTTCGTAATTGTTAACTCCAGGTAGTTAGTTGAACTGACAGGCTTTCGATTTGTGTGATTTATCGTGCAACCGAAATTTAAAGGATACCTCGCAGCACTCAAGAGGACGAATTCGCACTTTTCAACTACGCTTAATTAATATAGCCACTGTGGGGCTAGAGAATGTGAGAGGTACAACAAGTTTGTTTGTGTGGCCATCCTCCGCAGCAAGCATATAAATACTTGTTTTGTAAATAAAACTGCCTTTTCCTACTGCTAGCTACTTCAGTTATCCCATACGCGTTTCGCCTTCTCCTGTTCTAAGGCGTCAGCAGTGGGATTTATAACGATACAGTTTTGTTAGTTACAGATTATCAAACAGTTCACTTCATGATTTGACCACAAGCCAACCACTAGAGAAGATGACATGAAAATAATTAGAATCAACAATAAAAAACACCTCCTGACCATGCAAGAAAATTACCACACACATAAAACCAAAGCAGAGGGGGAAATCCTGTTGATTAACCAAGTACACTTGCCAAGCAATTCATTATTTACACTAATAGATAGGATAATACAATAACGTTCACAAAAAGTATTAATATAATAATACTGTCGAATGTAATAATAAAAGAACCCAACATCTTCACACTCACTCATCCATGAACCCCTCCACAGAATATTGAAACAAAAAGTCAAAACAGCTGTAACCAAAGTTTTCGGCCACTCACTAACAGCTAGTATACCCGCCATCCGCCCCCCCCCCCCCCCAAGATAAAAAATATCCGCTCTATCCCACTCTCTCTCTCTCTCACTCATACACACACACGGTATAAACATCATAAATAGAAGTTCAAATGGCTCTGAGCACTATGGGACTTAACATCTGAGGTCATCAGTCCCCTAGAATTTAGAACTACTTAAACCTAACTAACCTAAGGACATCACACACATCCATGCACGAGGCAGGATTCGAACCTGCGACCGAAGCGGTCGTGCGGTTCCAGACTGTAGCGCCTAGAACCGCTCGGCCACCTCGTTCGGCAATAGAAGTTAGTATCGAACATATACTTCGTCAGGTTGGTAGCGGATAGGTAAACATACCAAAGAAGATGAAACACGTAATGGAGTCGCAATATTTACGCTGTGAAAAGCAGTATAGTTGTATCGAGTGACAAAAGAACAATAGTCCACCACAAAAAACAGTGAGAAACATGGTGAACAGTGTGTGAAGGCGAGAACACAAAGGTGTGATTATGTGGCAGTGATAAAAGTGGTAGTGCGACCTCCAGACCAGATGTGAGGAAACGCAGATCAGCAAATCGTAAGTAATTACTTTTGTTTTTACAAAAAATCGCGAAGTGAACTGTTTGATAATCTATAACTAACAAAATTGTATCGTTATATATCCCACTGATGATGCCTTAGAACAGGGGAAGGCGAAACGCGTAAATAAAATAAAGTAACTAGCAGCAGGAAAAGGCAGTTTTATTTACAAACAAGTATTTATGTGAGAGGTATGTTTAACCGCTTGCCTTCCAGTACTGGCAACTTGCGGGCGTGGCGACGTTTATCGATCTTCTGCTATTGTATAAATTTTCACGCGGAAGTAACGCAGATTCGTGAACGCGCATAACAGAAACGATCATCTTCAAATGAGGAAGTTATTTGTAGCAAGGAACTTTAAATTAATTACGCCTGCTGTAATAACCATAATAAATAGTAGAAAACTGGCATGTAATTCATTTATAAACTTTATTGATGATGTCTCGTGTTCAGAACTGCATTTAAGTACACTAACGGAGAAAATCGCAACGCCAAGAAGGAGCTGGGCGTCATAAAGGAAAGGTGATAGGCTTGCTTTTACACCTGGTTTATGTCTATTCAAATTTAGTGCCAGTCCCGTAATAGCGCCACCATGAAGATGCAAATCAGGTTTCTTTTAAATACACGCTCTAAGGTTCGCGAGATTAGACGTGGTGAGCTGATGTTAGTCAAGAATGCCTTTAAAGCGACAATGACGCCATTACTAAAACCACATTGAGTTCGAAAGAGGTCGTGTAATAGAGATACGAGAAGCTGAATGTTCCTTCTGCGATACTGCAGAAAGACTTGGCAGGACTGTAGCCACTGTAGACGAATGCTGGCAGCGGTGATCACGAGAATGTACGATCGCAAGAAGACTCGGCTACATCTACATCTACATTTACATTTATACTCCGCAAGCCACCCAACGGTGTGTGGCGGAGGGCACTTTACGTGCCACTGTCATGACCTCCCTTTCCTGTTCCAGTCGCGTATGGTTCGCGGAAAGAACGGCTGCCGAAAAGCCTCCGTGCGCGCTCGAATCTCTCTAATTTTACGTTCGTGATCTCCTCGGGAGATATAAGTACAGGGAAGCAATATCTTCGATACCTCATCCAGAATCGCACCCTCTCGAAACCTGGACAGCAAGCTACACCGCGATGCATAGCGCCTCTCTTGCAGAGTCTGCCACTTGAGTTTGCTAAATATCTCCGTAACGCTGTCACGGTTACCAAGTAACCCTGTGACGAAACACGCCGCTCTTCTTTGGATCTTCTCTATCTCCTCTGTCAACCCGACCTGGTACGAATCCCACACTGATGAGCAATAGTCAAGTATAGGCCGAACGAGTGCTGTGTAAGCCACCTCCTTTGTTGATGGGCTACGTTTTCTAAGGACTCTCCCAATGAATCTCAATCTGGCACCCGCCTTACCAACAATTAATTTTATATGATCATTCCACTTCAAATCGTTCCGTACGCCTACTCCCACATATTTTACAGAAGTAACTGCTACCAGTGTTTGTTCTGCTATCATATAATCATATAATAATACTCTAAAGGATCCTTCTTTCTATGTATTCGCAATACATTACGTCTATGTTAAGGGTCATCTTATCTTAGAAGCTAGATTAAGGAAAGGCAAACCTGCGTTTCTAGCATTTGTAGACTTAGAGAAAGCTTTTGACACTGTTGCCTGGAATACTCTCTTTCAAATTCTGAAGCTGGCAGGGGAAAAATACGGGGAGCGAAAGGATATTTACAATTTGTACAGAAACCAGATAGCAGTTATAAGAGTCGAGGGGCATGAAAGGGAAGCAGTGGTTGGGAAGAGAGTGAGACAGGGTTGTAGCCTCTCCCCGATGTTATTCAATCTGTATATTGAGCAAGCAGTAAAGGAAAGAAAAGAAAAATTCGGAGTAGGTATTAAAATCCATATAGAAGAAATACAAACTTTGAGGTTCGCCGATGACATTGTAATTCTGTCAGAGACAGCAAAGGACTTGGAAGAGCAGTTGAACGGAATGGACAGTGTCTTGAAAGGAGGGTATAAGATGAACATCAAGAAAAGCAAAACGAGGATAATGGAATGTAGTCGAATTAAGTCGGGTGATGCTGAGGGAATTAGATTAGAAAACGAGACACCTAAAGTAGTAAAGGAGTTTTGCTATTTGGGGAGCAAAATAACTGATGATGGTCGAAGTAGAGAGGATAGAAAATGTAGACTGGCAATGGCAAGGAAAGCGTTTCTGAAGAAGAGAAATTTGTTAACATCGAGTATAGATTTGTCAGGAAGTCGTTTGTGAAAGTATTTGTATGGAAGTGAAACATGGACGATAAATAGTTTGGACAAGAAGAGAATAGAAGCTTTCGAAATGTGGTGCTACAGAAGAATGCTGAAGATTAGATGGGTAGATCATATAACTAATGAGGAGGTATTGAATAGGATTGGGGAGAAGAGAAGTTTGTGGCACAACTTGACTAGAAGAAGGGATCGGTTGGTAGGATATGTTCTGAGGCATCAAGGGATCACCAATTTAGTATTGGAGGGCAGCGTGGAGGGTAAAAATCGTAGAGGGAGACCAAGAGATGAATACACTGAACAGATTCAGAAGGAAATAGGTTGCAGTAGGTACTGGGAGATGAAGAAGCTTGCACAGTAGCATGAAGAGCTGCATCAAACCAGTCTCAGGCCTGAAGACCACAACAGCAACAACAAGGGCCAGTTGCCACTCCCTGCACCAAGTGCCTATCCGCTGCAGATCTTCCGGGAGGCCTCGTGGTACAGCCGAGAGGAAGGCCATCGGCGTGTGGCTCTGACGCATCTTATTGGATCTGCAGCAGCAATTTGAGCAGCAGTTGGCACCACAGGGACACAATGAAGTGTTACATATCGGTACATGAAAGAGAGTTCCGAGTCAGACACCCTGTAGCGTCCATTGCACTGATCCCATACCACCGTCATTTGCGACTTCAGTGGTGTCAAACGAGAACTCGTTGGAGGATAGGGAGGTGGTCTCTTGCGTTTTCTGATGAAAGCCGGTTCTTCCGCGGTGCCAGTGAAGGCCGTTTGTCGGTTGGTAGGAGTCCAGCTGAGGGTCAGGAATCAAGCTGTCTGTTTGCTAGACACTCTCGACCTACACCTGGAGTTATGGCCTGGAGTGCGATCTGTATGACAGCTGGAACACTCTCGTGGTTATCCCACACATCCTGTTTGCAAATGTAAGGTTCGACATGTTGTGTTGCCATTCATGAACAATATTCCACGGGGTGTTCCGCGACAGGTGTGTGTGTGTGTGTGTGTGTGTGTGTGTGTGTGTGTGTGTGTGTGTGTGTGTGTGGTTTGAGGTTTTCGGGCGCTAAACAGCGTGGTCATCAGCGCCCAAACGCATAGAAACAGGAACACATGCAGTGAAGGGACGAAGACGGACAGCGAACAAGGAGAACGGCTAAAAGACACAAACCTGACGCAGTTACAAATCCTCACATACAGAGGCAAAACAAGAGGAGAAGAAACGCACTAAAAAAGGAAAGGAAACACAAGGAAAAGAGAACAGAAATCGAAGTGAAACAAGTAGGTAATCGTGACTGGCGGACCTCTTACCTAAAGCCTGGGTGAGCCAGTCACCCAGCAGCACATTAAAATCAGGATAAATCTCGCGCACATACCGCTGTTGCAACCCACCATGCTCTAAAAAGTGCCGACATTCGGCCTACACCTGCTCCATCACCAGATCCGTCGCCAGGCGTGCGCTCGTGGGGCACTGAAGGACGACAACTCCACCGTCATCCACAACGATAGACTTGGCCACTGTTTCTGTGTTTCGATACAGTGTACCGGTACGTGGAACTGTTTCAGTGTTTCGGAACGGCTGTGGTTCA
Source organism: Schistocerca serialis cubense (assembly GCF_023864345.2). Taxonomy (NCBI): domain Eukaryota; kingdom Metazoa; phylum Arthropoda; class Insecta; order Orthoptera; family Acrididae; genus Schistocerca; species Schistocerca serialis. Next base: position 229,740,448 of record NC_064647.1, on the reverse strand, counting down.
CTGTTTCGAAACAGTGGTGTATCATTCCGCCCCTGTCTCGGGTAACCGGACCAGATTCGATCTCGAGCCAGACACAGAAACTGTATCGTTGTTTCAAAATAAGGCTGTTTCAGTCCACCTGTGCTTGGAACGGACTAATTATCTCGAAACAGTGATGTTTCATTCCGCGCTGTGTCACACGAGATTCGGGCTCGGCATAGGTACTGAAACACAACATACCACTTCGTGAAACACTTTCAATAGTGTCGAAATCTTTTTGACAAGCAATAGCATGAAGCTTAAGATATCCGAAAATGAAGCTTCGTTTCTATCTGACTGTCCTGTTCCGAAATGGCGTAACATCTCCTTTATAAACACTAAGCAAACAATAAAACAACACATACTATTCACATTCAAAATAATAAATATGTGAAAATCATTCAGTTAAATTACACTTTTTTTACAACATACGTTTCTCTGGTCATGTACAGTAATCATATTAAGAAACGCAAGTAAGCCTACAACATTTTGAATAAAAAAAAGCGTAAAGTGACAGTTATTAGACATATACATAAATTTGATGTAGGTATAATTGCAAGCATCTGTTTGACATATCACTGATAGTGTAAAGGTGAACGGGAAGGGCTGGGGAGCATGGTGAATTTATAGTAACGGTTCGAAACACCTTGAAAGACAAAATCTTTTCCTGTTATATTTTGTTATTTATTCGAATTATTTGCGAGTCTATAGTCAATGTGCCTATTATCCACGATGATTCCCTTTGTGTGCATGGAAATTAGCAGGATGGGTATATTACCCGTACTAACGGAATGTGGGAATCCCAGTAGCATATCCGTTGTTTCTGCAGTTTGCTCCCACCTCCAGTTCCGTTCGTGGTGGTTCTTCTTCTGTCTTCAGCTATGACTGTCCTCAGCCAATTGAAAAGTATGAAAGTCACACGACACGGAAGCAGCGCATTTGCTGCGGGAAATACGAAACTGCCAAGACGCCTAAGTGATAATTTCATACTTTCTGCGATATGATTAGCGCTCTCGCATCTCATTTATGTTTATACGGACATACTTATACAGTAGACATTCAAGATGATAAAATGTGTAGGTTTATTAGATTACAAAACACAAACTGTTTGACTGTTTCGAAACAGCGTATCGAAACATTACATTGTTTCGAAACAGTTACGTGTTTCAGTTTGCCCATCTCTACACAACAAACATTAACCGTCGCTGCATTGACCGACCAATTGTTACGGACATGGAACTCCACCCCACAAACTGACATCTGGCACGTTCGCATGCTTGCATTCAACATTCTGCCGGCTACAGCGCTTATTAATGTACCAGTATTTCACATTTGCGTTTGCTAATGCCACACTTCCATTAACCTGTGATCTCGCAATGTTAATCACTTAAATATGTCACCTAGACAAATGTATTCTCGAAATTTCATTACTCTAGATTAATTTTTTTTTGGTGTTGCGGTTTTATTTGCGTCATCGTATAGAACTATTTGTTTATGGTTCATTTAAATTGTTATAATTTTTTTGCTTTAAAATGTTCGCATATTGGTGCTGTATTTACTGCATACACGGTCAAAAGTATTTAAACCGACAAACTCTGGGAGGTTGTAGGGGACATCAAAACAAATATTTTTTCCTAATGTCATTTTTTCCTATGAGGATTATTTAAACCGGTAGAGGAAGATTTCTCTGGCGACAAATTAACTAAACCAACAAAAAAGTCCAGAGGGGACATATCTGGGGATCGAGGAGGCCATGGTACAGGACCACTTTTGTCAATCCACGTTTGTGGGAACCGTCGGTCCAGGAATCGATGCACACGACGACTGAAATGTGCCGGCGCCCCGTCATGTTGGAACCACGTGCGTTGTCTTGTAGGGAGCGGGACGTTTTCCAGCAATTCTGTCAATGCTCTGGTGAGAAAATTGTAATAGTGCCTGCCATTTAATATCCTAGGTAGCAGATACGGCCCAGTTAAACAGTCCCCAACAACATCGACCCACACATTAACGACGAAGCGCACTTGATGAGCGCTAGTAACTGTGGCATGTGGATTATCCTCACTGCAAAAATGCGAATTGTGAATGTTGAAGACTCCACCACGCCCGAACGTTGCTTCATCGTTAAACAACACTGTGGATGGAAATGTAGGATGCATTTCACACTGTTCCAGGTACCACTGCGAAAACTGTGCTCTGGGTGGATAATCAACTGGATCCAGGTTGTGGACACGTTGTAAGTGAAATGGACGTAACAATTGCTCTCGAAGGACTGTTCTTACATTCGTCTGATTCGTCCCCATGTTACGCGCAATTGCACGAGTGCTGATTGAAGGATCCCGCTCCACATGCTGCAAGGCAGCTTCCTCAAATTGCAGCGTTCTTATCGTGCGACGGCGTCCCTGTCCAGCTAATCTGCTAAATGACCCGGTCTCACTCAGACGTTGGTACACAGCAGCAAAGGTCGTATGATGCGGGACACGGCGATTAGGATATTGTTGTTGATAAACCCGCTGTGCAGCTCGCCTGTTGTGGTGCGCTACGCAGTACACACCAACCATATCGGTGTACTCACTCCAGGTGTATCGCTCCATTAGTAAACAGAGACAATGCACTGCTACACTGGTGGACAGCAGTTGCCTACAACTGAAGAGCGCAATACGCCCTCTAACAATTGAAGATCGTAATACGGCCTCTAACAACTGAAAAGTGTAATACGGCCTCCACCGGTTTAAATGCTCTTCATAGGAAAAAATGACATTAGGGAAAAATATTTGTTTTGATGTCCCCTACAACCTCCCAGAGTTTGTCGGTTTAAATGCTTTCCACTCTGTATGTAAAGTAAAATGTCCTATACTGGAGATTGAACTTCTTTGCATTGTATGTGAGTACTGTACGTAAAAAAAAACTATGTAAATGATTTATTACGTTAAATAATTTCCTGATGACATTTTGTATAAAATATTTGTGTGTATAAACTACTCATTTTGACGTAAATTTAACAACTGTAAGAAATGGTCACGCTTAGGAACAAGGTAAGAAATAGGTGTTTCTTAAAAGCCAGTGTCCTCTTGTTTGAAACGGAAGTGGCTCTGGGGAGTGGAAAAGGTGGCAAGGGGGAATTGGCGCGCTACCTGGGGCAAGTACGGGAAGTAAGTTCAAATGGTTCAAATGGCTCTGAGCACTACGGGAAGTTAAGTCACACAGTCCGTAGGCAGCAGCGGTTGAGGCAACACCCTTGTGGAGCAGGAGAAGCTTTGCACAAAAATGCCTCGGATGAAGACTGCAAACGGCTTACGCCATAGCTGCGACATGTTCGGCTACTGTATGTAAAATTGAACGACGCCAAGAAGAGAAATTGAGCCCATACGTCGATTAGGCGATAAGTCACACAAATCTGAGGGTTGTAAATTCAACTAAATACTTAGGGATTACAATTACAAATAACCTAAATTGGAACGATCACATAGATAATATTGTGGCAGAACACTTAGAAGGTGTAACAGATCTACTAAAGAGACTGCTTACACTACGCTTGTCCGCCCTATTCTGGAGTATTGCTGTGCGGTGTGGGATCCGCATCAGGTGGGGGACTGACGGCTGACATCGAAAAAGTACAAAGAAGGGCAGCTCTTTTTGTATTATCGCAAAATAGGGGAGATAGTGTCACAGACATGATACGTGAATTGGAGTGGCAATCATTAAATGGTTCAAATGGGTCTGAGCACTATGGGACTTAACATATGAGGTCATCAGTCCCCTAGAACTTAGAACTAATTAAACCTAACTAACCTAAGGACATCACACACATCCATGCCCGAGGCAGGATTCGAACCTGCGACCGTAGCAGTCGCGCGGTTCCACACTGAAGCGCGTAGAACCGCTCGACCACCGCGGCCGGCCATTAAAATAAAGGCGTTTTCGTTGCGACGGGACCTTCTCATGAAATTTCAATCACCAGTTTTCTCCTCCGATTGCGAAAACATTCTGTTGGCACCCACCTACACAGGGAGAAATGATCATCACGATAAAATAAGAGAAATCAGGGCTTGCACAGAAAAACTTAAGTGCTAGTTTTTGACGCGTGCCGTTCGAGAGTGGAACGGTAGAGAGACAGCATGAAGGTGGTTCATTGAACCCTCTGCCTGACACTTTATTGTGAATAGCAGAGTAATAATGTAGATGTAGATATAGACTTGCAGGTCGTACTGTGGGTAGTGTAGCCGTCATAAGTGTTCACTACACCCAAGCCTACAGCCACCAGATAAGATATTTTTGGGTATTTTACTTTTGTACAGCGTGAACCATTAATTTAAACTGTGTTTTAATAATCATTCTTGAACTTTAAAGAAACTGGCTCACCCTGTTATTTCATCGTAGTCATACATCTACATAGGGTTCATTCCTGGCGTTTGATTATTCCGAGTATTCTGTTTTAGACTTATGAAGTGCCAAGTTAATATAAAACGGCACCATTTAAATTGTTTTTGTGCAAATAATGAGAAAGTTTCCTTAACTATTGCAAAGTGTTATAGTAAAAGTTGGATCACGTAAAATTCAATAAGAGTGAAGCCAAGTTACTAGAATCTGTTAAATGACTATATAGAGTCAGTTCAAAGAATAATAGCTTTTGAAAGTAAATTCCAGTAAGGAAGACGTTTTCTCTAAGCGAAATGTTCAGTATAAAAAGTGTGTGCTTGAGAGTCTAAGTATTTTAATATTTAAGTTTGTTTATTGTGGAAAGTGCTTTTCTAAAGCTCCCCCCCTCCCAGCCAAATTTTTTTTTAGCTTCCTTGAAGTTATCTACTGAGTTTTTACTCTTTCAAAAACGTAATGTACAAGGGTGTAGTCCAACATTGTTTACGTGGAGTAATATTTATTTGAAGAAGTAGCTTAAACAGTAGCAATAAAGTAGGCAAAATTCTGTGTTTCTTTGCCTGGCTAGGCTGACGACCATTAGTACATATTTTAAACCGCTAAATGAACTTGGAACTGAGTTGTCCTAGTTTCAGTGTGACTGCGTTTCTTGCTAACCGCTTGGTAAGATCTTAGGAAAAAAAATTGAATAGTCTGACTTACTTATCCATTAGACAGAACACAAAAGAGTAACTGTATTGATTAGCTTTTCCTATTAAAACGACTATCCACCCATAGCGTGCTTTATTTGGCAACGAAACGAAATTTAGTGAGAGGGTTATACGTGTCAACATAGAGACAGGGTTTTCTGTTATTTAGGTAAAAGCATACTAAATTACAATAGTAGTGGTAGGGTTATAAGTGTATAAGCACAAATACTAATATTAATCTTAGTCATTTGCACACATAATAGGCTGTGGCTAAGCCATGTCTCCGCAATATCCTTTCTTTCAGGAGTGCTAGTTCTGCAGGGTTCGCAGGAGAGCTTCTGTAAAGTTTGGAAGGTAGGAGACGAGGTACTGGCAGAGGTAAAGCTGTGAGGACGGGGCGTGAGTCGTGCTTGGGCAGCGGAGTTGGTAGAGCACTTGCCCGCGAAAAGCAAAGGTCCCGAGTTCGAGTCTCGGTCCGGCACAAAGTTTTAATCTGCCAGGAAGTTTCAAAACCAATAATACTTCACCACGCAACTGTAGAGTCACACCTGTTACACCGCTGAGGTTGGCAGCAATGTGAAACAGAGAACAGTCGAGACGAAAAGTTTCGAATGGTCCGGACTGTAAATGATCAGTACTCAAGGGGCCCGCGGCCAACTTATCGCGACCTTACCACAGCTGGTCTTCTGGGGGCTCCTGAAACACTAATTTATGTAGGCTACCAATTAACAATGAGATCGGTAGATATGCTACCTGTTATACAGACCGCTGCATGAAGACAGCGTAAGTCATTTCAGAGTGATAGTCATCTGAATGCTTTGATATTGATGCTTTGAACGCTAGTTTTCTTTCTGCTATGAAGTCTGTCGAAGCTTCAAGCACAATAAGACATCCTCACTTGTCTTGTCCAACAATGTCAGTATTGGCTCTCGAGCAAAAATGTCTGAGAAACAACGCTGTAGAATATTTGCTGACTGAGGCACAACTTCACCTCTGTTTGCATAGTTCCTCCACTGTCAAAGTGAAGTCCTCGAATGTATTCTTTAAGTTTTGGAAACAGATGAAAATCAGATGTGGCCAAATCGGATGGGGTCATGGAGGACGGTCGATGACAGGGAACCCACAGCGTCGGATATCTTGCAGCGCCCGTGTGTGGTCTGGCATTCTCATGCTTCGTGTGTGATCGAACTCTGCGAACGCGAAACTCGATTACAGGATGCTGTTTCTCAGTTACGTTACGTTGCACGCCGCCATGTTACTCGCTACAGTTTGGAGCCCTCTAGATTAGATTAGATTAGAGTACATTAGTACTTGTTCCATAGATCATGAATACGACACTTCGTAATGATGTGGAACGTGTCAGATTAATAAAAGCTGTCTACACAAGATATTACATTACTCAAAATATTACATGACACTTAATATTTTTAATTTTTTTACCCGCTTATTATATCCAAAAATTCATCTAATAAGTAGAAGGAGTTGCCATTGAGAAATTCTTTTAATTTCCTTTTAAATGCTATATGGCTATCTGTCAGACTATTCATGCTATTAGGTAAGTGACCAAAGACTTTCGTGGCAGCATAATTTACTCCCTTCTGATCCAAAGTTAGATTTAACCTTGAGTAGTGAAGATCATCCTTTCTCCTAGTGTTGTAGCCATGTACACTGCTATTACTTTTGAATTCGTCCGGATTGTTAATAACAAATTTCATAAGTGAATATATATATTGTGAGGCTACAGTGAAGATGTCTAGCTCTTTAAATAAGTGTCTGCAGGATGATCTTGGATGAGCTCTAGCAATTATTCTGATTACACGCTTTTGTGCAATGAACACTCTTTTACTCAATGATGAGTTACCCCAGAATATGATGTCATACGAAAGCAGAGAATGAAAATAGGTATGGTAAGCTAATTTACTCACATGTATATCGCCAAAATTTGCAATGACCCTAATAGCATAAGTAGCTCAACTCAAACGTTTCAGCAGATCCTCGGTGTGTTTTTTCCAGTTCAACCCCTCATCAGTGCATACACCTAGAAATTTTGAATATTCTACGTTAGCTACCGATTTCTGATCGAAGTCTATATTTATCAGTGGTGTCATTCCATTTACTGTGTGGAACTGTATATACTGTGTTTTGTCAAAGTTTAATGAGAGCTCATTTGCAGAGAACCACTTAATGATTTTCTGAAAAACATCATTTACAATTTCACCATTTAATTCTTGTCTGTCGGGTGTGATAGCTATACTTGTATCATCGGCAAAAAGTACCAGTTTTGCATCTTCGTGAATATAGAATGGCAAGTCGTTAATATATATTAAGAACAGCAGATGACCCAAGACCGAACCTTGCGGCACCCCATTCTTGATTGTTCCCCAGTTTGAGAAATCACCAGTTTTTTGCATATTATGTGAACTGCTTATTTCAACTTTCTGCACTCTTGCAGTTATGTATGATTTAAACCATTCGAGTGCTGTCCCATTCATACCACAGTACTTGAGCTTATCTAGAAGTATTCCATGATTTACACAATCAAAAGCCTATGATAGATCACAAAAACTCCCAACGGGTGACTTTGGGTTACTCAGAGCATTTAATATTTCATTAGTGAAAGTATATATAGCTTTTTCCGTTGAAAAACCCTTTTGGAAACCAAACTGACATTTTGTTAAAACTTTATTTTTACAAAGGTGTGAAGGTACTCTACAATACATTACTTTTTCAAAAATTTTGGATAAGGCATGTAGGGAAGCAACCTACTCACACCTTATAAAATTCACATCAGTCTTACCATTGTGTGCCGGCCAGTCCGCTGTAACTAGCTCTGATGTCATAAATGTTGCACAATACTTTAAAAATCAAGTAAATAACCTGAAACGCTTCTAGCATGTCAGGAGTAATACTAAATCAATATGTGTTGAATATCAGTTCAATAACTCTAACCATTCTCGAAATTTGGACAATTTTCTATAAAAATCATTGGCGCAACAGAAAAGAGCTAGATACTTAAAAATTTATATTTAGATTCCTTTTGCATAATAATTTAGTAGAAACAGTATTCTGGATCTCACAAATTAAAATTTTAGTTGAAATTCATTATTTTCTGGTTTTTATCTTAAAAATTAAGGAAGCAAGATAGATTAAGTAGGCGAATAAATAAAGCTAGGATGTTTAAATTTAAGTAGAACGGAGATCCGCTATAATCATAAAGATGTGAGAAGTTTCAACTGAATAACTATAAAACTATAGCGTATCTCCAAAGGGCAAGTTCAGAGCTCGTCTACTGCATGTAGTGTAATTAAATTAACTATCTCGCCCAAAATATTTGACTTAGCCACGTCAGACTTTTATTATGATTACTTACCTGTATGCTGATTGCACATTTAAATTGAGAGCTTCATCGGCCATCAGCAAAGGAAGCAATGATTTATTCAATAACTTAAAGTGGTACATTACTAGCCCAGCGGCTAGTCGGGAGAGTAGATTTGAACAGGCGTTCCCTTAGCCGTCCGCACCGCGGCTTTATATGTAAGAACGCTGTGCGAGAAAAAGAAAGGCCCCAGTTCTCTCCAGATGCTGATTAGCGCACCACCTGTGCCGGGAGTCGCGTCGCGTCGGTATCGTTGATATGAACAGCCTCGGATTAGTAATAAGTTACTTGGGATATGCATAACCATGAAATCGTTTTCGAGTGAAGTGTTAATTTTGGGATGACGTTAATGATCTATCTTTAGTTTGCTTACGTCGTATTTTCACGTGCCGCCGCAGTAGAGACATTCTACCATTATTAGCGTGGCGTTTGTTGAACATTATCATCATATTATGGCGAGCATTCACTTAAACATTTTATTTGAACAGTTATAGTTGCATCAGCGCATTAGACTCTGAACTGCTCTGGTAGTTGGATTGTGAGGATTCTTTTTGGCCTGTGACTTTCAGAATATAGTGAACATTTTAGAGAGAATGGTTTCTGATTATAAATCCCAGACAATCTCCTAATTCCCCAGAGCTATAAGCTGTAGCTATAAATGTATTTCTCAGATGAAGTGGGCACTAGGAATTCTAATTACAGGCTTCACGTTTTGCTAATCACTTTCTGGTTGCCAATATTGTAGTTAGAGAGCCAGTGTTGAGAATGGCAAACAACAGCATTAAATAAATAATAGGAACATCAACAATTATTCCACCCGCCACCCCACAGGCAGTCTGAAGAGAGATTGGGTGGTAGTTGTTGACATCAGACGTATCTAGAGTCAGAGGGCTGCAATTATATAGACATGAAGAATAAAGAATGTTCAAATGTGTGTGAATTCCTAAGGACCAAACTGCTGAGGCCATCGGTCCCTAGACTCACACACTACGTAAACTAAAAGTGACAGACACACCCATGCCCGAAGGAGGACTCGAACCTCCAACCTCCGGCGGGAGTGACCGTGCGACTCGTGACACGGTTTCTCTAACCGCTCAGCCACTCCGCGCGGCGAAGAATAAACATATAGAATGTTAATGACGTTTCTTTTATTCATAAGGCTTTAAGAGTTTTGAAGTACGAAGTTTTGAGGCAACACTTTTCAGCACGTCCTCGTACATCTCCGAGTTAATTTTTAAGGGGAGACACCACCCAAAAATTTAACTTTCCGTCTACTCTGCCGATTTCACCAAATTTTAAAATCATGTCTCTCGCGTAAAGACATAGCAATATCCAACATTTCAAGTCGAGAACTTAATTGGTTTTTGAGTCATAAATTTTTAATGGTATATTTGAAAAGCGACATTTGATACTCAGACCCAAATTTTCACATTCCAGATTTTTTAGGCAAATTCACAAGACCTTGTTCAGCAATTCTGTGCATTCACTTTATGACAAATGTTATTAATTTACACTTAGTTTTTTCAAGTTCTTGATCTCAAATTTTCTTTTAATATTGGCACATAAATGTGATAATAAAACACTACATTTTCGACAATATTAGTGCACAGAAGTATGCAAAAGCCTCAAAACACTTCATGAAAAAGTTTCACTGAAATTGGTTAATATGAGCACTCCGTCTTCAGGCCACGAGTGGCCTACCGGGACCATCCGACCGCCGTGTCATCCTCAGTGGAGGATGGGGATAGGAGGGGCGTAGGGTCAGCACACCGCTCTCCTGGTCGTTATGATGGTATTCTTGACCGAAGCCGCCACTATTCAGTCGAGTAGCTCATCAGTTGGCATCACGAGGCTGAGTGCACCCCAAAAAATGGCAACAGCGTATGGCAGCTGGATGGTCACCCATCCAAGTGCCGACCACGCCCGACAGCGCTTAACTTCGGGGATCTCACGGGAACCGGTGTAGCCACTGCAGCAAGGCCGTTGCCGAAATTGGTTAATATGGAGGATAAAATAGCTGGCACCGAACTTGAAATAACAAACTAATGATAAAATGGATTTTAAAATTTTATTAATAAGTTGCGAGCAGGATTAGCGCATTGAGTGTTCCGTACAACTTGAACTATGTATGGAGACAGTTCATCCATTTCGGGAATCGCCCTGCTCGCCGATTTTTGCCTCTAATCGACGCTGATACTGGCAAGCTATCGGTCCCAGTGATTCCCAGACTTTCGAGAATGTCTTCTGCCTGTTCACATATCTCCGTATTCGAATACGCATGCCTGTACCAGTTTCTTTGGCGCTTCAGTGTATATAAAGTTTCGTAGTAGCAGTAACTTCCAGATTGTAACTTGTGTTTGCTTTCAAAGAGAGACTGGCAGTCGTGTAAAGGTCTCTATCCACTGGGGAAACTTTCCAGTCCAGCCGTCGGCATCTGCATCAATAATTGCAGCAAATACATTATTTTTAATAAATAACATCGACTTTTGAGATAATACTTCTATTAAATGAATATTAAAGACCCGGAATCGTTTAGAAAACAAAAGGTGAGAAAAAATTAGAGCCGGCCGGAGTGGCCGTGCGGTTCTGGGCGCCACAGTCTGGAGCCGAGCGACCGCTACGGTCGCAGGTTCGAATTATACCTCGGGTACGGATGTGTGTGATGTCCTTAGGTTAGTTAGGTTTAATTAGTTCTAAGTTCTAGGCGACTGATGACCTCAGAAGTTAAGTCGCATAGTGCTCAGAGCTATTTGAACCATTTGAACCAAAAAATTAGAAGGTGGTCGATGTGAACGCGTTTCCTCTTTCTTCACATCTCATGAACTGCAGCTTCGAATTGCAACCGATTCTCCCTGTATGGCACACACTGTGTAATACCTGTATCAACAGATGTCGTTATTTGAAATTTAATAGGCAAATTGTACCAAAACGACGCGATTTTGACTGATCATTAGCGTGCTGTACCATTGAAACGGTATACTTTCGTAACACACAAGCTATAACGTTAAAAAGATCAACTGCAGCATGACTTCACCTTACCCATATGTAGTTGCCTGTCATTATACAGGGTTATTACAAATGATTGAAGCGATTTCACAGCTCTACAATAACTTTATTATTTGAGATATTTTCACAATGCTTTGCAAACGCATACAAAAACTCAAAAAGTTTTTTTAGGCATTCACAAATGTTCGATATGTGCCCCTTTAGTGATTCGGCAGATATCAAGCCGATAATCAAGTTCTTACCACACTCGGCGCAGCATGTCCCCATCAATGAGTTCGAAAGCATCGTTGATGCGAGCTCGCAGTTCTGGCACGTTTATTGGTAGAGGAGGTTTAAACACTTCACCATTAAGAAAAAAATGTTGCTTCATCACTGAAAACAAGTTTCGCACTGAACGCATCCTCTTCCATGAGCTGTTGCAACCGCGCCGAAAATTCAAAGCGTTTGACTTTGTCATCGGGTGTCAGCGCTTGTAGCAATTGTAAACGGTAAGGCTTCTGCTTTAGCCTTTTCTGTAAGATTTTCCAAACCGTCAGCTGTGGTACGTTTAGCTCCCTGCTTGCTTTATTCGTCGACTTCCGTGGGCTACGCGTGAAACTTGCCAACCGTTTCTTCGCTCACTGCAGGCCGACCCGTTGATTTCCCCTTACAGAGGAATCCAGAAGCTTTAAACTGCGCATACCATCGCCGAATAGAGTTAGCAGTTGGTGGATCTTTGTTGAACTTCGTCCTGATGTGTCGTTGCACTGTTATGACTGACTGATGTGAGTGCATTTCAAGCACGACATACGCTTTCTCGGCTCCTGTCGCCATTTTGTCTCACTGCACTAGAGGTGGCAAAAAATAACGTAACTGATAGAAATAGCCGGTTACTGAGAAGTAACGGTTACTGCGATAACCGTTCCTCTGATTCTGGCAGTTATTTCAATAACTGTTTAGTGTCAACAGTGCCTCACGCCATCTGTTGACCGAAGATCGTACTGCGCATTTGGAAGGCGTTCTATAGACCATGGGAATAACTGTGAGACTGCGCGCCATCTGTTGATAAGAACTGTGTACTATTTCGTGGGCCATCGTTACTTTTAGCATAAACAATTAAATAAAGTTAATGTCCGAGCCGTGGCTGATAGGAGCTGCAGTACAGGCATTAACAAGTACGGTCGTTCCCTTAAGCCACCGCCTTACGTGTTAATTTAGCTTGGACGGGTAGTACAAGGAAAGTTACTAAGGAATTCGAGCGACTATGGAAATAACTGTCAGAGACCGGTATTCTTCTCTGGCAGTTATCGTTATTGGCTCGTAGTTCTAGTTTTCTGGTAGTTATCGGGCTACCACCACATATAACCTGGAAGCTGGTAACGGAATAACTGTGTGTCTAGACGTTCCTGACTCGGTGACTCCAGTTAAAGGTCGTAGTTCCAGGTGATATTTCCAGAGAGGATAGTAACTGGAGCGAACAAATATTTTCGTACTGCTACGGAAATAGCCGCTGGCCATCGTGAATGACAAATAACATGTCAGAAAGTATAACATAATACAGTGGAATATAATAATTATTATCCTCATCATTTGTCAGGAGATTGTCAAAATATGTGAATATATCACAGTAACTGCTAATATTTACAGAATTGGTACACTGACAGAATAAAACACAGTTACGTACTTTTAATAAATTTATCGTACACAGAATACCCGATCTTGACTGTTGCAACCAAGTGCTGTCAAAACTGAAATATAGCAGAATTTTTACCTAAGCGGGTCTATCAGTCTCTGTTACGATATTCATCTACAGATTAGAAGGAGGGGTCAATGGAAGCGTCTGATTCCACCTGTCTGCTTCGACGTAAAGGTGTTGTGGTGTGTGAATGTCATTACGGCACGGTGTTTATGAGCTGGTTTTTGTGTGTGTGTGTGTGGGGGGGGGGGGGGGGCTGTCGATCTAGGTTGCAGTGCCGGAATTTGCTGGTGGTAATTAATTTTTTTTTCTAGCTGTGATGTTTTGTGTATTTATGCGGTATTGAATGTGATTCAATTTATGTAGGGATGATTGATTTGTGGACTTTTGGGATTTTGGTTTTATTTTTCGCAGTTGTAGGTGTTGGTTTTTTGGCATCAGTAGCTGTTGTGGACCTATATATGTCACCGGAAATGACCGATTCCCATTTTCGTAGTTGTGTGTGTTGATGTTTTAGTATCGTCATCTGAGGTTGACCTATGTAGGTCAAGGGAAATGTCTGATTCCAATTTTCGTACTTTTAGTTGTGGGTATTGGTGTTTTGGTATGGTCACCTATAGTTGACCTATATTGTTCAAGTGAAGTGTCCGATTCCTGCAGATTTTTGTTGGTGTAGCAGAATGCTGTATTTTTTTTCATTTTGTTCTTCATTTTGTGTTTTGGGATCATGGTGTGTTTTTTTTACTAGCTTTTCCTCACCCTAAAACCACCAACTTCCTGCAGTTGTCCCATTGGTTTGATTGTATTTTTGGTGGGAAATGTTATTGTATTATTTATATGTATCTTCGTGTTTGTTGCCATGTGTATGTAGTGACGTCATAGACACACTTAAAATAGCCATTTCCGGCATATTGATGACGGGTGGAATCAGACAATTCTGTATCAAATAGTCTTTCAAACACACTGTAAACCGTGCCTTATCTGAAGCCAAGTTTTTAATGGTTGCTGACTTGCTGGCAGTTTATTGAAAATGCATGTTCCTGAATACTGGACCCCTTTTGGACCAAGGTAAGTAATTTTAGGTCTTTATGTAGATTGCTGTTCCCATTTCTAGTACTGATATTATGTGTTAAGCTATTGGTTGGAAATACTTGTAACAAATTTTATTAAGGAATAAATATACTAGGAAGCGGTGGTTAGAATACAAAGTTCCTTGAACAGGTTCCTACATGATGTTCTTGAATTGATACCACAAACGATTTTTCTTACACGCTTTTACATGCGAAAAACTTTTGCTACGTTTGATAAGTTACCACAGAATATGCTCCCTTATGAAATAATAGAATGAAAAAATGTGGTATGCTCTTCCCAACTGAATTTATTATCGAGTTGTAGTCCCAGAAATGTAACACTCTCAACCTTTTCGATCTGCATGTCTTCATATGTTATAAACATGCTGTCGCTGGAGAAATCGAGCAGTTTGCAAATCTGACATAAAACTTGGATTAGCGTACTCACACTTTCCCCAATAGGACTAGCTTTTACAGCACAGGAGTAAACGAATCTGTCACATTACGTATATTTTTTGTTGTATTACAAGGCTGTACACTTTATTCTATTATGTGAGCAGCACAAGAAATTAAGCTTCGAATTTAACCTACAGTACTCAGTTTACATATTACTTCATACTTAAAAACGCACGTTGTTAACATTTTACTTAAACAGTGCTTTGGCGAAGTTCCGCGTACTTTCTGTCGCAGCTGCGAAGATAATATTTCTAATAGCGACCGATAACCTACAAACATATAATATGAAACACTAATAATCGTTCTAACATCAACTAAAATGTACCCGGAGTTAATAAGCTAAGGTTATGACACGATTCATACGACATTCCTGCTATTTCACACTACTCGCAGTTATACTGATAACTAAACTGATGGATTCCAACTATGTCGTTATTTAACTGTCGGAGTATTCGGTATTCGCTATCGAAAAATAACTTGGCAGTTATTAATAACGGTTAACGATAACGGTTATTGTGGTGTCACCGCCAGACACCACACTTGCTAGGTGGTAGCTTAAATCGGCCGCGGTCCATTTAGTACATGTCGGACCCGCGTGTCGCCACTGTGTAATCGCAGACCTAGCGCCACCACCAAGGCAGGTCTCGTGATACGAGAGAGCACTCGCCCCAGTTGTACGAGAACCTAGCTACCGACCAGATGTACGAAGCCTTTCTCTCTCATTAGCCGAGAGACAGAATAGCCATCAGCTAAGTTAATGGCTACGAACTAGCAAGGCGCCATTAGCCATACAGTGATTGTACTTAAAGTCTCCTGTGTATCGTCAAGATCGTTGTACCACAATGATATTAAAGATAAGTATTAATCCTGCTCCGTACTTTTCTTCCTAACATTAATTACGTATCCTGTTCCAGTACATCACGCCCGTCTGCGTTAGTCTAGCTTGCCTTTTCAGCCATCTCAACTTCACGGTGTCGGCCCAGATACCGACACAACAGTTATCAAAGAATAACTGGAACTAGCCGGCCGCGGTGGTCTAGCGGTTCAGGCGCTCAGTCCGGAACCGCGCGACTGCTACGGTCGCAGGTTCGAATCCTGCCTCGGGCATGGATGTGTGTGATGTCCTTAGGTTAGTTAGGTTTAAGTAGTTCTAAGTTCTAGGGGACTGATGACCACAGATGTTAAGTCCCATAGCGCTCAGAGCCGTTTGAACCATTTTAACTGGAACTGTGATAACGGTTACTCCAGAATAACCGTTTGGCCCACCTCTACACTGCACTCTCGAGCTTCAGCCGAACAAAACTTGCCGGCCTCGGTGGTCTCGCGGTTCTAGGCGCGCAGTCCGGAACCGCGCGACTGCTACGGTCGCAGGTTCGAATCCTGCCTCGGGCATGGATGTGTGTGCTGTCCTTACGTTAGTTAGGTTTAAGTAGTTCTAAGTTCTAGGGGACTGATGACCACAGATGTTAAGTCCCATAGCGCTCAGAGCCGTTTGAACCATTTTAACTGGAACTGTGATAACGGTTACTCCAGAATAACCGTTTGGCCCACCTCTACACTGCACTCTCGAGCTTCAGCCGAACAAAACTTGCCGGCCTCGGTGGTCTCGCGGTTCTAGGCGCGCAGTCCGGAACCGCGCGACTGCTACGGTCGCAGGTTCGAATCCTGCCTCAGGCATGGATGTGTGTGCTGTCCTTAGGTTAGTTAGGTTTAAGTAGTTCTCAGTTCTAGGGGACTGATGACCACAGCAGTTGAGTCCCATAGTGCTCAGAGCCATTTGAACCATTTTTTTTTAACAAAACTTTATGAGTTTTTCTACGTATCTGTAGTGTGTCGTGACCATATATGTCAATGAATGGAGCTACAGTGAATTTATGAAATCGCTTCAATCATTTGTAATAGCCCTGTATTATAACAAATCGTAGCTTAAAGGACAAATCCACAATTTGCTGATGCTTTGAAACAGCTGTATACATACCACGTACTCCGTGAGAAAGAAGACACAGCAAATACGATGTTTAACGCCATATAATATAGCGTGAAATGATAATTCACCCTAAGCTGTCCACAGGCGTTGATATACATCAACAGAGACAATTGAAAATGTATGCCTCGACTGGGACTCGAACCCAGGATCTCCTGCTTACAGGAGATTGGTTAATATGTAGGATAAAAAAGTTGGCATTGAACTTGAAAAAACAAATTAATGAGAGAATAGATTTTAAAATTTTATTAATAAGTTGGCCAGGGCACAGAGGATAGAGCGACTGCGGGGATTTATCCTTTGCATGCTCCCCGTGAGACGCACATTCCCATCTTAATGTCCACGCACTACATTCGTAGTGCCCCTGCCCATTACACTCATTACTCGCAGCAGACAATCTTACCGAACCGTAAAAGTTCGGGCAATGCGTGTGCATCCAGCACAGAAGACGAAGGTCAATGGCCGGTTAGCCTTAACTATATGAAGATACCATCTTCATGCATAATATAGCGGCTGCTGTGTTCTCCTTGTGAAGTAAATGATGACGCATCTCATAGGCCACGTCCATCTCGACGAGGCAAAACTCTGAAGTGCCAGATTCTTTATTTGACGCTCCGCAGCGGAGTGAAACTGGAATTCCAAGCTGTGACGCCACCACCTCCTCGTCCACGTGGGTTTTCACGTCCCTTGAGAGCCGCATACTTGCCGTGAATTCGAGCGTCAAGGTGCTGCGTGACAAGTGTCTGACGTCACAGCATGGCCGTACCGAGGCGATGGCGAGATGGGCGCCCGCCGGGAATCGGGCACAGGTGGGACGCAAAAAATGCTCAGCAGAAGAAAGTAAGACTATGTAAGGGGAGACTTCATTAAAAAAAAAGATTTAATAACTATTTCAGACCTTTGAAGTGTTTAGACTTAGGTTCCAAAACGATTTAGCTGTATTCGAATTACAGGTACACCTAAGAAATATTTGGAACATGGACCGTGCGAGGGGCCATGGCACACTGGCTGTTGCCAAAGTGGTCAAGACAGTACCTGTCAATCGGTGATTTGCATCTGATGCACTACTGGCAAGACACAAACTGCAAATGGACTGTTTTATAGTATCGTTCCGTGCAAGTGTTCCAAACAAAGAAAAGATACTATTATGTCTTGTAGCAGCTGTTTCTCAGTTCAGTGTGGAATGTTTGAAGACTGAAGAAAGCAGAGGTCCCAGAACTCGCACATCACCCTACCAGAAGAAGATCTGCTTATCTAGAGATCAACTACAGGTCATACAGTCCTCAAGATGCTGTCTGGAACAGGAAAAATTCAAGAAAAAGGCCACCCTGGTGTTGACGTTACAAAAAGAAGAAGACTTATGGGAGCAGTAAGTGAAAACGTATGGTGTTGGTGAATTGCAATGAGTATGTGTCTTGCAATGGGATTCATTTTTAGGGTACCGTACAAGACCGGTAAAAAACGGAACCCTCAACACTAAAGCGCCAAACCAACGGGTATAGGCAGAAGAAGACGCTGCGGTCGGCAACCCCTATATAAGACGACAAGTGTCTGGCGCAGTTCGTAGATCGGTTACTGCTGCTACAATGGCAGGTCATCATGATTTAAGTGAGTTTAAACGTGATGTTGTAGTCGGTGCACGAGCGATGGGACACAGCATCTCCGAGGTAACGATTAAGTGGGGATTTTCCCGTACGACCATTTCGCGAGTGTACTGTGACTATCAGGAATCCGATAAAACATCAGACCTCGGACACTGCTGCGACCAGAAAAAGATCCTACAAGAACGGTACCAACGACAACTGAAAAGAATCGTTCAACGTGACAGAGGTGCAACCCTTCCGCAGATTGCTGAAGATTTCAATGCTGGCCCATCAACAAGTATCAGCGTGCGAACAATTCAACGAAAGACCATTGATAACGAAGTTCCGGAGGCGAAGGCCCAATCTTGTACCCTCGATGACTGCTCGACACAAAGCTTTACGCCTCTCCTGGGCCCGTCAGCGCCGACATTGGACTGTTGATGAATGTAAACATGTTGCCGGGTCGGACAAGTCTCGTTTCAAATTGTATCGAGCGGATGGACGTGTACAGGTATGGAGTCAACCTCATGAATCCATGGACCCTGCATGTCAGCAGGGGACTGTTCAAGCTGATGGAGGCTCTGTATAATGGTGTGGGCCATGTGCAGTTGGAGTGATATGAGACCCCTGATACGTGTAGATAGGACTATGATAGGTGACACTGTGATATTCGCTATTTTTGACTTCATTAAAACAGCAAATACGAGTAGTTAATACTTTCAGCCAGAAGGCAAATACTTGTTTATAAAGAATGATTAATATATAATAAGGCGTCGCATGGCGACGGTGGAATTTTCTAGATAATGTAATTCGTCGTCTTTGGGCGGCAATATAAACAGAAAAGTACGGATGGATATGCGATCCTTCACTATTTTGTTCGCTGGAGAACAAATGAAGCCTTGTGCGCTAAAAAAGACTTGTACTGTTTTTCTGAAGTAAGACGGACGCAGATTTGTGGCAGTCTGATCTAATTTTTACTAAATGTATAAAAACGTGTATGTCTGAGTTGAGTGAAGTGTAAAGAACTGTTATAACTTACCGTGACGACGCACGAGCGACTCAAAGAAGACAATGGCTATATAAAAGAGCGCTAAATGGACATGATACGGACATAAAAATCTACCGTCATTGTTGTATTAAGCTTAAGGTACGATATATGTTTTAGTTATAATAAATATTTGTTCTGGGAATACTGAATCATTTAGCAGTGCTCATTCCTATTATCTCCTCAGTATTATTTTCATTTTAATTATGCATTTTGCTAATATTACAGACACCAAGATCAGCAGTCTAATGTGCGTGTTACATTGATAAAAAGAAAACTGTTTTATCGTCTTCTTGCATCAGCTTTAATATTGAATTTCTCTTTTGTGTGATGTTACAGTTGTTTTTGCGCCCTTAAGAACTTTCTGGTCCCTTAGGAAATTGTTTTGTCATAACAATAACTTCACAACCGGGTATGATCGTATCTACGATCATGAAGTAATTAGAAAGACGATAACGCAACTTCTTAATCAATAGCACGCTAGTTGTGACTGCCACAAGCCACGCGAAACCGCAAGTAAAAACTATTCACATCTCATAATGCAATATTTTATGACAATGGTCAATCCATGATTCTTACGCCAATTGTGATTGATAAAACAGTTAGTTAAATCTCAATTTCCAACTTTCCATTGAATAGCAACATCACTTCTATTTTGTAACATCACACTTGGCGCCCGAACAGGGACTTGACCAAAAATTAGTTCAAATTCTTGGAAAATTTTCTATGTGCTTGTGTTAATAAATGTTCTCTCGTTTCATGTACACATCATCTCTCTGTGAGTAAGACAGAAAATACGCTGGTCGATAACGCAGTTTAATTATCGAGAGAAAGGAAAAGAAAAGAGACGCGAATTTGCTGAGACAACCTAGTGCAAACCAAGCCATCAAAAAGTAAGTCAGAATTTTGCATACGCAGTGTAGTGCTTCAGTAGCAACGTTGCTTTTCCAAGTCGATCCACATCCTTTCTATCTCCTTCCCGCTATAGAAAATCTGCTTTATTTTATCTTTCAAAGTAAAATTCTTCGTAGTCTGATAACAGAAATTATTTCTCCCCATTGTTAGTATAGCTGTATTGCATTTTCAACATGGTGGATAGCGTGCGCAATTTGCAGTGAAGAGCATCTTCATTCATTTGTCTGAAACGGTTAGGTTCCATCTTGTCTTCTTGCCAGATAGAATTTCATTTGTTGCTCACGCGAGAGTGGTGCTCTTAGCGGACTCACCACGTCACTGACAAACGACGAAAGCCTTGCGTAGCACCTGATTTACTGACGAAAATGGCAGATAGTAAACAGAGACAGGTGACAACAGGAGACGGGAGTGAAGACGTTAATAGTATTCCATACCCTTTACGATCGCGAACGGTAGGTTCCCGTGTGGAAACTGAACTAACCATGTCTGTAACAGGGGAAAGTGACCCTAAAGTCCAAATTCTTCCCGCTGCAGCTACAAATGACCTCGGTGCGTTAATGGAAATGCTGAAACAACAGTTTGACGCAGTAAATGAGACTATAAAAACACAAAATGAGACTGTTAACGCCCGATTAGATGCTGTAAGCGAATCAGTAAAAACACAAAATGAGACTATAAAAACACAAAATGAGACTGTTAACGCCCGATTAGATGCTGTAAGCGAATCATTAAAAACACAGCTAGGCACAATCAAAACAGATCTGCATAAAGAAATTACGGCTGAATTAAATACCCATTTGGGTGAGGTGCAAACTAAGATCAGTGATCAAATTCAGAAAATGCAGAAACAGGTGAAAAGTGAAATAGCTGAAGTATCTGGAACATTAAACACAAAAATTCAGGCAGCTACCAAAGAAATAAACTCAGTTAGAAATGCAGTATCTGACATTGAAGGTGTAGTGGAGGATCTGTCGAGGCAGATAGACTCAATCAATATTGAAGAACAGGTTAAGAGCACCGTGAAAGCACACGCGGAGGCATTGTCGGAACACTACAGTGAATGGATAAAGGGTAAAGATATTTTTATCGAAAAGAAGGTCAGGGAGGAGCTTAGGGAGACTGTCAAGGATGTAACTTACGAAATCTTAGCTGCTCCTGGTAAGTCGGGAGACACAGTAGTTTCTGAATTGGGACAGATTCGGAGGACACTCACACGGGATCTTCCCGAGTGGAAGCAGCAAGTAGTGGACGAAGTCAGAATGCTGAGAAACTGGGTAGAAAATCCGCACACGCATACGCAAACTATAGGGAACAACTATTTAGACGGTGACGAATGTCAGTCAACTCCTTATTGTTCACCGCCTGATTACATGCAAAACAACAGTCCTGTTGAGTCCCGAGTAGGGAAACTAAATGATCCGCCCACAATCGTGAGTTTAATGCAAGAGGAAAGTGTGATTAAGCATCGCACTTTTCCTGTTTTTCATCCGCAGAAGCGAGAAATACACCCCATCGTGTTCCTAAAGAATTTTTCCGGCATATTTCCCAGGAGCTGGACAGACAGACAGCGTATTCAGTTCGTCACTGGCTTTATTTCTGGTGATGCAGCATTATGGGGAACGGAAATGGTAGACACGTGTAGGAATTATGAAGAGTTTGAGAAAATGTTCTTGGCAAAATTTTGGAGTAATGGGGTACAGCAAAGATTAAGGAAGGAGGTGTATGGTGCGGAAATTTTCAATGAGAAGCATGGAAGTCTCCGGCGATACTTTGAGAAGTATCTAGCAAAAATTAAATTCTGGGATTCTCCGATTTCTTCCAAGGACGTAATTATGATTCTCAAAAGCAAACTCCCTGTGTCTATTAGAGAGAAATTAGTAAATGTGTCCGAAGAAGACACGGATGTATTCCTTTCTGTGCTGGATTCCTTAGATTTAATTAGCGAGGATGTGCGCTCCAAGGTTGGCAGCGGCAAATTCTTCCCTGGCAGCCAGCAGAATGCATCGCACGCGGACAACAATGCGCCCAAGGAGAGAGCGAGCTACTGCGACCGCTGTTACCAACCCGCCAGCGGTTATCAAAACACAAACGGCAATAACTTTAAACGGAAGCAGAAAACCAATTACAGTAATCAGCAGAGATACCACCCAATTTACAACCACCAGGTACAACATCAGTACGGAAACCCACCCTTTAATTCTGCGCCTGAGCAGTATGGAAATTCTCCACAAACGATTGGTAATTTTTCAAATGGACCAGTGTACAATCAAAGTTATAGGTGGAAATATAGCAAGTGGCATGGGCAAGGCGGAGGCCACCCAGCACATCAGAACAACTTTTCACAGAATAGAGGACCGCGGAACAATTTTCAAACGGTACCAAATGCGAACTTTCCTTCACAAGGAAATGGTTTTGCCGGCAACCAAAAGATCGGGCGACATCAGCCTTCTCAAGTATTCTATTCACAAGTGAATGCACCCAGTGGATTTTACCCCTCTACACCGGCATTTGTACCACATAACCAGCACCAATATGAAACGGAACAAACACTTAAGGTCATGAATGACAAACAGGTTAAACATCCTGCGGAAAATTAGAGGCAGCGCCTTTCAGCCTCCTAGAGGTCGCTGCCGGTCCCAGTGGGGGTACTAACGAATACTCTGATTCTGAGTATGTTAATGCGATACGGTACGACCATGAGACCGACTTACGAGATGACCTTGCACGTGGCAAAGAAGCTCAAGACATTAACAACATTTATGATGAACAGGTCCAGGCTGCGATTAAGATTTCTATTGCCAACATTCCTTTCACAGCCGTTGTTGATACAGGAGCAAACATCAATGTGATGTCATCATGTCTCTTCAGAGAGGTGTCTTCTGTTTCAAAAGTTTTATCATTGCCGATCCAGGGCTGCTCCATATCGGGAGCGATTGGTCCATTGAAACAGAGAGACCGACACAGCCTCAACTGTAGATAGAATCTGTTTCGGTTTCCTGCCTCTTGCGTACTGGAAATTTCCTTGTGTGAACTGTTAATGATAAGTATTGTGTTTAACAGCGCACTGACTACATGGTAACGGCTACTACATGTCATCTTTAAGTATTAAATGCTATGTATGAAAAAATTGTTTATAGTGATGGACATTGAACTGATATTTCTTCAACAAGCTGAAGCAGGAAATAGGGGTTGCACCAAGAATTTCAATTTAATTTTAAGTTAGTATTAAAAAAAAAAAAAATGCTTGCGAGGCGATTGCCCGGAGCTATATAAATATGTAAAGGTGAGAAATGGAGAAGGATGCGTAAATAAGCACTTCTCTCAAGGTACAAGAATATTTATAGATTTATTTTTAGTAATGTAAGTACTTGAAGTTCTGTAGTAAAAGCCCAAATTACCTGCTTAAAAAAAAAGGTACATGGTCAAACAGTCCAGACAGTGGACAGGAGTAGAAGAAATAGCTTAAAGTTCAGTTAAAGCGTGCTGTTAAATGGAAAAACAAGTGGTAACCCACATGTGTTCACGCAAGGAGACAATATGCTGTCGTAAACTAAGTTAGGTGAAATACAGTACAAATGGAGGCAAACCATGAAGCATCAATAATGTAGCGTAAGTACTCCACGAGGCCAGTAATTGCTATGAAAGTAAACTATTTCCCTGTGATCTGAGCCTAATGTAAAGAGTATATGAGGAATGTTAGCTGACGAATTGATTTCAGTAGAATCAAGTTACTAAATAACCACACAGCAAGCCCCCTGTATCATAAATAAGTCCAAGTAAAGATCTTCAGAAGATTTGTAGTGTAATCTAGCGACCATTCAATACCCTAATTGAAGGCTAATCTAAAGAACAAGCAATGCAGTGATATTTAAACTTAATACTGACTATAACCAGAGTAAGACGTAGAAGTAGCAAAGCATGCTGTAATGAAAGAGGTTGAAGTTTATATATGTGCCTATGTTTATTAAGATAATTTTATTTACATGCAGATTTTATTGCAAAAATGTCTCCTAAGACACTCCTCTTATGAAATCCATTTTCCTTGTGCCCGTTCCTTTTGATCCTGGTTCATTAACCCAGACCAAGGGTCGACTTGTAAAAGGCACGTGTGCTTCGAAGCAAAGCAGTGCTTATGAGAAATGAGACACGTAGCGTGATGAACTTCGCTAGCTTTGGTAATGTTTGTTATGGACCGGTTGCGTAAACCCAGTGAACTGTCGGTAATTCCATTCATGCAAAAAAAAAAAAAAAATAGTAGACACGCGTTACCCTATTTTTTTTTAACAGAGAACGATTGCTGAGTACATGAAGCGAAGAGGGAGACCTATTGTTATCCAGTCTGCCCTCAAATATAAAAACAAATTTGGCAAGCAAAAAAAAAAAAAAAAAAAGATTCAGCGTTAAATGCGTACTCGTTATGTAGTAGATATGTTGCGTGGCAGTAGAAAATGATCTTGGGTGCACTAAAGAATAAATGCAACGAGTGTTGCGAAGCCTGTAGTTCTCATAATGAGGAGATGAGCACTTAAAAGAAAGTTTGAAAGAATATTTTTAGGTTCACTAGTGAAAGTAAACCTTGAGATATAAAGAGTCCATTCATAAAGCAGTTGTTCACTGGACTTAACAAAAGGAGTGACCATTAATTGTAAATATTAGCTCATAAGTGATCTTTTGTAAATAGTAGAATATAAGTCTTTCTGTACCAATGGAGGAAACCTGCAAAATTGGTTGTTTTGTAAATGAACTCTATCGGCGAAGGAACTAAGCACGAATGCTGTGTGAAGATGCACACTAAAGTGCGACGTGCATAATAAAAGTAACTGTTCACTGTATATTAGTGGTACTGCAAGTGTAAAAAGAAGTCAAGGCTACGACAACAGGTGCAACGCAAAGTTCAGTGTTGTTCTAAGTGCAGCGACAGCTAAAACATTCGTCGTCACTTACCTGTGAGCCTCATGGGAGGCAGTTGACAGAGAAGTATGGAGGCAACTTCAGTGTCCGGCTCCTCCGATGGGAAACGCGCGCGAGGTGTTTGTATCGATGCACTCGTGTGATACGAAGTTCACAAAAAAAAAAAAAGGGAGCAATCGACGACCAGCAGCTCGGTTACAGCCTGAGCGCGAACGGATACTAAGTATTGGAGCTCACGCAACACTGTGCAGCCGCTGTGAGTGGCTGACGTGTGGGTGACGAAACAATCCAAACTTTAAACTGCTAACCGCCATGACTTCAATCGTACGTACTGGAGGAAAGACATTTGTACACTTGTGTGACTACATTTTCATATGTAAATTAAGCAATTTTCTTGAGTTGAAGTTAAGATGAGTGAGAAGTAGATTGTTAGATTACTCAGACCTTAAAGCCATTAATACCGGCACTCCTGAACACTGCTAAAATGAATTATAATCCTGTCTCTTGATGGACAAAGAAAATGAATGTGCACGATAGGAAGACCCTAAACTCCAGACCAGTCCCGATCCTTAACAAATGTATCCAGTAGCTTGTAAGTCATACTAATAGTTTTCCACTTCTTCTGTTTCATATCGTAAATAAAAACCCGGGAAGCCACTTGAATTCCTGGCACCACAGTGGAAAGGACAGATGTACTGCATGATGAACGCCGTAGACAGCTAACACAGAAAGTGAAAGCATCACGAAGTGTAGTGCTACGTTATTAAACTGTAATTGAACCACAAGGAGTCAACAGATGCTCGAACATTGTCCACTCTAGTTTAGTGAAAATAAGCACTCACTGTACTCATGTATTAGTTGTTAAGCTCAAGAGAAAGTAATTTCTGAATTCTATCCCCTGAAGTGCGAAATTAACGTTCACTTATTGTTATAAGCAAATATGGACCAAACTTAAAAATGCACATAAATGTTAGTCTTGGTATTATGGAATGAAGTGACTGATGAACAAAGAATGAAAAACTTTATTTTGAAAAATGATAAATATCTGATATATGTTTATAAATGTGATTTCAATTTATGTAATTTGTACGCCAGTAACGTTATGTAAATGTCACACCAAAAATCACGAATATCAGATGAGGACATGAGGATCGAGGTAATCCTTCGGCATTCCCTCTCTCCTCATGGGAGGCAATGTGATATTCGCTATTTTTGACTTCATTAAAACAGCAAATACGAGTAGTTAATACTTTCAGCCAGAAGGCAAATACTTGTTTATAAAGAATGATTAATATATAATAAGGCGTCGCATGGCGACGGTGGAATTTTCTAGATAATGTAATTCGTCGTCTTTGGGCGGCAATATAAACAGAAAAGTACGGATGGATATGCGATCCTTCACTATTTTGTTCGCTGGAGAACAAATGAAGCCTTGTGCGCTAAAAAAGACTTGTACTGTTTTTCTGAAGTAAGACGGACGCAGATTTGTGGCAGTCTGATCTAATTTTTACTAAATGTATAAAAACGTGTATGTCTGAGTTGAGTGAAGTGTAAAGAACTGTTATAACTTACCGTGACGACGCACGAGCGACTCAAAGAAGACAATGGCTATATAAAAGAGCGCTAAATGGACATGATACGGACATAAAAATCTACCGTCATTGTTGTATTAAGCTTAAGGTACGATATATGTTTTAGTTATAATAAATATTTGTTCTGGGAATACTGAATCATTTAGCAGTGCTCATTCCTATTATCTCCTCAGTATTATTTTCATTTTAATTATGCATTTTGCTAATATTACAGACACCAAGATCAGCAGTCTAATGTGCGTGTTACATTGATAAAAAGAAAACTGTTTTATCGTCTTCTTGCATCAGCTTTAATATTGAATTTCTCTTTTGTGTGATGTTACAGTTGTTTTTGCGCCCTTAAGAACTTTCTGGTCCCTTAGGAAATTGTTTTGTCATAACAATAACTTCACAACCGGGTATGATCGTATCTACGATCATGAAGTAATTAGAAAGACGATAACGCAACTTCTTAATCAATAGCACGCTAGTTGTGACTGCCACAAGCCACGCGAAACCGCAAGTAAAAACTATTCACATCTCATAATGCAATATTTTATGACAATGGTCAATCCATGATTCTTACGCCAATTGTGATTGATAAAACAGTTAGTTAAATCTCAATTTCCAACTTTCCATTGAATAGCAACATCACTTCTATTTTGTAACATCACACTTGGCGCCCGAACAGGGACTTGACCAAAAATTAGTTCAAATTCTTGGAAAATTTTCTATGTGCTTGTGTTAATAAATGTTCTCTCGTTTCATGTACACATCATCTCTCTGTGAGTAAGACAGAAAATACGCTGGTCGATAACGCAGTTTAATTATCGAGAGAAAGGAAAAGAAAAGAGACGCGAATTTGCTGAGACAACCTAGTGCAAACCAAGCCATCAAAAAGTAAGTCAGAATTTTGCATACGCAGTGTAGTGCTTCAGTAGCAACGTTGCTTTTCCAAGTCGATCCACATCCTTTCTATCTCCTTCCCGCTATAGAAAATCTGCTTTATTTTATCTTTCAAAGTAAAATTCTTCGTAGTCTGATAACAGAAATTATTTCTCCCCATTGTTAGTATAGCTGTATTGCATTTTCAACATGGTGGATAGCGTGC
The DNA here is from genome assembly GCF_023864345.2 of Schistocerca serialis cubense. Classification (NCBI taxonomy): domain Eukaryota; kingdom Metazoa; phylum Arthropoda; class Insecta; order Orthoptera; family Acrididae; genus Schistocerca; species Schistocerca serialis. The sequence goes on along the minus strand of NC_064647.1, from coordinate 229,712,664 downwards.
GCAATTTGCAGTGAAGAGCATCTTCATTCATTTGTCTGAAACGGTTAGGTTCCATCTTGTCTTCTTGCCAGATAGAATTTCATTTGTTGCTCACGCGAGAGTGGTGCTCTTAGCGGACTCACCACGTCACTGACAAACGACGAAAGCCTTGCGTAGCACCTGATTTACTGACGAAAATGGCAGATAGTAAACAGAGACAGGTGACAACAGGAGACGGGAGTGAAGACGTTAATAGTATTCCATACCCTTTACGATCGCGAACGGTAGGTTCCCGTGTGGAAACTGAACTAACCATGTCTGTAACAGGGGAAAGTGACCCTAAAGTCCAAATTCTTCCCGCTGCAGCTACAAATGACCTCGGTGCGTTAATGGAAATGCTGAAACAACAGTTTGACGCAGTAAATGAGACTATAAAAACACAAAATGAGACTGTTAACGCCCGATTAGATGCTGTAAGCGAATCAGTAAAAACACAAAATGAGACTATAAAAACACAAAATGAGACTGTTAACGCCCGATTAGATGCTGTAAGCGAATCATTAAAAACACAGCTAGGCACAATCAAAACAGATCTGCATAAAGAAATTACGGCTGAATTAAATACCCATTTGGGTGAGGTGCAAACTAAGATCAGTGATCAAATTCAGAAAATGCAGAAACAGGTGAAAAGTGAAATAGCTGAAGTATCTGGAACATTAAACACAAAAATTCAGGCAGCTACCAAAGAAATAAACTCAGTTAGAAATGCAGTATCTGACATTGAAGGTGTAGTGGAGGATCTGTCGAGGCAGATAGACTCAATCAATATTGAAGAACAGGTTAAGAGCACCGTGAAAGCACACGCGGAGGCATTGTCGGAACACTACAGTGAATGGATAAAGGGTAAAGATATTTTTATCGAAAAGAAGGTCAGGGAGGAGCTTAGGGAGACTGTCAAGGATGTAACTTACGAAATCTTAGCTGCTCCTGGTAAGTCGGGAGACACAGTAGTTTCTGAATTGGGACAGATTCGGAGGACACTCACACGGGATCTTCCCGAGTGGAAGCAGCAAGTAGTGGACGAAGTCAGAATGCTGAGAAACTGGGTAGAAAATCCGCACACGCATACGCAAACTATAGGGAACAACTATTTAGACGGTGACGAATGTCAGTCAACTCCTTATTGTTCACCGCCTGATTACATGCAAAACAACAGTCCTGTTGAGTCCCGAGTAGGGAAACTAAATGATCCGCCCACAATCGTGAGTTTAATGCAAGAGGAAAGTGTGATTAAGCATCGCACTTTTCCTGTTTTTCATCCGCAGAAGCGAGAAATACACCCCATCGTGTTCCTAAAGAATTTTTCCGGCATATTTCCCAGGAGCTGGACAGACAGACAGCGTATTCAGTTCGTCACTGGCTTTATTTCTGGTGATGCAGCATTATGGGGAACGGAAATGGTAGACACGTGTAGGAATTATGAAGAGTTTGAGAAAATGTTCTTGGCAAAATTTTGGAGTAATGGGGTACAGCAAAGATTAAGGAAGGAGGTGTATGGTGCGGAAATTTTCAATGAGAAGCATGGAAGTCTCCGGCGATACTTTGAGAAGTATCTAGCAAAAATTAAATTCTGGGATTCTCCGATTTCTTCCAAGGACGTAATTATGATTCTCAAAAGCAAACTCCCTGTGTCTATTAGAGAGAAATTAGTAAATGTGTCCGAAGAAGACACGGATGTATTCCTTTCTGTGCTGGATTCCTTAGATTTAATTAGCGAGGATGTGCGCTCCAAGGTTGGCAGCGGCAAATTCTTCCCTGGCAGCCAGCAGAATGCATCGCACGCGGACAACAATGCGCCCAAGGAGAGAGCGAGCTACTGCGACCGCTGTTACCAACCCGCCAGCGGTTATCAAAACACAAACGGCAATAACTTTAAACGGAAGCAGAAAACCAATTACAGTAATCAGCAGAGATACCACCCAATTTACAACCACCAGGTACAACATCAGTACGGAAACCCACCCTTTAATTCTGCGCCTGAGCAGTATGGAAATTCTCCACAAACGATTGGTAATTTTTCAAATGGACCAGTGTACAATCAAAGTTATAGGTGGAAATATAGCAAGTGGCATGGGCAAGGCGGAGGCCACCCAGCACATCAGAACAACTTTTCACAGAATAGAGGACCGCGGAACAATTTTCAAACGGTACCAAATGCGAACTTTCCTTCACAAGGAAATGGTTTTGCCGGCAACCAAAAGATCGGGCGACATCAGCCTTCTCAAGTATTCTATTCACAAGTGAATGCACCCAGTGGATTTTACCCCTCTACACCGGCATTTGTACCACATAACCAGCACCAATATGAAACGGAACAAACACTTAAGGTCATGAATGACAAACAGGTTAAACATCCTGCGGAAAATTAGAGGCAGCGCCTTTCAGCCTCCTAGAGGTCGCTGCCGGTCCCAGTGGGGGTACTAACGAATACTCTGATTCTGAGTATGTTAATGCGATACGGTACGACCATGAGACCGACTTACGAGATGACCTTGCACGTGGCAAAGAAGCTCAAGACATTAACAACATTTATGATGAACAGGTCCAGGCTGCGATTAAGATTTCTATTGCCAACATTCCTTTCACAGCCGTTGTTGATACAGGAGCAAACATCAATGTGATGTCATCATGTCTCTTCAGAGAGGTGTCTTCTGTTTCAAAAGTTTTATCATTGCCGATCCAGGGCTGCTCCATATCGGGAGCGATTGGTCCATTGAAACAGAGAGACCGACACAGCCTCAACTGTAGATAGAATCTGTTTCGGTTTCCTGCCTCTTGCGTACTGGAAATTTCCTTGTGTGAACTGTTAATGATAAGTATTGTGTTTAACAGCGCACTGACTACATGGTAACGGCTACTACATGTCATCTTTAAGTATTAAATGCTATGTATGAAAAAATTGTTTATAGTGATGGACATTGAACTGATATTTCTTCAACAAGCTGAAGCAGGAAATAGGGGTTGCACCAAGAATTTCAATTTAATTTTAAGTTAGTATTAAAAAAAAAAAAATGCTTGCGAGGCGATTGCCCGGAGCTATATAAATATGTAAAGGTGAGAAATGGAGAAGGATGCGTAAATAAGCACTTCTCTCAAGGTACAAGAATATTTATAGATTTATTTTTAGTAATGTAAGTACTTGAAGTTCTGTAGTAAAAGCCCAAATTACCTGCTTAAAAAAAAAGGTACATGGTCAAACAGTCCAGACAGTGGACAGGAGTAGAAGAAATAGCTTAAAGTTCAGTTAAAGCGTGCTGTTAAATGGAAAAACAAGTGGTAACCCACATGTGTTCACGCAAGGAGACAATATGCTGTCGTAAACTAAGTTAGGTGAAATACAGTACAAATGGAGGCAAACCATGAAGCATCAATAATGTAGCGTAAGTACTCCACGAGGCCAGTAATTGCTATGAAAGTAAACTATTTCCCTGTGATCTGAGCCTAATGTAAAGAGTATATGAGGAATGTTAGCTGACGAATTGATTTCAGTAGAATCAAGTTACTAAATAACCACACAGCAAGCCCCCTGTATCATAAATAAGTCCAAGTAAAGATCTTCAGAAGATTTGTAGTGTAATCTAGCGACCATTCAATACCCTAATTGAAGGCTAATCTAAAGAACAAGCAATGCAGTGATATTTAAACTTAATACTGACTATAACCAGAGTAAGACGTAGAAGTAGCAAAGCATGCTGTAATGAAAGAGGTTGAAGTTTATATATGTGCCTATGTTTATTAAGATAATTTTATTTACATGCAGATTTTATTGCAAAAATGTCTCCTAAGACACTCCTCTTATGAAATCCATTTTCCTTGTGCCCGTTCCTTTTGATCCTGGTTCATTAACCCAGACCAAGGGTCGACTTGTAAAAGGCACGTGTGCTTCGAAGCAAAGCAGTGCTTATGAGAAATGAGACACGTAGCGTGATGAACTTCGCTAGCTTTGGTAATGTTTGTTATGGACCGGTTGCGTAAACCCAGTGAACTGTCGGTAATTCCATTCATGCAAAAAAAAAAAAAAATAGTAGACACGCGTTACCCTATTTTTTTTTAACAGAGAACGATTGCTGAGTACATGAAGCGAAGAGGGAGACCTATTGTTATCCAGTCTGCCCTCAAATATAAAAACAAATTTGGCAAGCAAAAAAAAAAAAAAAAAAAGATTCAGCGTTAAATGCGTACTCGTTATGTAGTAGATATGTTGCGTGGCAGTAGAAAATGATCTTGGGTGCACTAAAGAATAAATGCAACGAGTGTTGCGAAGCCTGTAGTTCTCATAATGAGGAGATGAGCACTTAAAAGAAAGTTTGAAAGAATATTTTTAGGTTCACTAGTGAAAGTAAACCTTGAGATATAAAGAGTCCATTCATAAAGCAGTTGTTCACTGGACTTAACAAAAGGAGTGACCATTAATTGTAAATATTAGCTCATAAGTGATCTTTTGTAAATAGTAGAATATAAGTCTTTCTGTACCAATGGAGGAAACCTGCAAAATTGGTTGTTTTGTAAATGAACTCTATCGGCGAAGGAACTAAGCACGAATGCTGTGTGAAGATGCACACTAAAGTGCGACGTGCATAATAAAAGTAACTGTTCACTGTATATTAGTGGTACTGCAAGTGTAAAAAGAAGTCAAGGCTACGACAACAGGTGCAACGCAAAGTTCAGTGTTGTTCTAAGTGCAGCGACAGCTAAAACATTCGTCGTCACTTACCTGTGAGCCTCATGGGAGGCAGTTGACAGAGAAGTATGGAGGCAACTTCAGTGTCCGGCTCCTCCGATGGGAAACGCGCGCGAGGTGTTTGTATCGATGCACTCGTGTGATACGAAGTTCACAAAAAAAAAAAAGGGAGCAATCGACGACCAGCAGCTCGGTTACAGCCTGAGCGCGAACGGATACTAAGTATTGGAGCTCACGCAACACTGTGCAGCCGCTGTGAGTGGCTGACGTGTGGGTGACGAAACAATCCAAACTTTAAACTGCTAACCGCCATGACTTCAATCGTACGTACTGGAGGAAAGACATTTGTACACTTGTGTGACTACATTTTCATATGTAAATTAAGCAATTTTCTTGAGTTGAAGTTAAGATGAGTGAGAAGTAGATTGTTAGATTACTCAGACCTTAAAGCCATTAATACCGGCACTCCTGAACACTGCTAAAATGAATTATAATCCTGTCTCTTGATGGACAAAGAAAATGAATGTGCACGATAGGAAGACCCTAAACTCCAGACCAGTCCCGATCCTTAACAAATGTATCCAGTAGCTTGTAAGTCATACTAATAGTTTTCCACTTCTTCTGTTTCATATCGTAAATAAAAACCCGGGAAGCCACTTGAATTCCTGGCACCACAGTGGAAAGGACAGATGTACTGCATGATGAACGCCGTAGACAGCTAACACAGAAAGTGAAAGCATCACGAAGTGTAGTGCTACGTTATTAAACTGTAATTGAACCACAAGGAGTCAACAGATGCTCGAACATTGTCCACTCTAGTTTAGTGAAAATAAGCACTCACTGTACTCATGTATTAGTTGTTAAGCTCAAGAGAAAGTAATTTCTGAATTCTATCCCCTGAAGTGCGAAATTAACGTTCACTTATTGTTATAAGCAAATATGGACCAAACTTAAAAATGCACATAAATGTTAGTCTTGGTATTATGGAATGAAGTGACTGATGAACAAAGAATGAAAAACTTTATTTTGAAAAATGATAAATATCTGATATATGTTTATAAATGTGATTTCAATTTATGTAATTTGTACGCCAGTAACGTTATGTAAATGTCACACCAAAAATCACGAATATCAGATGAGGACATGAGGATCGAGGTAATCCTTCGGCATTCCCTCTCTCCTCATGGGAGGCAATGTGATATTCGCTATTTTTGACTTCATTAAAACAGCAAATACGAGTAGTTAATACTTTCAGCCAGAAGGCAAATACTTGTTTATAAAGAATGATTAATATATAATAAGGCGTCGCATGGCGACGGTGGAATTTTCTAGATAATGTAATTCGTCGTCTTTGGGCGGCAATATAAACAGAAAAGTACGGATGGATATGCGATCCTTCACTATTTTGTTCGCTGGAGAACAAATGAAGCCTTGTGCGCTAAAAAAGACTTGTACTGTTTTTCTGAAGTAAGACGGACGCAGATTTGTGGCAGTCTGATCTAATTTTTACTAAATGTATAAAAACGTGTATGTCTGAGTTGAGTGAAGTGTAAAGAACTGTTATAACTTACCGTGACGACGCACGAGCGACTCAAAGAAGACAATGGCTATATAAAAGAGCGCTAAATGGACATGATACGGACATAAAAATCTACCGTCATTGTTGTATTAAGCTTAAGGTACGATATATGTTTTAGTTATAATAAATATTTGTTCTGGGAATACTGAATCATTTAGCAGTGCTCATTCCTATTATCTCCTCAGTATTATTTTCATTTTAATTATGCATTTTGCTAATATTACAGACACCAAGATCAGCAGTCTAATGTGCGTGTTACATTGATAAAAAGAAAACTGTTTTATCGTCTTCTTGCATCAGCTTTAATATTGAATTTCTCTTTTGTGTGATGTTACAGTTGTTTTTGCGCCCTTAAGAACTTTCTGGTCCCTTAGGAAATTGTTTTGTCATAACAATAACTTCACAACCGGGTATGATCGTATCTACGATCATGAAGTAATTAGAAAGACGATAACGCAACTTCTTAATCAATAGCACGCTAGTTGTGACTGCCACAAGCCACGCGAAACCGCAAGTAAAAACTATTCACATCTCATAATGCAATATTTTATGACAATGGTCAATCCATGATTCTTACGCCAATTGTGATTGATAAAACAGTTAGTTAAATCTCAATTTCCAACTTTCCATTGAATAGCAACATCACTTCTATTTTGTAACATCACATGCATGTCAGCAGGGGACTGTTCAAGCTGATGGAGGCTCTGTATAATGGTGTGGGCCATGTGCAGTTGGAGTGATATGAGACCCCTGATACGTGTAGATAGGACTATGATAGGTGACACGTACGTAAGCATCCTGTCTGATCACCTGCATCCATTCATGTCCATTGTGTATTCCGACGGACGAGGGTAATTCCAGCAGGACAATGTGACACCCCCACATTCGAATGGAAGAGAAGATTAATTTGAAATAGGTATTTACCAACAAGATACAAACATGACGCAGCCCGTAAACCTGTACACAGGGTGCCCCAAAATAATGTATACACTGTTTGAAACAGAATGTCTCTTTAATTAAAGGAGACAGAAACACAATTTTTATTGATAATAATTTAGAAGGCAGTGAAAAACATAACAATGCTTTCTTTTGTTTCAGGATTGTCAGCAAACATGGCGTTATCGTTTGAACAACGGAAATGGGTGCTAAAGTGTTACTGGAAAACAGAGAATGTGAGTGCGGTATGCCGACGTTGGAGAGTTGAATTTGGAACACCTCTACCGACAAGGGTAACAGTTACAAGAATCACCGAAGGAACGGTGCACAATATGAAGAAGGGACGTAGCGGACGAAAGAGAAGTTCAACAGACAATGAGACTGTTGATGCAGTAATCCAGGCACACACACGATCCCCGAAGAAATCTGTGAGGCAATGATCTCGTGAGACTGGGATCTGCAGAAGCAGTGTTCACAGTATTTTGCGGTCTCAGAACTTTAAGCCTTACATTCAAAGACTTCTCCATGTTCTTAACGAGGATGATCCTGATAGGCGAAGCGAATTTTGTGAGTGATTCATTAACAGATGTAAAAAAAAGAACAACTTTTCCAAGATCGAATTATTTGGTCAGATAAAGCGACGTTTAAATTTAATGGTACAATTAACCGCCATAACTGCATGTACTGGGCCAGGGAGAATCCATACGTAACCGAGCAAGGCCATGTTAATCTACCGGGAGTAACAGTCAGGTATGGTCTGTCTTCTAGAGGGTTAATAGGGCCGTACTTCTTTGACAACACTGTCACGGGCGAATCGGAAAAATGTTGGAAATGTTAACTCCTGGTCTTCGCGTTGTGTTTGGAAGTGAAGATTATTACTTTCAACGGGATGTGACGCCATTTCACTTTCACCTGGATGTGAGGGCATTTCTCAGTCGTACATTCCCTGCCAGGTAGATAGGACGAGAGTGTGGAGAGAGTGTGGATCTTCAGATTTAACTCCTCTAGACTTCTTTCTGCGGGGTACTCTCAAGAATACAGTTTACGCTGCGAGACCACACACACTGGATGATCTTAGAGAGAAAATTGAGCAAACCTGTGATGCTGTTCCGTTGGAATCAATAAAGTTGGCATGTCGCTCAGTCGAAAGTCGTTGTCGACGGTGATTGCGGTGGACAGACACCAGTTTGAACATTTACCACCTTAAGTCGGACCATGAAGCACCTCCTAACACCACTAAAATTGTATTTATAACCCCTTTCATTAAAGAGATGTTCAGTTTCAAAGAGTGTATACATTATGTTTCATGTATCATTCAAAGTACTTTACATCGCTGGCCACTACTTCCTCCCATCTTTCGGGCAGTGTGCGAGTCCCGCGTCGAAAAAATTGTTCATCGTTTGAAGCGATCCACGAATCGATCCAATTTGTGACTTACTCACGAGATCGGAAGTGTTTGTCAGCCAGGCCACGCGCCATTGACCTAAACAGGTGATAGTCAGAGGGAGCAGTGTCTGGAGAATACGGAAGGTGGGGTAGGACTTCCCATTTTAACGTCTCCAAGTACGTTTTGATCTCTTTTTGCAACGTGGGGTCGAGCGTTGTCGTGCTGCAAACTCACTTTGACGTGCCTCTCGCTGTATTGCGGCCGTTTGTCTTTCAATGCTCTGCTCAGACGCATTAATTGCGTTCGATAACGAGCACCTGTGATTGTTTCACTTGGTTTTAACACCTCATAGCACACGACGCCGAGCTGGTCCCACCAAATGCAGAGCATGAGTTTGGAGCCGTGAATATTCGGTTTGGCCGACAACGTGAAAGCATGGCCAAGATATGCCCATAATTTTTTCCGTTTAGTGTTATCGTAATGAACCCGTTTTTCGTACCCGATCACAATGCGATGCACAAATCCCTTCCGTCTTTGCCTCTGAAGCTACTGTTCACAAACACACAAACGCCGTTCAACATTTCCTTGTTTCAGCTCACGCGGGACCCAAGTTCCTTCTTTCTCAATCATGTCCATAGCCTTGAGACGTTTTGAAATGGCTTGCTGCGTCACTCCCACTAATCGTGCAAATTCTTGAGTTTGACGCGAGTCTTCACTCAGCAGTGTCTCCAATTCTGCATCTTCGAAAAAATTCTCTCTTTCGCCGCTATGCCGGTCTACGACGTTAAAATCACCGTTCTTGAAGAGTTGAAACGACTCACGACACGTTCTTTCACTAACAGCACTAACAGCGTACTTACCATACCTACCTGAAAGCATTCGACGAGACTCAGACGCTGTTTCCTTCATACTGAAACAAAACAGTAACACCTCCTGCCCATGACGAGAACGAGGCTCGTACACTGACATTTTCAATCAAAAACAACTTTATGATGCAGACGCAAATCGACTAATGTTTGAATGAGGTTATATTGACCGAGGTCCAAGCTAACTGCAGAACGAGTGAGTTGGCGCAGTGGTTACACACTGGACTGGCATTCGGGAGGACGACGGTTCAATCCCGCGTCCGGCCATCCTGATTTAGGTTTTACGTGATTTCCCTAAAATCGCTCCAGGCAAATACCGAGATGGTTCCTTTGAAAGGGCACAGCCGACTTCCTTCCGCATCCTTCCCTAATCCGATGAGACCGATGACCTAGCTGTCTGGTCTCCTTCCCCAAAACAACCCAACCCCAAGCTAACTGCCTGACATCTGCGATCTGTTTCTTTCGACCGCTACTTACCGTTGTCGCCACGTATCGGCAAACGGCGGAAGCAAAGTTGTGTTGTTGTTGTGGTCTTCAGTCCTGAGACTGGTTTGATGCAGCTCTCCATGCTACTCTATCCTGTGCAAGCCTCTTCATCTCCCAGTACCTGCTGCAGCCTACATCCTTCTGAATCTGCTTAGTGTATTCAGCTCTTGGTCTCCCACTATGATTTTTGCCCTCCACGCTGCCCTCCAGTACTAAATTGGTGATCCCTTGATGCCTCAGAATATGCCCTACCAACCAATCCCTTCTTCTAGTCGAGTTGTGCCACAAACTCCTCTTCTCCCCAATTCTATTCAATACCTCCTCATTAGTTATGTGATCTACCCATCTAATCTTCAGCATTCTTCTGTAGCACCACATTTAGAAAGCTTCTATTTTCTTCTTGTCCAAACTATTTATTGTCCACGTTTCACTTCCATACATGGCTACACTCCATACAAATACTTTCAGGAACGACTTCCTGACACTCAAATCAATACTCGATGTTAACAAATTTCTCTTCTTCAGAAACGCTTTCCTTGTCATTGCCAGTCTACATTTTAAATCTTCTCTACTTCGACCATCATCAGTTATTTTGCTCCCCAAATAGCAAAACTCCTTTACTACTTTAAGTGTCTCATTTCCTAATCTAATTCCCTCAGCATTACCCGACTTAATTCGACTACATTCCATTATCCTCGTTTTGCTTTTGTTGATGTTCCTCTTATATCCTCCTTTCAAGACACTGTCCATTCCGTGCAACTGCTCTTCCAAGTCCTTTGCTGTCTCTGACAGAATCACAATGTAATCGGAGAACCTCAAAGTTTTTATTTCTTCCCTATGGATTTTAAAACCCACTCCGAACTTTTCTTTCGTTTCCTTTACTGCTTGCTCAATATACAGATTGAATAGCATCGGGGAGAGGCTGCATCCCTGTCTCACTCTCTTCCCAACCACTGATTCCCTTTCCTATCCCTCGACTCTTATAACTGCCATATGCTTTCTGTACAAATTTTAAATAGCCTTTCGATCCCTATATTTTACCCCTGCCATCTTCAGAGTTTGAAAGAGAGTATTCCAGTCAACATTGCCAAAAGCTTTCTCTAAGTCTACAAATGCTAGAAACGTAGGTTTGCCTTTCCTTAATCGATCTTCTAAGATAAGTCATAGGGTCAGTATTGCCTCACGTGTTCCAACATTTCTACGGAATCCAAACTGATCTTCCCCGAGGTCGGCTTCTACCAGTTTTTCCATTCGTCTGTAAAGAATTCGCGTTAGTATTTTGCAGCCGTTGCTTATTAAACTGATAGTTCGGTAATTTTCACATCTGTCAACACCTGCTTTCTTTGGGATTGGAATTATTATATTCTTCTTGAAGTCTGAGGGTATTTCACCTGTCTCATACATCTTACTCACCAGATGGTAGAGTTTTGTCAGGACTGGCTCTCCCAAGGCCGTCAGTAGTTCTAATGGAATGTTGTCTACTCCCGGGGCATTGTTTCGACTCAGGTCTTTCAGTGCTCTGTCAAACTCTTCACGCAGTATCATATCTCCCGTTTCATCTTCATCTACATCCTCTTCCATTTCCATAAAATTTTCTCAAGAACATCGCCCTTGTATAGACCCTCTATATACTCCTTCCACCTTTCTGCTTTCCCTTCTTTGCTTAGAATTGGGTTACAAGTGGTTCTCTTTTCTCCCAAGGTCTCTTTAATTTTCCTGTAAGCAGTATATATCTTACCCCTACTGAGATAAGCCTCTACATCCTTACATTTGTCCTCTAGCCATGCCTGCTTAGCTATTTTGCACTTCATGTCGATCTCATTTTTGAGACGTTTGTATTCCTTTTTGCCTGCTTCATTTACTGCATTTTTATATTGTCTCCTTTCATCAATTAAATTCAATATTTCTGCTGTTACCCAAGGATTTCTACTAGCCCTCGTCTTTATACCTACTTGAGCTTCTGAGCAAAGTTGTACACCTTGTATGTATAGCAGACAATGGAAAATCCAGGTAGGAATATCAACAATGTAGGAAAAGATACATTGCTACTTACCGTAAAGAAGACAAATCAAGTTGCAGACCATTGAAATACACTCACATGTAGCTTCCGGCCACAGGTTTCGTCCGCAAACACACACACACACACACACACACACACACACACACACACACACACACACACACACACTTCACGCACACGCAATCGCCATCTCCTGCATTCCGGCCCGAGACGCTGGAGTTGTAGAGTTGGCGATCGTGTGTGCTTGAGGTGTGTTGCGAGCGCGCGCGCGCGCGTGTGTGTGTGTGTGTGTGTGTGTGTGTGTGTGTGTGTGTGTGTTTGCTGACGAAACCTGTGGCCGGAAGCTACATGTGAGTGTCTTTCAATGGTACCTGTCTTGCAACCTGACGTGTCTTCTTTACGGTAAGTAGCAATATACTGGCAATCACATGAGGATCTATGGCCAGTGGGGAAATATATCAGTCTAGTCGTTGACACTTGCAACAAGAGACTTGTTGGGTGTTTGATTTGTGGGAGAGGACCAAACAACTAGGTCATCGGTCCCATCGGAGTACGGAAAGATAGGGAAGGAAGTCGTCCGTGCGCTTTCAAAGCAACCATCCCGGCATTTGCCTAATTCGATTTAGGGAAGCTGCGGAAAACCTAAATCGAGCTGGCTGTCGTCCTCCCGAATGCGAGTCCAGCGTGTTAACCAGTGCGCCACATCGCTCGGTTTTGAAACAATAACTGCAGCAAATACATTATTTTTAATGAATAACATCGACTTTAGAGATAATACCTAAATTAAATGAATAAGACTCAGAATGTTTTGGAGAACAAAAGGTGTAAAAAGAAAGATTTGAAGAAGATCGAGGCCAACCTGCTTACTCTTTCTTCACAACTCATGAACTCATCTCTTGACTCACCAATGTAGCTATTTCAAACAGTCAACACATTGTCCTATCCGTTTTACGCAACTGTCTATGTGTTTTCACGTATTAGTGTGCGGCAATTATTTTCCATTCCTCTGTGTCTACATTTCAGTTAATCACTAAAAACTAATTCAAATGGCTCTGAGTACTATGGGACTTAACATCTGAGGTCATCAGTCCTCTAGAACTTAGAACTGTTTAAGTAGTTCTAAACAACCTAAGGATATCACACACATCCATGCCCGAGGCAGGATTCGAACCTGCGACCGTAGCAGGCGCGCGGTACCAGACTAAAGCGCCTAGAACCGCATGGCCACCGCGGCCGGCCAATCACTAAATCAATTTCTTACATTGTAACTTGTGCACCTGACGATCTGTCTTTTTACTGCATAAAACGTTTAGTTTGCTCAGCCGCAATATCCGGTTTTTACGCCAAAGAGACTGGTATAGGCATGCGTATTCAAATACAGAGATATGTAAACAGGCAGAATACGGCGCTGCGGTCGGCAACGCCTATATAAGACAAAAAGTGTGAGGCGCAGTTCTTGCATCGGTTACTACTGCGACAATAGCAGGTTATAAAGATTTAAGTGAGTTTGAACGTAGTGTTGTAGTCGGCGCACGATCGATGGGACACATAATCTCCTAGGTAGCGATGAAGTGGGGATTTTCCTGTGCCACCATTTCACTAGTGTACGGTGAATATCCCGAATCCGGTAAATTATCAAACCTCCGACATCGCTGCGGCCGGAAAAAGAAGCTGCAAGAACAGGATAAGCGACGAGTGAAGAGAATAGTTCAACGTGACGGAAGTGCAACCCTTCCGCAAATTGCTGCAGATTTGAATGCTGGGACGTCAACAAGTGTCAGCGTGCGAACCATTCAACGAAACATAATCGATATGAGCTTTCGGAGCCGAAGGCCCACTCGTGTACCCTTGATGACTGCACCACGCAAAGCTTTACGCCTCGCCTGGGCCTTTCAACACCGGCATTGGACTGTTGAAGATCTGAAACACATTGCTGGTCGGACGAGTCTCGTGGATGGATGTGCATGGATATGGAGACAACCTCGTGAATCCATGGGCCCTGCATGTCAGCATGGGACTGTTCAACCTGGTGGAGGCTCTGTAATGGTATGGGGCGTGTGCAGTTGGAATGATACGGGACCCCTGATATGTCTGTATACGACTCTGACAGGTGACACGTACGTAGGCATCCTGTCTGATCACCTGTATCCGTTCATGTCCATTGTGCATTCCGACGGACTTGGGCAATTCCAGCAGGACAATGCGACACCCCACACGTCCAGAATTGCTACAGAGTGGCTCCAGGAATACTCTTCTGAGTTTAAACACTTCCGCTGCCCACCAAACTCCCCAGACATCAACATTATTGAGCATATCTGGTATGCCTTGCAACTTGCTGTCCAGTCGAGATCTCCACCCCCTCGTACTCTTAAGGATTTATGGATAGACCTGCAGGATTCGTGGTGTCAATTCCCTGCAGCACTACTTCAGACATTACTCGAGTCCATACCACGTCTTGTTACGGCAGTCCTGCGTGCTCGCGCGGGTCCTGTACGATATTAGGCGGGTGTACCAGTTTCTTTTGCTCTTCAGTATACGAGGGTAATCTCAAATGTAAGGTCTCCTATTTGTTTATAAGTACATAGACCTGTTTATTTCTACACTGGTTTACATCACTTTACAACTTGAACATTTAGCTATTTTTCGACGTAATCACCATTTCTGTCGATGCAGTTTTGTAGACGCAGTTTTTGTATGCCCATGTCATACCAGCTCGCCGCCATGCTATTCAGAAAGTTATGAACCTCTTCTTTCACCTCGTCGTCGGAGCTGAATCGCTTTCCGGCCAAATGTTGTTTTAACCTAGGGAACAGGTGATAGTCACGGGACGCCAAGTCAGGACTGTAGGGTGGGTGGGTGATTATGTTCCAGTGAAACTGTTGCAGGAGAGCAACGGTTTGCCGAGCGATGTGTGGGCGAGCGTTGTCATGGAGAATGTGTACGCCCTTGCTCAAGATTCCTCTTCTCCAGATGTGAATTGCCCGCTTGAGTTTTTTCAGAGTCTCACAGTACCTGTCAGCGTTAATTATGGTCCCAGTAGGCATAAAGTCGACCAAAAATACCCCTTTCCGATCCCAAAAAACGGTTGTCATGACTTTACCGGCAGACTGTGTTTGTTTGAATTTCCGCGGCTTTGGCGAAGAAGGATGCCACCACTGGCGTGATTGTTGCTTGGTCTCAGGTGTAAAGTGGTATGCCCAGGTTTCGTCACCCGTGACAACTGAGTCCAGAAAGTTGTCCTGTTCGGCTGCAAGGCGGTGAAGAAATGCGCGGAAAGCATCAACTCTTTGCCGCATGTGCTCCTCAGTCAGCATGCGTGGCACCCATCTTGCGCACGCCTTCCGGTAGTCCAATGTTTCCATTAAAATTCTGTGAGCGGTGCTTCCGGAAAGCTCAGGAACCAACGCGCAGAGATCATCCAGAGTGATCCGCCGATCTTCACGCACGCTTTGCTCAACCTTCAACACTGATTCCTCAGAAACTGAAGGTCTCCCGCACCTTTTTTTGGCGTGAATTTCCGTCCGACCAGCTGCAAACTCTCTCCACCACTTACGAACATTTTTGACATCCATGCACGACTCACCATACACTTCCGCCAATTGGCGATGGATTTCAATCGGCGTAGTGCCATTTGCGTTCAAAAACCGAATAACTGCGCGCAATTCGCACTTGGCGGTAACATCCGACGGGAGCTCCTTTCTCAACGGCTGCCAAGCCAAGACTGAGCGCCTCAGCGCGGCGTGCGGATGATTACACACAGCGCGTGAAGCACTCTTCATAACAGTGTGACCAACTGCCACACAAACAGAGTTCTGTACTTATAAAAAAAATAGGAGACCTTACTTTTAGGATTACCCTCTTAGACACATGGTTAACGACACATGGAACTTTGGGTCTGGCAATACATCGAACTGGGGTAGCCAAATGGCAAAGCGACTACTCGCAGTAAGCTGGTAATCCACGTATTGAGTTCGATCCGGCACAGATTTTCACTGTCGTCATTCCCTTAAACAGCTGATACATGTCCATATTCGCAACTGCGAATACATTTCACGTTTCTTATTTCTGACGTCGATGTGTTGTTGAATTTTGGAACGTGTTTTACGCTCGCGTAGTATGACTCTTCTAGAGACCAAAAATGTCCTCTGTAGGAATGAACATGGGTTCCGAAAACAATGTATCACATGGGCATACAAAAACTGCCACAGCGTCTACAAAAATGCATCGACAGAAATGGTGTGTAAGTCAAAAATAGCTAAATGTTCGAGCTGTAAACTGTTGTAAACCGTTGTAGAAATAGACAGGTGTATGTATAAAAAAAGGTGGGAATTTAAGGAGATGCGACCTGGATAAACTGAAAGAACCAGGGGTTCTAGAGAGTTTGAGGGTGAGCGTAAGGGAACAATTGACAGGAATGGGGGAAAGAAATACAGTAGAAGAAGAATGGGTGGCTTTGAGGGATGAAATAGTGAAGGCAGCAGAGGATCAAGTAGGCAAAAAGACGAGGGCTAGTAGAAATCCTTGGGTAACAGAAGAAATATTGAATTTAATTGATGAAAGGAGAAAATATAAAAACGCAGTAAACGAAGCAGGCAAAAAGGAATACAAACGTCTCAAAAATGAGATCGACAGGAAGTGCAAAATGGCTAAGCAGCGATGGCTAGAGGACAAATGTAAGGATGTAGAGGCTTATCTCACTAGGGGTAAGATAGATACTACCTACAGGAAAATTAAAGAGACCTTTGGAGAAAAGAGGGCCACTTGTATGAATGTCAAGAGCTCAGATGGAAACCCAGTTCTAAGTAAAGAAGGGAAAGCAGAAAGGTGGAAGGAGTATATAGAGGGTCTATACAAGGGCGATGTACTTGAGGACAATATTATGGAAATGGAAGAAGATGTAGATGAAGATGAAATGGGACATACGATACTGCGTGAAGAGTTTGACAGAGCACTGAAAGACCTGAGTCGAAACAAGGCCCCAGGAGTAGACAACATTCCATTGGAACTACTGACGGCCTTGGGAGAGCCAGTCCTGACAAAACTCTACCATCTGGTGAGGAAGATGTATGAGACAGGTGAAATACCCTCAGACTTCAAGAAGAATATAATAATTCCAATCCCAAAGAAAGCAGGTGTTGACAGATGTGAAAATTACCGAACTATCAGTTTAATATGTCACAGCTGCAAAATACTAACGCGAATACTCTACAGACGAATGGAAAAGCTGGTAGAAGCCGACCTCGGGGAAGATCAGTTTGGATTCCGCAGAAATGTTGGAACACGTGAGACAATACTGACCCTACGACTTATCTTAGAAAATAGATTAAGGAAAGGCAAACCTACGTTTCTAGCATTTGTAGACTTAGAGAAAGCTTTTGACAATGTTGACTGGAATACTCTCTTTCAGATTTTGAAGGTGGCAAGGATAAAATACAGGGAGCGAAAGGCTATTTATAATTTGTACAGGAACCAGATGGCAGTTATAAGAGTCGAGGGGCATGAAAGGGAAGCAGCGGTTGAGAAGGGAGTGAGACAGGTTTGTAGCCTGTCCCCGATGTTATTCAATCTGTATATTGAGCAAGCAGTAAAGGACAGTGTCTTGAAAGGAGGATATAAGAGGAACATCAACAAAAGCAAAACGAGGATAATGGAATGTAGTCGTATTAAATCGGGTGATGCTGAGGGAATTAGATTAGGAAATGAGACACTTAAAGTAGTAAAGGAGTTTTGCTATTTAGGGAGCAAAATAACTGATGATGGTCGAAGTAGAGAGGATATAAAATGTAGACTGGCAATGGCAAGGAAAGCGTTTCTGAAGAAGAGAAATTTGTTAACATCGAGTATTGATTTAAGTGTCAGGAAGTCGTTTCTGAAGGTATTTGTATGGAGTGTAGCCATGTATGGAAGTTAAACATGGACGATAAATAGTTTAGACAAGAAGAGAATAGAAGCTTTCGAAATGTGGTGCTACAGAAGAATGCTGAAGATTAGATGGGTAGATCACATAACTAACGAGGGGGTATTGAATAGAATTGGGAAGAAGAGGAGTTTGTGGCACAACTTGACAAGAAGAAGGGATCGGTTGGTAGGACATGTTCTGAGGCATCAAGGGATCACCAATTTAGTATTGGACGGCAGCGTGGAGGGTAAAAATCGTAGAGGGAGACCAAGAGATGAATACACTAAGCAGATTCAGAAGGATGTAGGCTGCAGCAGGTACTGTGAGATGAAGAGGATTGCACAGGATAGAGTAGCATCGAGAGCTGCATCAAACCAGTCTCAGGACTGAAGACCACAACAACAACAACAACAACAACGAAACTCTCTCTAGACATGTGGTGGACAATCAAAAGAGATTCTGTTTGTAAGTCAAGTAAACCAGCGGAAAGGCTCACTAAGCGATGGGGTGGAGGAGGAGGAGGAGGAGGAGGAGGAGGAGGAGGAGACAAGGGACCCAACCATTCGGAGCAGGTGAAATCGTGGCAAACGTCCGGCGTGGCAAATGTCCGCACACAGAGAGCGACGCACGTGCAGGGTGTGGCTCGAGCAGCGGCACTCACGTGACGGGCTTCAGGCAGACTCCCACGGCGGCGTCCAGCGGCGCGGGGGCGTGCGCGGCCATCAGCAGCAGCAGAGGCAGGGCCAGCAGCGTCCAGGCGGCCGCCGGCATCGCGGAGGACTCGCAGGCGGGCAGCGAGCGCCGGCAGAGGCCCTTCCAGCTTCCTGCCCCGCAGATAAACGGACGGAAGCGCACCCATCACGGATCCGCCGCCGCACAATCTGCATCTCGCTGGTCCGTGTCGTCATTGCATCCACACCCACACCGGGTCGCATTGCGGGGATTTGCTACCACAAGGATCAGTACTGGGCCTATTACTCTTCTCATCATACGAGGGCCATTCAATAAGTAACGTAACTCATTTCTTTCCTCTTTCCCAATTTCGGTTGAAAAAAAAAGAAAAAAAAAACGAAATTTATTGTGGGACATCGTGGAATATTTCCGCTTCAGCCCCTATAGTTTCATGAAGCTTCAGTAGGTGACGTCGCCAAACGTACACTACTGGCCATTAAAATTGCTACACCACAAAGATGACGTGCTGTTGTTGTGGTCTTCAGTCCTGAGACTGGTTTGATGCAGCTCTCCATGCTACTCCATCCTGTGCAAGCTTCTTCATCTCCCAGTAATTACTGCAACCTACATCCTTCTCAATCTGCTTGGTGTATTCATCTCTTGGTCTCCCTCTGCGATGTTTACCCTCCACGATGCCCTCCAATGCTAAATTTATGATCCCTTGATGCCTCAGTACATGTCCTACCAACCGATCCCTTCTTTTTGTCAAGTTGTGCCACAAACTCCTCTTCTCCCCAATTCTATTCAATACCTCCTCATTAGATATATGATCTACCCATGTAGTCTTCAGCATTCTTCTGTAGCACCACATTTCGAAAGCTTCTATTCTCTTCCATACATGGCTACACTCCATACAAATACTTTCAGAAACGACTTACTGACACATAAATCTATACTCGATGTTAACAAATTTCTGTTCTTCAGAAACGCTTTCCTTGCCATTGGCAGTCTACATTTTATATCCTCTCTACTTCGACCATCATCAATTATTTTGCTCCCCAAATAGCAAAACTCCTTTACTACTTTAAGTGTCTCATTTCCTAATCTAATTCCCTCAGCATCACCCGACTTAATTCGACTACATTCCATTATCCTCGTTTTGCTTTTGTTGATGTTCATCTTATATCCTCCTTTCAAGACACTGTCCATTCCGTTCAACTGCTCTTCCAAGTCTTTTGCTGACTCTGACAAAATTACAATGACATCGGCAAACCTAAAAGACTTTATTTCTTCTCCATGGATTTTAATACCTACTCCGAATTTTTCTCTTGTTTCCTTTACTGCTTGCTCAATATACAGATTGAATAAAATCGGGGAGAGACTACAACCCTGTCTCACTCCCTTCCCAACCACTGCTTCCCTTTCCTGCCCCTCGACTCTTATAACTGCCATCTGGTTTCTGTAAAAATTGTAAATAGCCTTTCGCTCCCTGTATTTTACCCCTGCCACCTTCAGACGTGCTACAGACGCGAAATTTAACCGACAGGAAGAAGATGCTGTGATATGCAAATGATTAGCTTTTCAGAGCATTGACACAAGGTTGGCGCCGCTGGCGACACCTACAATGTGCTGACGTGAGGAAAGTTTCCAACCGACTTCTCGTACACAAACAGCAGTTGACCGGCGTTGCCTGGTGAAACGTTGTTGTCATGCCTCGTGTAAGGAGGAGAAAAGCGTATCATCACGTTTCCGACTTTGATAAAGGTCCGATTATAGCCTATCGCGATTGCGGTTTATCGTATCGCGACATGGCTGCTCGCGTTGGTCGACATCCAATGACTGTTAGCAGAATATGGAAACGGTGGGTTCAGGAGGATAATACGCAACGCCCTGCTCGATCCCAACGGCCTCGTATCACTAGCAGTCGAGATAACAGGCATCTTATCCGCATGGCTGTAACGGATCGTGCAGCCACGTCTCGATCCCTGAGTCAACAGATGGGGACGTTCGCAAGACAACAACCATCTGCACGAACAGTTCGACGACTTTTGCAGCAGCATGGACTGTCAGTTCGGAGACCATGGCTGCGGTTACCCTTGACGCTGCATCACAGACAAGAGCGCCTGCGATGGAGTACTCAACGACGAACCTGGGTGCGCGAATGGCAAAATGTCGTTTTTTTTTTGGATGAATCCAGGTTCTGTTTACAGCATCATGATGGTCGCATCCGTGTTTGGTCACTTGGCGACATCGCATTGAACGCACATTGGAAACATGTATTCGTCATCGCCATACTGGCGTATCACCCGGCGTCATGGTATGGGGTGTTATTGGTTACAAGTCTCGGTCACCTCTTGTTCGCATTGACGGCACTTTGAACTGTGGACGTTACATTTCTGATGTGTTACGACCCGTGGCTCTACCCTTCATTCGATCCCTGAGAAACACTACATTTCAGCACGTTCCAGGTCCTGTACGGGCCTTTCTGGATACAGAAAATGTTCGACTGCTGCCCTGGCCAGCACATTCTCCAGATCTCTCACCAACTGAAAACGTCTGGTCAAGGGTGGCCGAGCAACTGGCTCGCCACAATACGCCAGTCACTACTCTTGATGAACTGTAGTATCGTGTCGAAGCTTCATGGGCAGCTGTACCTGTACACGCCATCCGAGCTCTGTTTGACTCAATGCCCTGGCGTATCAAGGCCGTTATTACGGCCAGAGGTGGTTGTTCTGGGTACTGATTTCTCAGGATCTATGCACCCAAACTGCGTGAAAATGTAATCACATGTCAATTCTAGTATAATACATTTATCTAATGAACACCCGTTTGTCATCTGCATTTCTTCTTGGTGTAGCAATTTTAATGGCCAGTAGTGTATTAAAAAAGGAAAATACAATCGCAATGATAATAAATGTCCTGTTTCCACGAAAATAGGCACAGTCCATTTTCTTTTAGTTTTATGAGCAAAATCAGTGTAGTCTTTACCTGCATGATACGAGGGTCAGTCAAAAAGTAATGCCTCCTATTTTTTTTTCTACATTTAATTGTCAGGAAATTTAAATGCAATTACATAGGTTGAAAACCACAACATTGAGGATCATTTTGTCATTTTTCAATGTAATCTCCGCCCATCTCTACAGTTTTGGTCCATCTTTGAACAAGGGCATGTATCCCAGCACGGTAAAAATCACAGCTCTGCTTCCTAAGCCATTGACGCACGGATGTTTTGACGGCCTCCTCATCTTCAAAATGAATCCCACGATGAGCTTCTTTTAATGGCCCGAACAGATGGAAGTCTGATGGTGCCAGGTCAGGGCTGTATGGGGGATGAGGCAAAACTTCCCATCCAATTTTGACAATCTCGTCAGAGGTGTGACGACTGGTGTGTGGTCTTGCATTGTCATGCAAAAGAAGAACATCTGCCATTGATTTTGTTGGGCGAACTCGCTGAAGACGTGCTTTAAGTTTGTTGAGGGTTGTGACGTATTGAACAGAATTTATTGTGCATCCCTGCACCAAAAAATCAACCAGAATCACACCCTCTGTATCCCAGAAAACTGTTGTCATAACTTTCCCTGCCGATCGCACAGTTTTGAATTTTTTCTTCCTCGGCGAGCTTGTGTGACGCCACTCCATTGACTGCCTCTTTGATTCGGGTTCAAAAAAATGCACCCATGTTTCGTCCCCGGTCACAATTTTTTTCAGAAACTCATCTCCCTCCAAACGGATGCGCTGCAAGTGTTGGGAGGCTATTGTTTTCCTTGCCTCTTTATTCTGATCGGTTAACATTCTTGGAACCCACCGTGCACAAACTTTTGAGTACCCCAATTGTTTAATAATCGTGATCACACTGCCTTTACTAAGAGAAATAATGCGACACACTTCATCTGCAGTCACCCTATGGTCACCACGAATGATGTCATCAACTTGCTGAATGTTGTGTGGAGTCACTGCACTCACCGGCCTGCCGCTCCGCTTTTCGTCAGTCAACGGTGTTTGCCCTTCAGCTTCCTTACAACGACGAACCCATCGTCTAACAGTGCTGACATCCACTGTCACAACACCATACACCTTCTTCAGTCTTTCATGAATGTGTATGGGCGTTTCACCTTCTGCATTCAAGAATTCAATCACACAACGCTGTCTCAAACGAACATCGATGTCGGCCATCTTACAAACTTCTGCTGTGCTGCCACCTGTTGACACAGAAAGTTACTACTGCAGTGGATTGCAGAAGAAGGTTTGAGGAATGGCGCCAAATTCAAATTTTTCACTTAACCTAATTTCTTTAAGTAGAAAAAAAATGGGAGGCATTACTTTTTGACCGACCCTCGTACAATTTGCAGCTCATTATTTTGAGACTTCGAGAGAAGTGCACTGCGCCGATCACAGATGATCCCCGCGCGGGATTAGCCGAGCGGTCTTAGGCGCTGCAATCATGGACTGTGCGGCTGGTCCCCTCGGGCATGGGTGTGTGTGTTTGTCCTTAGGATAATTTAGATTAAGTAGTGTGTAAGCTTAGGGACTGATGACCTTAGCAGTTAAGTCCCATAAGATTTCACACACATTTGAACATTTGAACACAGGTGATCTCGTGTGTATCTCAAACATTTCAGACACGTGAAATAACGTCGGAGAATACAATCCTTCACACCATCAGATGATATGTCGAAAAAAAAAATTACAATCATTTTATGTTCAACAACAACAAGCTATAAGTCAAGAGCACGTAGCTGTTTTGTACACTATGGCAGGTCTCGCTTTACCACTGCGATGCTATATCATACAGGCGTATAAGAAACAGACCGTGAGAGTCTGTATTGTAACACATCCTATAAGTCTCTTCCTTTACATCGAAACCAGTTACCATCTGCATGCTTACATGGGACATTTTTGATGCGTAACTAACCTCTTCCGATATGTCTGTAAAGTTTCTGTTATACAGCAGCAGATTCTTGCGTTCTGGTTTTGCAAGCAATTTTATCATCACAACCTAACTTACACAATCTGCTCACACGTCAGAAAAAAATCCACTATAATTTCTAGATTCCACTACGAACTGTAATTCAAGTGATGTCTACCTTATAAGTAGAGATTGTGAAGTATAAAAAAAAACACCTATTTTTTTAAACACACTATCGTGACAATAAATAAAAAACAGTCCACGAGAATAGAGACAGCCGATTGCCATAAGTTTTAGGAACAAAATCGTAGTAGATTTGAGAGAACTATCTGCTCCATTTATAGTACTGCTTGTAATAGTACCTCCGACAAGACTTAACCGCATCTCTCTCTCTCCTGATATATCGAAAAACAATTACCGTCTGTGTGTTGTCATTGAGCATATTACATATACCATATCGCTCCATTGGGGCTGGAGGCCAATGCCCGAAATCCTTCACACAGATCTGCACAAAATTTTGTCGTCTGTACTGGAGGACGACATATCCAGCAAACTATATACGAGAGGGTTCCTGTATTGTTCCCTCATAAGCAGTCTAAAAATCTTTCATTCCCCTTACAGCTATTGCAGTTTTCCACATCAAATCCATACCTTCCCTCACGACAGGACATAGTCATTTTCTTTGCACATGTCGGAAAACCCAGATAGTTCATCAACCTGCTGCTCAAGGCGATCCATCATAACGATGAAGGGCAGTCTAATGAAAACTGAACACTCACCAGAACAGTTCCATGGAAGGTCCCATTCAAAAGTAATCACCATACACGTTAAGACGTTTATCCCACTGGGAGATGAAACAATCCATTCCCGTTTGGTAGAACACGATCAGCCTTTAACAGATCCACAACCGCACCAACTCTTCCTCCAAGTGGAACTGACATCCACACATCTTTCTTCAGTTCACTAAAGACGTGGAGGATACTGCAATATTTCCCACCCAAATCGATGAAGGGTAGCAGCCTTCATCCGATGCATTGTAGGGTTGGGCATTATCGTGTAACAGAATGTTTCCATCCAACATCGTACCTAGGCGTTTTCACTTTATGGCCCATCACAGTTTCTGCACAGTATCTTCATAGTGTTCCATACTGATTATGGTTCCACACGCGAGGAACTCTAGAGCAGAAGGCCCCTACAGTTGAAGAAGAAGACGATCTTGACCTTATGTGGTACAACCATTTTGAGCCTGAGGGAAAACAGCAAAACTAACAGTGACAACATCCGACATCTACCCACCAAAGTCATCCGAAGCTGTTCGTGCAAATTCCAATAAGGTCACGATCCAGCCTTCTTCGACTGCAGGGGTCCTCTGTTCAGTGAGTACCTTGAACGTGGAACCACAACCAACAAGCAGAGCTATGAACACATTTTGCAGGAACTGCAAAGGACCATAAAATCAAAACGCCCAGGAACAGTGTCAGACAGATTCAAGCTGTTGCGCGATATTGCCCATCTCCACACTGCCAATTGGATGAAGGCTATGTTTCAGCGATTTGGTTGGGAAGCACTGCAATGTATCCTGAACAGCCTGGATCTTTCACCATATTATTTCCAAACCTTTGGTGACTTGAAGAAACGCATACGTGGACATCAGTTCCAGCTCGACAAGGAATTGCGAGAGTGGCTGCAGTGGTGGATTTGTCAGTGGGTGACTGCGTACTATGAAACAGGAACTGATCCTCTCTTCTCCCAGTGGGATAAATGTTTTAACAGGTGTGGTGATTACTTTTGAATGGAACCATTTCGTGGTCCCGTTGTGGCAGGCACTTGGTTTTCATTTGGCTGCTCATTACAAATACATTTTTATTGTCACCAAAGTCTGTTCCTTGAGACATGCATGCAAGTCTGGAGGAACAGACTTTGGTGACAATCTGCAACTGTAGTAATATTATAAAATTTTGTCATAATGCGAATACTTTTGTCATCAGCTGTATTAGGCACGGAAATCGTACCTACGGGTGACACTTAAAAATAGGTTTCAGGCCGGGACTCGAACCAGGATTTCTTGCTTAACGATCTCGGTTATCCGCGCACGCTTCCAGGAAAGACCCAATCCTCCGTACACCGCAGAGTCTTCGACCCCACTGTTTGCAGCTTACCTGGATTCCCACAACAGAATTAATGAGACAAATGTGTTCAACATTAGTATAATCAGCAGCCAGAACAAATATTGGATTTCCTGGCTACAAACGTGCAGAGAAATCAAAATCAAAAAGTCTTAAGAAATGGACCTTCTCAGCACCAACTGATTAAAAGACTTGGCCCTTCAGTCCAAGTATGCCATTTAAACAGAGAAGGCAAAAGTGAATACCTATCTCAACTCCTTGTAGGTAATGACATTGACAGAAACACATGCTCTAACTACGGAAGACCTGCGTAAAAGAGGCAGGATCCGTGGCGACAATCTTACAGGTGCTACATATCACAGTGTCTACCATGTTGCCACTTATGTAAGGAGCAACATCGAGCGTGCTCACCTCATTTCAACAAATGCAGAAAATGAGCTCCATTATGTCTCGATACAAATGAAGGCGACCTCTATAAAAATTATTTACAAGCCACAAAACGTGCCGTTGCCACTAAATGTCTGCCAATTATTGCCCACCCATTGTTCTATGTTGGAGATTTTTATAGTCACCATTTTCATTGGAACTAAGCACACGACAACGAATGTGTTATCGCACTCGAATACTGGGCTGAAAATGGAAACTTGTATCTGGTTTATGATACCAAGGATTTGTGAACTTTTGGATTTGCCACCTGGCGAAGAGATTACAATCTCGATCTCTGCTTTACGTCCTGCGACTGCAGGCAGCACCCAATGCTTATATCTAGAGGAATAATACCTAATTTCCCACACAGCCAACAGAGGCCAGTAATCCTCAATATTGGACTCTCTCACCCAATTGTGAGATCTCTACTGTGACCAAGACGGAATTTCTGCAGGGCCGATTGGCGGAGTTTTGCCAACCACCTAGATAAATATATATTTGTTTTATGAAACCAGAACCTACAATACTACCCCCGACTGGTCAGGGTTGTTCTTACGTTGCTAAAACGTTTATCCCTCGTGGGTTCAGAAAGGAATATATACCGGGACGGAATGAACATTGCGAACAACTTTATGAAGAATATAGCGAAACTGACAAAAGCGAATTGCAGATGACCTCCTCCGAAGTCTGAAGGCTGCTGGAAGAGTACGATGGTGCGAGATGGTAGAAAATGTAAACTTCGAACATTCGAGTACAGAGGCACGGAGCCTGCTGCGTAAGCTTAGTGGAGCTTCCAATGAACCCAGTCACAAACCTTGTACTTCAGGTAACCAAATCACTAACCATATACTTGAAACATCTAGATCATCCTGTGACAAACAACGTACTTCCAGAATAAGACGAGAACTCGCCTCCAAAAGCTCAGTGCCCAAACGAATCCAGTTTCTCTTCACTATTTACACTGACTGAATGGTAAAGTACCTAGTATGGAGTGTAACAATATTATGAAAGGGATGGTTCCTACTCACCACATAGTGAGATGCTGAGTCACAGATAGGCACAACAAAAAGACTGTCACAAAATGAGTTGTGAGCTTTCTGCAAACGAGGTCTTTGTTGAAAAACGACAATAGACACATGCACATGTGTGCACACTCACACTTACATGCACACCCATGCACAAACATGCACACACACACCCACACACACACACACTACTACATTGGCTCCTTACTTAGCTTGTATTTATCGTGAATCTCTTGCCCAACGTAAAGTCCCGAGCGACTGGAAAAAAAGTGCAGGTGACGCTTGTATATAAGAAGGGATAAGAAGAGTAGAAGGACGGATCCTCAAAATTACAGACCAATATCCTTAACATCGGTTTGTTGTAGGATTCTCGAACATATTCTCAGTTCGAATATAATGAATTTCCTTGAGACAGGGAAGTTGCTGTCCATGCATCAGCATGGCTTTAGAAAGCATCGCTGCTGCAAAACGCAACTCGCCCTTTTTTCACGATATCTTGCGAACCATGGATGAAGGGTATCAGACGGATGCCATATTCCTTGACTTTCGGAAAGCGTTTGACTCAGTGCCCCACTGCAGACTCCTAACTAAGGTACGAGCATATGGGATTGTTTCCCAAGTATGTGAGTGGCTCGAAGACTTCTTAAGTAATAGAACCCAATACATCATCTTCGATGGTGAGTGTTCATCGGAGGTGAGGGTATCATCTGGAGTGCCTCAGGGAAGTGTGGTAGGATCGCTGTTGTTTTCTTTCTACATAAATGATCTTTTGTGTAGGGTGGATAGCAATGTGCGGCTGTTTGCTGATGATGCTGTGGTGTACGGGAAGGTGTCGTCGTTGAGTGACTGTAGGAGGATACAAGATGACTTGGACAGGATTTGTGATTGGTGTAAGGAATGGCAGCTAACTCGAAATATAGATAAATGTAAATTAATGCAGATGAATCGGAAAAAGAATTCCGTAATGTTTGAATACTCCATTAGTAGTGTAGCGCTTGACACAGTCACGTCAATTAAATATTTGGGCGTAACAGTGCAGAGCGATATGAAGTGGGACAAGCATGTAATGGCAGTTGTGGGGAAGGCGGATAGTCCTCTTCGGTTCATTGGTAGAATTTTGGGAAGATGTGGTTCATCTGTAAAGGAGACCGCTTATAAAACACTAATACGAGCTATTCTCGAGTACTGCTCGAGTGTTTGGAATCCCTATCAGGTCGGAATGAGGGAGGACATAGAAGCAATTCAGAGACGGGCTGCTAGATTTGTTACTGGTAGGTTTGATCATCACGCGAGTGTTACGGAAATGCTTCAGGAACTCGGGTGGGAGTCTCTGGAGGAAAGGAGGCGTTCTTTTCATGAATCGCTACTGAGGAAATTTAGAGAACCAGCATTTGAGGCTGACTGCAGTACAATTTTACTGCCGCCAACTTACATTTTGCGGAAAGACCACAAAGATAAGATAAGAGAGATTAGGGCTTGTACAGAGACATATAGGCAGTCATTTTCCCTCGTTCTGTTTGGGAGTGGAAGAGGGAGAGAAGATGCTAGTCGTGGTATGAGGTACCCTCTGCCACGCACCGCATGGTAGATTGCGGAGTATGTATGTAGATGTATATGTAAACACACACGGCCAAGGTCGGTCTCAGCTGAAACCAGACTATAAGCAGCAGTGCATGGCGGGAGAGGCAACTGGGTGGGGGTAAGGAGGAGGGTGGGGTGGGGAGGGATAGCAGGCCAGGGGTGGGGTAGTGGTGGGGAAGGGAAAAAAAAGGCTGGTTCGCCTCTTCTACAACATCCTAGATAATAGATCACTGCTCAACGAGCCAAAGACAATAAAAATAGTGGCAGTTTCAAAATCAGGTAAACCGGCTGACCACCCTCAAAGCTTCGGACCCATTTCCCTTGTGAACCATCTCGATAAACTCTTCCGAGGCTCCTTAGTAACAGAATTAGCAGCTTCATTCTGGAATGTATCCCAGCCGAGCAAGTAGGTTTCAGACCAGAGAGAAGTTACAGCGACCAGGTATCAGTCCTAACAACTTTCACGGAGGCCGGCTTCCACGAAAACGTGAAGACACCTGTCACATTTGTTGACCTAACCCCGGTATATGTCAGAGTCTGGCGAAAAGGGATGATATACAAATTACAAAAAAAAAAAAAAAAAAAAAAAAAAAAAAAAAAAAACAATCTGATGCTGAAAAATTGTAACTCTTATCACCACTATTATAAACAATAGGCACTTCGGCATTTACTTGTGAGAAAATGTGAGCGAGGAGTGGAAATTAAGTAATGGTCTACCACAGAGACAATTCTCACAGAAGATCTAGCCATTATGAGCTATTTTTATAGAAAGTGGCAAATTAAACCCCGCACAAGTAAAACTGAAGTATGTACATTACAGCAAACCAGCTGACACAGAGCCCACAGTGAAACCTAATGGAAACACTCATAGCCATAACAGGTATCCTAGGACCTCGGTGTCCTCCTTGATTGCACCCCTTCATATAAAACAATCTTGAAAATACTGCTGCCAAGATAAAAACTTGTAACTTCAAAAATTGTGTGGAATGGCACGGGGAGCTTCAGCTCATACCTTGCGCACATCGTTCATCGTGCTGATCTTCTCGGTAGCTGAATATTGTGTCCTAGGGTGGCTATACAGCTGCCAACACAACTTGAATGATGTCCAGTTGAACCACACTACGCACTTAATAAAAGGGACAATCCAGCCAACAGCCACCGATTGGCTTCCTCTGCTGAGTAACACCCATCCACCCACAATCTGCAGAAGCGAGGCCTCGCTTTTGGAAAACCGCAAGCTGCAGGAGAACCTGGAATTACCCATACAGGAAGGCATACCAAGTCTACTACGAAATAGACTCCATTCAAGAAATCCACCGTTATGGCAAGCAGAAGAGCTAAATTCAATTAGAATCGAGGTGAGAGACCTGTGGGATCAGAGCTGTTAACTTATTGAAAATCCTGAAGAGTGTGAGTGGTTCCAGAAGCGTAACTGTGATACTGCTGGGGCAGAACTCAACAGGCCACTACGGGTCAAATTGAACAGGGCTTACACTGGGAAAGGTCGATGCGCAAACTAGCTTTCCAAATGGGATGCTACTGAGTCTCTGATTTGTGACTGTGAGCCAGACAATCAAGCACATTAGGGATGAGTGCCCCATGCAATCCTATCAGGGGAGTTGGAGTAGCCTCATGAAAGCTGACGAAATATGTTAGGATCTTAGATATTGACATTTGGTTTTATATGTACACTCCTGGAAATGGAAAAAAGAACACATCGACACCGGTGTGTCAGACCCACCATACTTGCTCCGGACACTGCGAGAGGGCTGTACAAGCAATGATCACACGCACGGCACAGCGGACACACCAGGAACCGCGGTGTTGGCCGTCGAATGGCGCTAGCTGCGCAGCATTTGTGCACCGCCGCCGTCAGTGTCAGCCAGTTTGCCGTGGCATACGGAGCTCCATCGCAATCTTTAACACTGGTAGCATGCCGCGACAGCGTGGACGTGAACCGTATGTGCAGTTGACGGACTTTGAGCGAGGGCGTATAGTGGGCATGCGGGAGGTCGGGTGGACGTACCGCCGAATTGCTCAATACGTTGGGCGTGAGGTCTCCACAGTACATCGATGATGTCGCCAGTGGTCGGCGGAAGGTGCATGTGCCCGTCGACCTGGAACCGGACCGCAGCGACGCACGGATGCACGCCAAGACCGTAGGATCCTACGCAGTGCCGTAGGGGACCGCACCACCACTTCCCAGCAAATTAGGGACACTGTTGCTCCTGGGGTATCGGCGAGGACCATTCGCAACCGTCTCCATGAAGTTGGGCTACGGTCCCGCACACCGTTAGGCCGTCTTCCGCTCACGCCCCAACATTGTGCAGCCCGCCTCCAGTGGTGTCGCGACAGGCGTGAATGGAGGGACGAATGGAGGCGTGTCGTCTTCAGCGATGAGAGTCGCTTCTGCCTTGGTGCCAATGATGGTCGTATGCGTGTTTGGCGCCGTGCAGGTGAGCGCCACAATCAGGACTGCATACGACCGAGGCACACAGGGCCAACACCCGGCATCATGGTGTGGGGAGCGATCTCCTACACTGGCCGTACACCACTGGTGATCGTCGAGGGGACACTGAATAGTGCACGGTACATCCAAACCGTCATCGAACCCATCGTTCTACCATTCCTAGACCGGCAAGGGAACTTGCTGTTCCAACAGGACAATGCACGTCCGCATGTATCCCGTGCCACCCAACGTGCTCTAGAAGGTGTAAGTCAACTACCCTGGCCAGCAAGATCTCCGGATCTGTCCCCCATTGAGCATGTTTGGGACTGGATGAAGCGTCGTCTCACGCGGTCTGCACGTCCAGCACGAACGCTGGTCCAACTGAGGCGCCAGGTGGAAATGGCATGGCAAGCCGTTCCACAGGACTACATCCAGCATCTCTACGATCGTCTCCATGGGAGAATAGCAGCCTGCATTGCTGCGAAAGGTGGATATACACTGTACTAGTGCCGACATTGTGCATGCTCTGTTGCCTGTGTCTATGTGCCTGTGGGTCTGTCAGTGTGATCATGTGATGTATCTGACCCCAGGAATGTGTCAATAAAGTTTCCCCTTCCTGGGACAATGAATTCACGGTGTTCTTATTTCAATTTCCAGGAGTGTACTTCTGTCTTTCTGTAGTCTCATTACATACATGTTCTAATGTATATACCTGTATTTTTACAGGAATATGTGAATAAATAAATAAAAAATTATCGTTCTCTTGCCCATCTAGACTGCAATACTTATTATTACAATGCACATTTTGTTCAAGAAGTTTACTTTTTTTATGCTTGTGGGAACAAACTAGCTTTTTCAAACCCTGGAATATGCTCATTGGTGGAAACAGTAGTTCTCTTTGAAGAAACTTTCTCCTGACAGGGATAATCTTCAAGATGTGAAACACGAAGAAGCAACTTGGATCTACTGTGGAGAACGAGTTGGTGCAGTTTGGAATGGTGCATTAACCAGTGTTTTGCCTGCCAATCTTAGATGTCTTCCATTCAACTCCTGTACCAAATGATCCAACAAAGAAACATATTAGGCTCAATGAAGAGAATTTCTAAAAGGACTAAACAACCTTGTAAATTTATACAAGCTTATTCAAAAGACTTACAGACCTAGTGCTGGCCAAATTTCTAAGGAAAATGGATCAAGTTTTGATGCATGTAGTACCAAATCACACTACTACAAGTGTTGGTGAGAGTTTAAGCAAAAATGGCCGCCTTCACTTGTCTTGATCATGTTTGCTGCATGTTTTGGTTTGAAGAATCCGTGTCTTCAACAACAGCAAAATGTAATTTTCGCAATGGGTAAAGCAAAGCTCCACCCAGCAAGCCTAGCATTTAGGAGTGGCATAAATGTTTTGTCGAAACTGAGTACTCGGTAAGCCATAAAATATTCTTAAGTCAACCTTGTGTGTCTGACAACATCATAGAGCAAGTGAGACAAGCCTTGTTAACAGTCCTACAAAATTGACCCCATGTGCTTCTCACGAGTTGGGTATCCACCACATGACTGGCCGTGAGTTAAGAAAATATTTGCTTCTCAACCAGCACAAATTAGCAATTAGTTTTGTGGGGAAATATTACATTAGTTATATAAGGATGAAGATAACACTGGAAACATTACCGTTAGTGATGTTTTAGCTTTTCAGTTAAATGGTAGAGTTAATAAACATGACTACAGGTTTTGGGATAGGGGCAACCCACGAAGTCTCAGAACACTTTCACGACAACCCAAAAGTTGATATCTTTTTGGGTGATGAGCAGTTGCAAAGTTTACAGTCCTTTCTTTTCCAAGTGAAAACAGTTTACAGAATAGTGTATTTAGATACACTCAAAAACTTTTTTTACCTCGGTGATTAACAAGGCTGACCAAGACTGCAGCAACTTTTTTTACCTCAGTGATTAACAAGGCTGACCAAGACTGCAGCATACTCTATATTCAAGATGGTGAGCCACTGCACTGCCTCACCTCATGCAGTAACTCCTAAACAACCACATCTCAACTAAAATTATTGGGCACGATTTGCTGACTGCGTGGTCCTCTCTGTCATCTGACCTGACACCTCTTTATTTTTTCTCGTGGGAATTCATCAGAGATACGGTGTTTGTACCACCCGTACAGCTTTGAAAATTCACACAAACTTATTCGTATAAGATATGGACGAAATCTAATTTCGAAAGAAAATAGATCGAAAGTTTTGACTCACGTAGTATGCCAGCACCAAACCATACCGTCTCAAGTGCTAGCATGAGTTGAGCAAAGAAGGCTGCAACAATTAACTATCAGAGCAGCAATTAACGATGCAACTGAACAAGTTATGCCTGACATAATGCAGCAAGTTTATCAAGAAATCTGCTTCAGACGGGATGAGTGCCACATAACCAATAGTTGGCATATTCAACTTTTTAGCTGTAAGATAAAAGAATTTGATGTACTTCAATATAAAAAATGTAAAAAAAACTAGTTCTGTAAGTCGTATGAATAAAGTTGTTATGTTTTTTGAAAAACACCATTTATATAAGTCTGTTCTTTTCCAAGTACTCTATGAGGATTAAATTCTGGCAAGCCATAATAGTAGTGGTAGTAATAGTAGTAGTAGTAATAATACGTCACTTCTTCTTCTTTTGTCTTAGCTCCATTTCTCTACAGGATCTACACTGAAACTTCCTGGCAGATTAAAACTGTGTGCCGGACCGAGACTCGAACTCGGGACCCTTGCCTTTCGCGGGCAAGTGCTCTACCAACTGAGCTACCCAAGCACGACTCACGCCCTGTCCTCACAGCTTTACTTCTGCCAGTACCTCGTCTCCTGCCTTCCAAACTTTACTGAAGTTCTCCTGCGAAACTTGCAGAACTGTGAAAATCTCATTCGGGATCTACACTGTTATACCAGTTTTGGCATTGTTAGTGGCAAGTTGGTGGCTGAATGCCCTTCCTGATGCTTGTCTCTGGGACAGAATTTGTGTACCGCATATGTCTGTGTCTAGTGTGAATCTCATGGGCAACTGTGCATATAAAGTATCTGAGATGGGACAAGGGTACTGGCTCGGCATTCACTTAGGTGAATGTGGAAAGTAATCTGGGACCATTGCGCCTCCTCGAGACCCGAAAGCAGGCACTTTAATATGTGTAGCTATCAGGGTTGGTCAATGGCTGTCACTACATGGATAATTTATGTAAATAACAATAAAAGAAAGAGCTACATTAAAATTCCAAACTAATGAAGCCACTTTTAAAAACAACTCGCTTTTAACAAATATTTCTGTCAGTCCTGGTGAAAACTCCCATTAAAACAATATTATTTCTCCCCGCTTTTAGTGAACTTTAAGAAAAAGTCTGCTTTTAAGGAATAAACTTGAAACATTTTGCAAACTGAAATCCATTTTTTAAGTAAGTCTCAAAATGTTCTAATGAGTTTCTGATTAATTTCCACTTCACAGAAGTTGTAATTTTTGTCCTGTGACACAGTGAATGGTAATCGATTCAACCGGTTGATGTGTACTTAGATCATGGTGAATAGCTCTACTTCCCTCGTAGCCATACTGACAGATACGTTGAAAGAATTAGAAACCAATCTCCATGTGACTTAGGTTACTGTTGTGACTCGCCGATCATTCAAAGCGCCGCCGCGCAGTTACGCGCGTCCTCTACGTGCGGCGCTGTCTGCCAGCCATGCAGCAGCTGCGCCACCTAAGCGGCTAGCCGAGCAGCGGCCGCTAGACTGGGACTCAGTGCTCATTCGAATGCTAACGTGTACACATGTCTTGCTTGTCAACTTACTCTGTGACTTATATGTGTTGTGTCGTTCTGAAATATATTTGTTAAACTTGACGTTATAACAATTGGCGACGAGGTAGTGGATTTTTCCTTTTCACCGTTGACCCACAGGGTTCCATGGCTACTGTCGAGCAACTATTGCAAAATCTCCTTGAACAGCAAACGCTTCTCATGGCAGCGATTCGCGATTTCGTCGCGGCGTCAAATGCGGGGCGTTTCTCGTCGTTGGCTGTACCTCCTTTTCCTCCTTTCGACGAGACGGCGGAAGACTTGTCTGATTATGAAAAACGTCTTCGACAGCACTTCTTGGCATTTCATGTCACGGACGAACAACCATGTAAGTCTCTGTTCCTTTCCTGAAGTTCACCTCAAATGTATCGGTTGTTGTCGCAATTGGCTCCTTTGAAGGATCCTGCATCTTTGTCCTTTGCTGAAATGTGCTCACTTCTGTCTGTCTATTTTCAAAAGCAAACACATGTGGTAGCCTCTCGTGTTGCCTTTTATTGTTGTCAAAAACAGCCACATCAATCCTATCGCGCTTGGGCTGCTGAACTTCACGGCCTCAGGAGAAAGTGTCAATTTGTTACTGACATTCACAAAGAATCCTATGCCGATTCCATGGTACGGGATGCTATTATCCGGTCGGCGCCCGACAAAGAAGTTCGGCAACGTGCCCTTCAGTTGGCAAATCCGACTCTAGATGAAGTTCTCTCCATTGCGCAGTCTTTTGAAATTTCTCACGCCACTGGGGCGCAAATAGAGGCGTGGGGTGATGTCGGGGAAATACAACCTCTGTGCGCAGTTGACGACGCGTGCGGCGCGTCCCCGCCGACCGACGTGGCCGCAGTGCGCTCCCACGCGCAGCCTCGGCCTAGCCGTAAACAACCCGCTAAGAAACTGCAGCAAAACCCCCGTCAATTTCCTTCATGTCCGCGGTGTTTTACGAAACATTCACGCGAGGATTGTCCCCAACGTTGGGCTGTATGTCACAATTGCAAAAAGAAAGGTCATGTGTCTTCCGTTTGCAAATCCGCCGCATACACGATGTTCATGAACATGTCGCTGATTCTGTGTTGTCTGTCAATTGCACTTCTTTCCTTTCAGGGAAGTTATTCCTCGCTGTCCAAATCCTTGGTCGGGATGTTCGCATGCAGGTGGATACCGGTTCTGCTGCCACTATAATTAATTCTCAGACGTATCTTCAGTTGGGTTCTCCACTCCTGTCACCTGTCACTCGGCAATTACGGACGTACAATAAACAGAAGATTTCTCTCTTGGGACAGTTTAATGCTGAGGTATCTTACAAATCCGTCGTTCGCACTGTTCCCATATTTGTGGTCGACCAGAGCAATGCAGAAAATCTTTTTGGTTTCGATGCCTTTCCTGTTTTTGGGTTCTCCATAGATGACTCTGTCAATATTGTCTCTGATGCTATTCCTTATGCTCAACTGGATTCCTTGTCGACGACATTTTCGTCCCTTTTTTCTCCTGGGTTAGGCCGTGCAAACGACTTTGAAGCTCATATCACGCTCAAACCCACTGCTCGCCCTACATTTTTTCGGGCTCGGCCCATTCCTGTGGCCCTTCATGATCGGGTAAAACGGGAGTTGGATCGTCTCACTACTTCAGGGGTCTTGTGTTCCTGTCACTTCCAGTGAGTGGTCCTCTCCTGTCGTTGTCGTTGCTAAGCCAAATGGTGATATTCGTCTCTGTGGCGTTTTCAAAGCCACTGTAAATGCTCAATGCCTCATCGACACTTACCCTATGCCCCGTCCTGAAGAACTGTTCAATAAACTTGCTGGAGGCCAGTATTTTTCTAAAACTGACCTGTCAGAAGCTTATCATCAACTTCCTCTTGACGCTGCTTCCCGGCAGTTTCTGGTCCTTAACACGCCTTTCGGTCTCTATCAATACCAACGCTTGCCATTCGGGGTTGCTAGCGCCCCTGCTCTCTTTCAGCGATTCTTGGAACGATTATTGCTCCCTGTCCCTGGGTGTATCAATTACATGGACGACATTGTTGTCACTGGCTCCACCACTGAAGAACATCTTCAAAATCTCCGCACACTTTTTCATGTCTTACAGACTGCTGGTCTTAAGTGTAATCTTCAGAAATCACAATTTTTTCAGGCATCTATCACGTACTTGGGGTTTCAACTGTCTCGGGATGGTATTCATCCGCTTCAGCAAACTGTGGCTGCGATCGATGCCCATCCTCGGCCTACATCTGTTAAGGAACTGCAGGCCTTCTTGCGGAAAATAGCATACTATCACAAGTTTTAACCGTCTGCGGCTTCGGTGACTCAGCTGTTGCATCGCCTGTTGCATAAAAACGTGCCTTTTCACTGGTCCGCGTTATGCGAGGTGGCTTTCCAGAAATTGAAGACTATGCTGAAACAGGCCCCGTGCCTGGCTACTTATCGACCTGGCCAACATCTTGTTCTTGCCACAGACACCTTTCAATACGGGGTCGGTGCAGTCCTTGCGCACTGTTTTTCTGACGGTTCGGAACAACCCATTGCTTATGCCTCCAAAACGCTCACGGATGCCCAACAAAAGTATTCTCAAATTGAGAAAGAAGCTTTGGCCATTATTTATGCTCTTCATAAGTTTGCTCTTTTTCTCTATGGCTCAAAATTTCATCTTGTTACGGATCACAAACCCCTTGTTTCCTTGCTTCATCCATCAACGTCACTTCCCGACAAGGCTGCACACCGCCTCCAGCATTGGGCTCTTTACTTGTCTCGTTTCAATTATGAGATTAATTTCTGGCCAACAGCTCAACGTGCAAATGCTGATGCTCTGTCTCGCCTTCCCATGGGTCCTGATCCGGCATTCGATAGGGACAAACTTTTGTGCTTCCACCTGGATGTTGCCGAGCAGCGGGTTGTGGACGGGTTCCCCATTACTGGGGACAGGTTGGCGGCTGCTACGGGTTCTGACCCTACCCTCTCCCGGGTTTTACGCTGTATTCAGAAGGGT
The DNA here is from genome assembly GCF_023864345.2 of Schistocerca serialis cubense. NCBI lineage: Eukaryota > Metazoa > Arthropoda > Insecta > Orthoptera > Acrididae > Schistocerca > Schistocerca serialis. Next base: position 229,674,779 of record NC_064647.1, on the reverse strand, counting down.
TGGCCAAATCGCCCGTCCGCTAAGACTTCTGATCCGTTGCGGAACTACTACGCTTTGCGCTACCGCCTCACGGCTAGGGATGGTGTTATCCTCCGTTCCACTGACATGCTTCGCCGCGTGACGTGGTACCTGTGTCTTTGCATGCTTCGGTCTTGCACCTCCTTCACCAAGGGCACTGGGGTGCGTCTCGCATGAAATCTCTGGCATGCCATCATGTGTACTGGCCTGGCATCGACTCTGAAATAGCACACATGGTCGCTGCCTGTGGCCCTTGTGCGTCACAGGCCGCTGCCCCGAAGTCATCTTCGTCACCGTGGCCTTCGCCTGAGAAGCCCTGGGAGCGCATTCATGCTGATTTTGCGGGACCCTTTTTAGGTACTTATTGGCTCCTTGTAATTGACGCCTACTCTAACTTTCCTTTCATTGTCCGTTGCACGTCGCCTACCACCGCGTCAACCACCAGTGCTCTCGCCCGCATTTTTTCTTTGGAAGGCCTCCCCTCTACTCTTCTTACTGATAATGGTCCGCAATTTGCCTCTTCCGAATTTACGGATTTTTGTGCTCGTCACGGCGTTATGCATGTCACGGCCCCGCCGTTCCATCCACAATCCAACGATGAGGCTGAACAACTGGTCCGCACATTTAAGGCTCAGATGTGGAAACTTCTGACTTCTTCTGCTGCTGATGATGCGCTTCTCCAGTTTCTGGTGTCTTACTGTTTCACCCCCATGGGCGACCACAGCCCGGCTGAGCTCTTACATGGCCGACAGCCCCGCACGCTACTTCATCTTTTGCGGCCTTCCACCTAACGGCCGCGGGTGCCTTCCCTCGGCCGGTTCACCGACGACGACCTCGTCTGGGTACGGGGACATGGCAGGCAGCTAAAATGGAGCCCGGACCACATCTTAAGACACCGTGGCAGACGTCTGTATGAAATCCAGATGGACACGGGTGTTGCAGTGCGTCATTCGGACCAGCTTCGGCCTCGTGTGCCGGCAATGCCTGTTCCGAATGCCGCTACACCACCTTCGGCTCTACCTGACGCTCGGGATCTTGGCATCTCTCAATACTCACAACGCAGCCCTCTCACCGTCATCGCGATGCCAGCACAAGAACGGACGCCATCAGGAGACGTGCCCATGCAGGAACTGGATGACCATCCTCTGTCAGAGCAAATCTACTCGCCTCCTCCTCCAACGGACGCCAACACATCGCCCGTGTCTCCTGTCATATCAACTGGACTTGCCGCAACGGGCAAATTGGTGCAGGGGGCCTCAGCAGATTCGAACCCTACGTCTCCTGTCATCTCGACCCGTTATCATCGGGGACACTTCCGTTCGTACGGGAAGCCTCCTCCTCGAGATTTTACGGCGAGTCAAACAACGCCTATGGGCGTTAGCCATCTCCGGGACACCTCCATCAAGACCAGTGCAACAATTTCAAAGGGGGGAAAAGTGTTGTAACTCACTGATCATTAAAAGCGCCACCGCGCAGTTACGCGCGTCCTCTACGTGTGGTGCTGTCTGCCATCCATGCAGCAGCTGCGCCACCTAAGCGGCCAGCCGAGCAGCGGCCGCTAGACTGGGACTCGGTGCTCATTCGAATGCTAACGTGTACACATGTCTTGCTTGTCAACTTACTCTGTGACTTATATGTGTTGTGTTGTTCTGAAATATATTTTTTAAACTTGACGTTATAAGAGTTACATGATCTGATGTCACAGTCACTGAGCCTATGAGGCACAAAAAGTGTAGTTGTTCAGTTACTTAAGTGTTGAAGTTATCAGTTTTACTTTTGTGGAATAACAGCCTACAATTGTAGAATGCTTACAGTTCAGCGAAAGCTGAGAATCACAATCTTAAAAGGAATCTTTCCAACAGAGAGAAGAAATATGATTTACCGCTGTCTACATGTGCAGCATATTGAAAAAATGAGGAAGCGTTTTTAGATGTCGCAGCAGACAGTTCCTGTGGATCCAAAAAGACATTTGCATGTTCACATTGAATATTGTGTAAAATATTCTTCAAAAGTTGTTTCAAGGACTGAGAAATGGAAGAATTCCTATAAGCAGAAATATGTGCACAGATTTCAGTGCATCGAACGACTGGTTGAATTTTTCTTTTTCAAAAGGAAAAAAATGGCATAATCTGTAATTTCAAAGGGTAAGTGGAGAAAGTGAGGTTCTAGTCTTGGAAATTGTGCACTACTGCAAGAACATTGAATTGCCATGATTGATACAAAGTAACAGTTGTTGCTGTTGTTCTTGTCCTCAGTTCGAAGATTGGTCTGCTGCAGCTCTCCGTGGTACTCTATCCTGTGCAAGCTCATCTCCGAATAAATACTGCAACAGACTTCCTTCTGAATCTGCTTATATATTCATCTCCTGGTCTCCCTCTACAATTTTTACGCCTACAATTCCCTCCAATACTAAACTGATATATTTGATGCTAACAAATTTATGTTCTTCAAAAACGCTTTTCTTGTCATTGCCAGACTTTATTTTATGTCCTCTCTACTTCAACCATCACATGTTGTTTCGCTCCTCAAATAATAAAATAGGGTTATGAGCCCAGATACATTTTAAATGCTGATTACACTGACATCTTTTATAATTTACTTCCTGCAAAATCATATTCTGTTAAGGGAGAAAAGTGCCACAGAGGTAAAAGAAAAGTAAAGAGAGGATGATGACACTATGGTGTGTAAATAGTGATGGAAGTGAGAAGTTGCTGTCACTATTAATTCCCATGTTCCCAAAATATAAAAATGTTACTTTGTAGTTATGAATATAATAGAGAGAAACATTCCAAGTGGGAAAAATATATATAAAAAACAAAGATGTTGTGACTTACCAAACGAGAAAGTGCTGGTAGATAGACACAATAAAAAACACACAAACACACACACAAATTTCAAGCTTTCGCAACCCCAGGTTGCTTCATCAGGAAAGAGGGAAGGAGAGGGAAAGACGAAAGGATGTGGGTTTTAAGGGAGAGGGTAAGGAGTCATTCCAACACCGGGAGCGGAAAGACTTACCTTAGGGGGAAAAAAGGTCAGGTATACACTCGTGCGCACACGCACACACACACACACACACACACACACACACATCCATCTGCACATATACAGACACAGGAAGACATATGTAAATTCGAAGAGGTTGGGCAGAGATGTCAGTTGAGGCAGAAGTACACAGGCAAAGATGTTGAATGACAGGTGATGTACAGGGGGCGGCAACTTGAAATTAGCGGAGGTTGAAGCTTGCTCGGTAACGTTACCCACCAGGCGTCAACCTCTGCTAATTTCAAGTTGCCGCCCCTTGTACATCACTTGTCATTCAACAACATCTTTGCCTCTGTACTTCCGCCTTGACTGACATCTCTGCCCAACCTCTTTGAATTTACATATGTCTGCCTGTCTCTGTAAATGTGCGGATGGATATGTGTGTGTGCGCGCGCGAGTGTATACCTGTCCTTTTTTCCCCCTAAGGTAGGTCTTTCCGCTCCCAGGATTGGAATGACTCCTTACCCTCTCCCTTAAAACCCATCCTTTCGTCTTTCCCTCTATCCTGATGAAGCAACCTTGGGTTGCGAAAGCTTGAAATTTGTGTGTGTGTTTTTTATTGTGTCTACCTACCAGCGCTTTCTCGTTTGGTAAGTCACAGCATCTTTGTTTTTTGCTTTGTAGTTATGTGCACAACAGCAGTCCCTGGAGATGTCAAAAATGTTTATGACTTTTTCAAGCATTTAGATGCCAAGATAGGAGCAACAGGAGGGAAAGTTGTACTTATTATTGATCTATGCCCTGTACATCCTAAGGAAACATAATCTCAGAAAGAAGAAAGTAAATGATGTGTTACTTCCTCCAAACCACACGAGTCATCTGTATCCTCTTGACCTGGACATAACACGCTCTGTTAGATACAGGTACACAGTAGCAGTTCTGTACAAGTCACTTTCACTCTCTGAGAGGAAGGAAGTGATGAGACTCGGCACAAGGAAGCAAAACTAATATTTCTGAAAATGCAACATTCCAGGATATTATCTGCTGTGATGATGACATCCGAATTTCCATACCCGAGATTTATGCCACTGAAATGCTTATGAGGGCATATAGGTAGGAGTGCTGGAAGTGACACCGATGCTTTGTAAGAAATTGATGTCAGGAATTTCTTTTCCTCTTTTAATGTAGATGAATCGATTCTAACTCATATCAATCAGCTGGAGAAAGAACTTCTTTCAGTATAATATCCTAGAAGGACAAAATAAACAAGACTTACTGATTTTTTTATAAAATAATTAAAGGACATGTTTTGTAAAGAGTGTAATATTATTTCTGCATTTAAATTTGTAGCACAGGATATAAATAATTTTGTAACAAAATAGCACTTTTACCACTTTTGCATGCTTAAATTATGATTCTGGGTCATTTTTATCATGTTCTCTGGCAAAAACCCCCATTCAGGGAAAAATATTTGAGTCCCCAGAGTTTCTTTAAAAAGGGGTTTGACTGTATGTAGATATGTCATCACAAATGAAACAGACTTCTGTGAAAAACTGGATGTTTTTCTTTCCTCATAGGAACTAACACACAAAATATGTCTATCAATGTGACCTTCATACCTTGTCAGAGTGGCCCCAAAAATGAAAGCCACAGAAGCATTGTTTTGATAACCATATGGCAAGCATAAAGGCAAAATGAAATGAATAAACATATTATATAAAAAATAAATACAGTTTAATGTCACTGCAATAAAAAGTTATCATTGCATCCAACACCACAAGTTTGTTGTAAGCTCACCACAGTAACATTTACTACTATCAATGACCTGCTAAATAAATCACACATGCCACAACATTTTCCTCTCATGTGGTACAAATTAACACACATCTGTGACATAAATGTCCACTTCTGCATAATATGACAGAGGTAATAAATATTTTTAACTTCAAAGTACATTCTGAATTTACATGTATGAAATAAGGCAAAACAATCACTACTGTGGCACAATAAAAACAAGTTTATGTACACAGTCAACAAAAATCAGTAACTGCTAATTGACAATCATCATCAGTTTTAGCGCACAGAGAACACACATCGTTGCATTATTGGACCCTGAAGTATAAAACTACCAGTACCTGCAGTAAATGCTACTCGAGGTCGACAACAACCAATTTTCTACTTTTGTCACTGTAAAACTGGAAATTTTCCAAAACTGCAAAACATCTCTTCCAGCAGCAATCATTCGTGCAATGGTACACAAGAAATGTAAAAAGTCTATGTAGGCCTTCCAAATACAAAAGCTAGATAGTTGTTCAGCATACTTGGCTGAAAAAGTATTTTTAAGTGTTAAGTGACTGATTGGATATACAGCTACTGCATCACCTGAGGCAACCATCTGCAAACAGTCTGTTTTCTCTCTTAATATACATCTCAAAAAGGAATGACCAATAAAAATTTCTTACTGGAGTTCTAAACAAAGTGAGAATTTCAAAAAGTTTACGTTTTGTAATAGAAACTTTTAAAGACTTGGAAGCAGCAGTGATGTCAATCATTGGAAGGTAAGGCATAAAAAACACAGTCAAATTGTAGTTCTATAAGACTGCACTCATTCTCTGGAACAATATTTTGTTGCCAGTTGCACTGAATGGATAATAACGCAAAGAACATTTCAATGCTACACACATACATTCCAAGAAGATAATTGGTGAGACAACTAATGGGATTAGCTGAATCGATAGAAATCAGTTGATATCAAAAAGTACTGAATAATTTCTGTTCACTACCATTTAAGTTAGCAGATGACAGAGATTAATGGGTATTTTGTTTAAAGAAATCCGTAAAATGATTTCCAAGTTAATTACACACAACATTTCAGCAGCTGCTAATTTCACATTATTTCTGCTTCTTTAGATGTAGACACACTAAACATAATGTTGTCTGTTAATTAATGATGGCAGTGGCCTGAAAATAATACATAAAGGTCAACATAATTTGATTTCTATCGAATCAATTACACCCATCAGCCACCTGTGCACAGAACAGTAAGGGTCAATTGGTTGTGAAGAGTAATAGATAACTGTGATTAGATCACAAATACCAGCTTCCACACTGCCACTGTGTGACAGTGAAAATAAACAGTCTGTTCAGAGCATACATAATGGAAATTCACCACGAACTGTGAGAAACATACATATCTCTTGTAAAGAAACTTGTATGTGGTTCCTCACAATTACAAAACTGACCATGTGCAAACAAAGATCCAGCAAAGCTAAATTTGACAGCCTATCAAAAGAGCATTGTACCATCTGCAACAGATAGTGGAAACCACTATTTCCTGGTCTCCTTATTGGGGTATGTTCATAAACAGCCCCCAGAGCAAATGACAATCTAAAAAGGTCAATGGCAGATTTTGTACCATCGATCTCACAGTCATATACTCTCAAGCACTAATTATAATGTTTTTCTGCAATTGACGGTATAGTTTATAGCTCACTAATTTGGTGAAAATAAGTTCAGAGCTAAATTATATGAACTAACAGATGAGAAATTTGTGTGTTATGCTTGTAAAAATCTTCCCTTTGGACATCAAGAGCGTTATTCTTCTTTAAAACCGAGCAGAGCATTCTTTATAATACAATTCATAAGTCTGTATCAGTTAATAATAGTAAATGCCAATATTTAAATAGTCTAAGGTCAATGACCAGGCTCTACACAGAGAAGAAGAAATTGGAATCGACAATTTTCTACACAAGAAGTAAAGTCGTTCCCTCGTAGTGTTGGAAATATAATAAACTATGGGCATTTAAACAAGTATTACTTGATATTTCTTATAGTGCAAGATGCTGAGTAATATCACTGGAAGCAACAAGTTAGAACAAAGCGATTTTTAGTATGTTCTTAGCACAGAAGTACAGCAACACAAATTTAGCAAATATCTGCATTTATCCACTGTACATATTAAGTATGTCACAGGGTTCTCTGCAGAATGGACAGCACTACTGAATGTTTGAATATCATTCCATCTTTCTGTAACACGCATAATACTGTTACTATGAAAACATAATTCCAAAATTGCTACACTCCATCGAATCTGAGAAATGATATTTTTAGACTCCACTGCCTCTATATGATGACAGAAACAACAAGAAGGTTGGAATATCTTAAAATGTTTGTTGGCATCAACCTATAAATCTTCAAGGCAATTAATGCAAAGATTTACAACTGCCTCACCTCCACAGATGATTCACTTCTGAATTTCACTGGGAAGCTACTTCTTTTCTTATAACTCCATTAACATTAGGAAGATCAGCCATCAGGTTTGTCACAGAGAGCGGGGAAAACATTTTACTCTCTGAATTGACACACATCACATCACATTAACTGTTCGGATCAGTAGTTCTCTTGAAGTAAGCTAATATTTTGGTGCTCATTGGTACTTTGAAAATGGTAGTATGAGAACAGTGGCAAAAAGTAATGTACATGTTGCAGTAAATTGTTTCTGTGGTTTCAGAACAGATATATGAAGAAAGGAAATTCAGTCTTGCAAAAGCATGTGACATTTTGGTGAATAAAAGACCAGCCTTTTTCGTATAAAATATCTTATCAATCAGTTCTAGAAGGACTAGCTGCGTAAAGTAAATAACACAGAAATGAACTGAATTGCAAACTAAAATACAAATGCTAAAAACCAAAATTTGTACTACACAAAACAAAAAGGGAATTTCTGAAACAGAAGCCAGCTAATCAGGGCTGACCTAAAGCTGATGGTAATGAGGGGGGCAGTGCACACAATATCGAACTAGCTAATTTTTGAAATTAGTGCTTCCTTCTTTGAGAGAGGAAATAGTTGACGAAAGAGGGACATGTGAGTATAAGACTTTAAGTGGAGAAGAAAGGAAAGGACAATTTACTTAGAAATCTTCCGACAGCTTGAGGAAGTAGTCAGTGCCCCCCCCCCCCCCTTTTCTTATAAAGGAACAGCACTTTCTGAAAGCTCTAACCTGAACATCTATTTTCTTTTTCTTTTTTTCTGTAGGCTCAGCTTATTCCTCCTGTTTCAATAACTGGTAAGTAGGTATTGTGATTTGCTTCAGGCAAGTGTCTAAAAATATCAAATTTCTCTGTAGAACATTTTCCTCTCAGAAGACATTACACAGGTTTGTCAGGCATTTGTGTTCCTACAGCAGCAGCTAACGAATGATAACCCACCACTTGGTTTGGGAGTGATGTGAGCAATGTACAGAAAAAAAGATATGAAACCACTCTCCACTAATCTAACAGGAATTATTTAAATGAGAGAAACATTGATATGTACTCCCATTACATTTGTAACACTGGAGGAGTCTTTTAAAGATGAACATGCTGTTCGTGCAGCTTACAGTACATTCACACCAACTTGGAATAAGAACACAGTTGTGTTGCTGGCCTATCAATACCGAAAGTAACATTTTGGAATAGCAACACTCTACTACCTGGAGCAGTATTAAAGCAAATTCTAATACTGTTGTGATAGCTGTCACAAGCTCTGTTACAAGATATAATAAATTGTCATTCCTCAAGCAGAAAAACAGATTGTGGAAATACCAATTTTACAGAAATGTGAGTGAATCATCTAGTTTAGCAGTAGAAGCATAAAAAGCGAGAAGGCGACAGACACTGGAATGGCACACTCAAATGCAAATCACAGCCTGGACAATGACCTGACATATTAAAATGACAGTTGCACAAAAGCAATGCCTAAAGAACACTCGAACATTAATACATGCTTAAAATAGTGAAACATTTCTAGACACTAAATAAATGCTTTATGAGAGATCTGAATGCAATAATTTAACTTGTTCTTGGGACTCAGAGTGTCTTATTCAGGAAACAGTATCTTGAAGGCAACAGAGGTGTAACACTTTTTTAAATTTCAGCAATATCTCCCCTTTTCAGCAATATCTCCCCTTTTTTTTGTCTACTAAATGAACACAGTTGAAAAGTCAGAGTTCCTCCTGTTTCAAACACAGTCAATACACACAAAAAAGTCAGCCGAAGAGGTTCCAGAGAGACAAAAGTGCAGAAACTGGAATGTAAATCACTGTCTCTGTTGGTGGCCAATGAAGAAGAGAATGTACACACTGAGGCAGCTAACACAAAGCTGCTTCGGGAGTTCATCTGGCACAACTGTCCCCAGGAACCTGCAACACAACACCATACAGCTTCATTCAAAGAGACACCAGTGTACCATATGGTTTTAATGTAACAAACAGATGCTGACATCTTTATAAAGATTTATAATACACGACAGCTACCTAAAATATTTTACACTCCTGGAAATGGAAAAAAGAACACATTCACACCGGTGTGTCAGACCCACCATACTTGCTCCTGACACTGCGAGAGGGCTGTACAAGCAATGATCACACGCACGGCACAGCGGACACACCAGGAACCGCGGTGTTGGCCGTCGAATGGCGCTAGCTGCGCAGCATTTGTGCACCGCCGCCGTCAGTGTCAGCCAGTTTGCCGTGGCATACGGAGCTCCATCGCAGTCTTCAACACTGGTAGCATGCCGCGACAGCGTGGACGTGAACCGTATGTGCATTTGACGGACTTTGAGCGAGGGCATATAGTGGGCATGCGGGAGGCCGGGTGGACGTACCGCCGAATTGCTCAACACGTGGGGCGCGAGGTCTCCACAGTACATCGATGTTGTCGCCAGTGGTCGGCGGAAGGTGCACGTGCCCGTCGACCTGGGACCGGACCGCAGCGACGCACGGATGCACGCCAAGACCGTAGGATCCTACGCAGTGCCGTAGGGGACCGCACCGCCACTTCCCCGCAAATTAGGGACACTGTTGCTCCTGGGGTATCGGCAAGGACCATTCGCAACCGTCTCCATGAAGCTGGACTACGGTCCCGCACACCGTTAGGCCGTCTTCCGCTCACGCCCCAACATCGTGCAGCCCGCCTCCAGTGGTGTCGCGACAGGCGTGAATGGAGGGACGAATGGAGACGTGTCGTCTTCAGCGATGAGAGTCGCTTCTGCCTTGGTGCCAATGATGGTCGTATGCGTGTTTGGCGGCGTGCAGGTGAGCGCCACAATCAGGACTGCATACGACCGAGGCACACAGGTCCAACGCCCGGCGTCATGGTGTGGGGAGCGATCTGCTACACTGGCCGTACACCACTGGTGATCGTCGAGGGGACACTGAATAGTGCACGGTACATCCAAACCGTCATCGAACCCATCGTTCTACCATTCCTAGACCGGCAAGGGAACTTGCTGTTCCAACAGGACAATGCAAGTCCGCATGTATCCCGTGCCACCCAACGTGCTCTAGAAGGTGTAAGTCAACTACCCTGGCCAGCAAGATCTCCGGATCTGTCCCCCATTGAGCATGTTTGGGACTGGATGAAGCGTCGTCTCACGCGGTCTGCACGTCCAGCACGAACGCTGGTCCAACTGAGGCGCCAGGTGGAAATGGCATGGCAAGCCGTTCCACAGGACTACATCCAGCATCTCTACGATCGTCTCCATGGGAGAATAGCAGCCTGCATTGCTGCGAAAGGTGGATATACACTGTACTAGTGCCGACATTGTGCATGCTCTGTTGCCTGTGTCTATGTGCCTGTGGTTCTGTCAGTGTGATCATGTGATGTATCTGACCCCAGGAATGTGTCAATAAAGTTTCCCCTTCCTGGGACAATGAATTCACGGTGTTCTTATTTCAGTTTCCAGGAGTGTATGAACCCTTTGACCACCACAGGTGTGCTTGATACAGGCTTAGCTGCATGTTGCATGCTTCTTGCCCGATGCGTCTACCCGCACTATTTTACGTGTTTGGGCCAGGGTTACCCGAAGGTCTGGCTTGCCCTGTGCTGAATATTTTTTGAGTGATTTCTGCAATGTCTCCCCCTGTTGCTCTCAGATTTGTCACTGCTGAGGTGAACATTATTGTATGTTAGTACTTACTCTGCAAATTTACAATTGTAACAAATCTGCCCAGATATGAAGATGGCTTTTTCAACAGTGTCAAACCCAGTTTTGGTAACCATAACTTTCAAATACTTTGTAATAAGAACTATGAATTACCATATTTACCCGAGTGAAAGATGACTGTGAATACAAGAGAAAAAATTATTGTTTAACTTATTATGACTAAACAAAATTACAAACTTTTATTGCTGTAGGAGATTTGTCTAAAAAGTTAACATTACACCTATTCTAAATTTATGCCATTTACTGATTGTCTACATTTTGACAATACAAGGAGAAATAAAATGAATAAAAAAAAAATTTTACACTAGTTTTTATCTTCACTGCTTTTTAGTTTACTTAGCCTATCATCTGTAGTATCATTAGTTTCAATCATAGTCATCATCATGACCACCATCATCATTGCCATCATCCTAACAGGACAGCTGTGAAACTTATAATATTCATTGTCACAAATATTTGGCCGTTGGTTCCAAATATTTTGCCATTTCTGAGGTGGTTGTTACAGTGGGACCCAAGAACACAGCTATTTATTTTCTGAACATACTGCAGATATCACTTCTATAATGACATGAGAATGTTACAATGTCTCTTGCTTCCAAACATATTGCCTGTCCACCACTCTCTAATTGGCTGTGTACAACGAGCAGCTGACACCCCCAATTGTCCCCGTCGTACCTCACGGTGAGTGTCGACAACAGTGCTGCACGAAACATGTAAGTAAACCACTGGCGCCCATCTAGTCTTTTAGTGTTTCCTGCAGAAATGTATGCTATTGTTGAGTATCTGACAAATTTTAAAGTCAGTTTGCTTCTAAGTACAAATGGGTTCAGGCAAACTGCAGTTTAAACATGGTAGATGTAATGCAATATACATTCCCATGGTTGGCAGCATGACGAAATTTCTGTTGCTCAACAATAGCCCCCCAACCTCGCACCGATTGCAGTTCTTCAGCCAAATCGGTCACTGTTTGTAAGCAACGGTGAAACGCGGATGGTGATATCTTCTAAAGTGCAGGTCATATGTAACAACAAAAAACAAATAAATAAATAAATAAATAAAAGGTCACAATCACTATTTGGTCCAATTCTTGAACTTTTGCTTGTCCCACAATCAGGTCTTTCCACTGTAAAATATTCTCGCGACAACAATTACAGTCACTTTAATATGATTTACTTAATTTGCTTGACATAACCTCAAACAGTATGAATTACCTTGAAGAGAATGGTCTATTGACACACTGTCAGCACAGACTTAGAAAACATCGTTCTTGTGAAACACAACTAGCTGTTTATTCGCATGAATTGTTGAGTGGTACTGACAAGGGATTTCAAATCGATTTTGTATTCCTGGGTTCCCAGAAGACTTTAGACACACTACCTCACAAGTGGCTTGTAGTCAAATTGCGTGCTTATAGTATATCATATCAGTTGAGTGACTGGATTCATGATTTCCTGTCAGAGGGGTCACAGTTTGCAGTAATGGAAAATCATCAAGTAAAACAGAAGGGATTTCTGGTGTTCCCCACGTTGAGTTATATGATCTCTGCTGTTCCTTTTCTATATGAACAATTTAGGAGACAATATGAGCAGCCACCTTAGGTTGTTTGCAGATAATGCTGTCTTTAGTATCCAGTAAAGTCATCAAAAGATCAAAGCAAATTGCAAAACAATTTAGAAAAGATACCTGTATGGTGTGGAACTCGGCAACTGATCCTAAATAATGAAAACTGTGAGGTTATCCACATGAGTGCTAAAAGGAATCCTTTCAACTTCAGTTAGACGATAAATTAGTCAAATATTAAGGCCACAAATTCAGCAAAATACCTAGGAATTACAATTACGAACAAAATGCTGTGGGGAAGGTAATCAAGGACTGCGTTTTATTGGCAGAACACTTAGAAGATGCAAAAGATCTACTGAAGAGACTGCCTACACTACGCTTGTCCGTCCTCTTCTGGAGTACTGCTGCACATTGTGGGATCCTTACCAGATAGGATTAATGGAGTACACCGAGAAAATTCACAGAAGAGCAGCACGTTTTGCACGATTGAGAAACAGAAAGTGTCACAGATGTGATACAGGGTTTGGGGTGGACATAATTAAAACAAAGGTGTTTTTTGTTGCAGTGGAATCTTCTCACGAAATTTCAGTCACCAACTTTCTCCTTCGAATGCAAAAATATTTTGTTGATGCCAACCAACATAGGGAGAGAAATGATCATCATCATAAAATAAGGGACATTAGAGCTCGCACAAAAAGATATAGGCGTTCATTCTTTTTTTTTTTTTTTTGTGTGAACTGCTTGAGATTGGAATAAAAGAGAATTATTGTGAAGGTGGTTCAATGAAACCTCTGCCAGGCACTTAAAGTGAAATTTGCAGAGTATCCACGCAGATGCAGATGTAAACGTAGACATTTCATTCTGGATTAATTTTCTTTCTTGTTGCACTTGAATGTCATCATCTTGTTCTAAAGTTCTAAAGCTTGTACAGTAATGATTTTCTCCAGTATTATAATATGAGATCAGCAGTGGAATTACTCGTTTGCGACCTACCTGGTGAATCATTAGTTCCTCACAGCCAAATAAAACATAGACATGGGTTAAGAATCAAGTAATGGGTTTTTCACCTCTGAATGTTACATTTACTTAAAAAGCAGCAAAAATGTATGTGTAAAGTATCTTAAATACAACAAAAGTTTGTAAGTTGATAGAATTTAATGTTGTTCCTCCTGGCTTTCACAAAATTGTCAATTTTTTTTCAGAGCATTAGACTGTTGTTGTATCCCTTACGATAGCGCTGCAAGCTACAGGTCACGTGATTGTTCGAGCAAGGTCGATAACGTATTGAGCAACTCGATGTATTGGGAATTCTTGAACTATCTGAACTCAAGTGTTGTGTGACAAGCCGTACCCTACGGCACTGATCAAAATAAGTTTGTATCAAACCTCAATAGTCAAATTTCATCTGTAAACATAATATGACCCCTGTATTACTCTATTAAATAGTGTAAAAATGTTGACCTCAGAAGCAATATCTTAATCTGCGAATGCAAGATGAGCCCATATTTTTCAAATGATGAATTTGGGAAACAATTTGTGTTATAGTCAGGAAAGTATGATACAGTAATTGTCGAAACATAAGACGGTAGCAATACTCCAGCTGACGTGTGTAGATTACGACTGTCACTTTCAGAATCTCTGAAGGACTTATCACGTATGTCGACATCAAATAATTCGTCCTCATTGTTGCTCTTTGGGAGTATATCCAAGTGCAACCACTATGCCTTGTCATTTTCCTTGTACAACAGAGTATGAGAAAAACGTTGTGATGCCAATCCTGAGGGACAGACAGATGAACAGAGAAGTCGCACGCAGCAAAACAAAATAATGACAGATCAAGTAAATGGTCACAACTTAGCAGCTAGGTCTGTGAAATGCTTTTGAAATATGGGGCAGAGACTCTGCTGTACATTTGAGCTCGCCAACAGCTGACGTGAGTCCATACTGGTCATCAGCACTCAGGGATCAGCAAGGAGGCCCAAGTTAAATTATCAACAGCGGTGGAGGAAAACCCAGAGAGTACACTTAAACTTTGTAACAGTGCTTGGGGAGCGGCAGTGCGTAAAGAATTAATTCATCAAAAGCAGTCAAAGGGTTAAATATTTAAACAAAGTTATCTCTTTTATAATCAGATAGTACAATTATTTTGTGATTAGTTGAAATAGCATCTGCCTCACCTGAATAAGTGTGTATGTTCATTTTATGAAGCCTAACATTGACAAACATTGCTAAAATTCTAAGTCAGTAATGTATCATTACCAATGTTGCTAAAATGGTAATTACACATTATATGAGCCTGAATCACTCACTCGGAGCAACGGTAGTCTTTGAAGAAAATACATTTGAATTTCAATTACATTTGCTGCTGTCAACTTGTGTAGCTTTTCAAACAGACTGATTTTAATTAAGACTGCCACTTTGGCTTCAGTGGCCAACTCAACTTTCTGTTCAAATTATACTCTGATTAACTTCATCATTATAATAATTATTTTTTGTGCAGTGTTAACAGGACTGTTTGGCCAAATGTGTCATTTTTGTTGTAGTTTCTTTCTACTGGAGAAAGCTGTGCTGAACCACTCCTACTTCACATGATGTCAATTTTTCATGTAGTACCAGCATTTAAGATAAATACTGTTGAAAGATGGTTGGTAAATTATACAGGTGAAATGCATTCGCAGCTGAATATGGACAATTGTCAGCTGTATAACAGAATGCCGACAATGAAAATTTGTGCCGGACTGGGACTCGAATCCGGATTTCCTGCTTATCACAAGCAGCCGCCTTAGGATTTGGCTATCCAAGCACGACTCGTGGCTGGACCCACGCTTCCATACATCGTGAACCACGCATCTACAACCTGTACAGGGGAGACATTTTACGTGAAAGCCATTTGCCGGGAGTCAATGGGTAAATACGATACTGCACAGTGCCTGTGTTATTATGAATTACAATGCAATGTTCCTTGGGCACGCATGTATGTCCAAAGGAACATTGCATTGTAATTCGGAATAATACAGGCACTGCAGTATTGAAATTCTGGTGACATTTATTTACACTGTCACAGTGTTCTCACAGGCAGTAACTACATAACTGTACTGCTACTGATATGGCCCGTACAGCGCTGTTTGATTAAAAACTTACGCCTATTGTCACAGCGAGATCTATGAACTAAACATGTCTCGAGCACTGCAGTTTCTACCAGATAAAAACATTAGTCTACTATGACAGGTTACAGTATGCTGCACATATTAATGAGGTACTTACAGAAATGAAAGATCACAACTCCAATTTTCTAAATTAAAAGAACTGTAACATTACAATGGAAATGAGGCTCAAAATGCCCAATTAATTAACAAATGCAGACAACGCTACATGCAGTTACATTACAAATAGTGGTTCCCACTACACACAGAATCACAAACAGAGATGTTTAACAGCTGCGTACCTGAGCTGTTACTTGCCGGCGACTGCCGCGAAGCCGCCGCTCCCACGAAGGCGTCGGCCCCACTTCTTCTTCTTCTCGTCACTCGAGTCGCCCCCTGTGTCGAAGCCAGAATCGTCCTGGTCACCTGGTGAGCTCGTGCTGCTGCTAGTTTTGCCTAAGCCAGAAGAAAATAGGTGTGTGTGTGTATATTATGTTCCACCAAAAATAAAATGACTGTGTTACTGCGCCTACATTTCATCTTTTTTCAACTCCTTAAGAATGTAAAGCCTCTATTTATGGAATGGTAGTTACTAATTTCACTATGCATTTTACTGTGATTGTGCTTTCATTGACAACTGAATGATAAGTACAAATTCCGTCTAGCACGAAAGAAAAGTCCTTGCACCATTCTTTATTGACCAACTATGACAACGAAATGAATGGAATCAAAAGTTATGCAACTAACACTCTCTCCACAGAAATGAATTGCCTAACAGACAACAGCAATGGTTTTCAAATTAGAACAGTTACAACATTAAAGACACCTTCTCTCCAATTTTCTTCATCTTCAAAGCATCTGGATGTCAGTGCCTGGACATCAATGTCCTGCAGCAGTAAAACACACACACACACACACACACACACACACACACACACACACACACACACACACACACACACACACAGTAATTAATTGTGATGTCACTTGTTTGAATCTTGCTCATAGTTATTTTTTCTACTTTTATTTAAATTCCACATTTATTAACAAATGAAAATGTTAATTAACAAATACTGAATCATAATTTTTTTTATAAAAATAACTTTTTTATTTTTAATTACTGGTTATATGTAAATAAATTAAAACTCAATACAAACATGTGCAAAATGGCTCTTTATTACACGAAGAAAGTTAAATACATAAATAATAGTGTTAAATCTCTAGAAATAAAAACATACTTTATTTTTTACTTGATGTTTCACATTTTCATACAAATAGTAACTAAAAATAAAAAGATGTTAATTTTATCAAAAACATTTGCTAGTATATATTTCCATTTGTTAATAAACATGGACTTCTAATAAAATAAAACCACACTACATGTGAAGTTCAAACTAGTGACTCTAGGATTACCATCCTCTTATGGTACGCATTCATCTACTGGCATATACATTGATAAGACAAAATTTTTTTGCACTTAACTGTGAATGGAAAACATTTTTGAAGGCCTCTTTCCTTCCAACTTCTTCTGAGAATTGCACCATACTGTGCCTGCTGTCCAGGCAATGACCTTCAAATTGTCTACATATGAAGAAAATTGAAGAAGCTGAGCAGCCTGTAAGGGCCCCTGGTTAGAGTAAAGTTATTCGTTCCATATTCTGGTGGCATTTCAGGACAGAAATGGGTACTCAGTTACATACAGGGTACAATCAGGAAGTGTTACATTTCTGAAACCCAAACCCAGTTGTTTCCGAATGGATTAGAATTTTTTTCCTTAAAATTAAATATACAATGTCATTTGGTAAATGCATTATCAATAGGTGTCAAAAATGGCTTAACACATGAGACAACTATTCTTACTCAGGATTAGTTGCAGGATTATGGAAAAAATGTCCATACAGCTTTCAGACATAGCACATGGAATTGCTTGGATATCACCAGTCATACTTTCCAAAAGAGTTTCATGACCATCGGTTTTCCAATTACGTCCAAGATTTAGGTGGCCCAACTAGAAATGAGTACTTGGTGCAAGATCCAGAGACTGAAGGGCCACTTCACATACCTGACAGACAAAACGCCATGTCCTCTCTCAAGAAAGCTATGGAGTCTCTTAAGACATGGCACAACACAGCACATGTAGACAACCTTAGCAAAATAACTAGTGGGATGGAAATCACCAGGAGGCACTATGCGGAAATAGGACGAATTTAAATACCTGGGAGAATATATGACAGGGAGAAACAGGAGCAATGAGGAAATAGTAGAGAGGATGAAGATGTGGTCAGCCTTCTGTATGACCAGAGATATAGACACGAAAAATAACAAATATCTACTGAAGCAAAGATGAGACACTACATGGCAACATGAGGAATGCAGTATTATATGTGGCCGAGATGATGCGTAGTAAGTACACACAGGTAACTGCGATGATGGCACTAGGATGCAGAAAACCAGAGAAATAAGAGTGAGAAACAGTGAGGAAAATACCAGGCCCTAAAAGGAGTGGTGAAAGATGGATGCGAAAATGTAGGGAAAACTGCCGGAACATAAGGACAATATTAGAAGAAATCGGAGTGAGAAGGGCAAGGTTTACCGGACATGAAATCAGAGTGAATCTGGATGGAATGATGAAAAGAGTATGGGAAACAACAGGAAATACAAGCGGAAAGACAGGAACTGTGTGGGTTGTTGAACTCCAAAAGTATTTGTTGAATTGAGGATCAAAATAAAAGGAAAGGAAAATTGGAGAAGCAAGTACACACCAACCAATATGCAGGAGACTGACAACAGAGAAGGATACGGGGGAAGCAAAAACAGTCTCCAGTGGAGCAGACAAGAAAAGAGAATACTGAATATCTCAGAAGACAGTCAAGATGGAAGAAGAGAAAGAATGAAGATTTCTGGGAGCAGAAGCAGAAAATGCAATCTATGATGGTGCTACCAGTGGTCCTACAGAGGCTGTAATGCAAGAAGAAGAAGAAGAAACAGGAAGTAGCACCACACCACTGAAACCAAACCCTACTGATATAAATTCAGCATCTTCTCAGATTAAGCAAAAAAAATTCTTACCAGAGTATAAGGTAACACTGTGACTTATCTGTTGTTCCAGAAAAACGCATGTTATAATAAGTAAAAATCGTGGAATTCCACATTTTGCAGTTACTTGGTCACTATGAGGGGGTTGATGAAGTTTACAAGCACTACTTGCTAGCCAATACTGGCAGTTCCGTTTGTTTAAAGTACCTGATAGGTAGAAATGAGCCTCACAGCTTCTTACAGAATACAGTCAATGTGCCAGGTTTCCAAGGTCATTTCTGGAAAAGTAAACACTTGCAGATGATCATTTTCTTCAGTTCGTTACATGTGACTTTGTACAGGCTTAAGTGAGGACCAAACCACAAAATTTGGCAAATAGGCCTCACTGACATGCACAAAGCATAATTGTGCTGTGCTACCAAAGGATGAGACATCTCTACAGGCTGTCCTTGTGACTATAGCTCTGACTGTAATACCCTAACATAGTGTCCTGTTTCTCAAATATAAAGTAACATAGATTTATTTATTTCTGGGCAATCTGGATGAAGTGCACTTCAATAATAAAAATTAATGCCTATAATGCTGTTATATAACAATTGTAATCACTGAGATAAGATAGGGTGAAGAAAATTGTGTAGCTGAGGATTGCCACATCTTCCTAACAGTGACTTTTGAAATTATGCATGCTTGGGTGCACATACCAGTCACAGGGAGAGGATATGGCTACAGGACATGTTGTTAGAGCTCTGCAGCTGGCTCATATGTGGCGGACTGTGATCGGATGCTTTTCTGAAGTGCAAGTTAAAAGCGTGCGAGTTTCTCACAAGCATGACACATCTGGTCTGCAGTTGGAAAAGAAGAAAACTCTGACAAGAGTTTATGCAACAGCACAAAATTAATGAGTGTCAGAAACTTCAGATATGGAGCAATTTCGCACCAGTCACCACTGACCGACCTCCTCAAGATTATGACATTCGACAACACTCGTGAGACCGTAAGATTTGCACTTTGAGCGACCAGTAATTTAAATCGTAAGTTCCATTGACTCTTTTGAACACAGCAGTTTTCCTATTCCAAGATTCCTATTTGTATGATAAAGTATCATAAATACTCTGACAGAAAAAAATCACAACACCAAAAACTAATTAGTGTAGTCATGAAATTTATGGAATACATTTGTCTTGGTAACATACTTAAGTGATTAATATTCCAAGACCACCCATACTGAACCCTGAATTGAATACATAAGGTAATTAAAATCATATGGGAGAAGATTCCAGATGGAAAAAAAGAAATAATAATAATAATGAGAGCAAATTAAAAAGTGAATATAATGATTAAAATGATGCGACAAAGGACGAGAAATAAAAAAAAAAATAATAATAATAATAAATTTAAAGCAAGTAACTGAATAAAAATAATGATCACAGTCATTCTGATAAACTTATTGCCACGTTATGGTGCCATTTCAAAATCAGTGCTATTTTCGTTGTTCTAATCAATCATATGATTTTTTTTGTTACTTACAAACAAGGGCTCACTAGGCTGAAAAGTTGCAGTGTGTGATATCTGATATCCTATCTTACAGGTGGTTTCAAAAAGTCTATTCCATCCTTGGGAACCACCTCTAGCAAGTGAAAATGAATAAATTGCTAAACTCATTGATTAAAAATAAATTTTTTAAAACTTAAACTCACTGCAAGCAGAACTGCCAGGTCCACTGGAGAAGCTGTCTGATCCGTTGGAGAGGACCGCATCCGGCACGTCTGTTCGGTGTGACTCGACGGCTCCCAGGATGCACGTCATCAGGCTCTCAAAGAAGTTGGGGAAGCCGTCATAACCTGCACACGAGTGCCACAAACCTTACACAGTTCTAATTAGAGAAGAACTAACACATTTGATTTCACAATCCAGATGAAAATTTAATGGAGATTCGGAATTTCAATTTTATTACAAAAAGAAATGGAAAAATAATAGCAAAATACGGTCTGGGGGAAAGGAACGAAAGGACGAGAATTTTCCACAGGGCACAATTTAATCATCACTAACACTCGGTTTAAGAATCGTGTAAAAGGGCTGCGTATGTAAAAGAGACTGGGAGACTCTCAAAGATTTCAGACTTATTACATAATGCTAAGACAGATGTCCAAACCAGATTTTAAACAGCACAGTATTTCCGTGGGCAGATGTGCACTCTGGTCATAATGCATGGGTTATGAACTGCAATTTAAAACAGAAGCAACTGCAGAAAGGTAGATAACTAAGAAGTTTGGACACCGTAAATCGAAGGAACCAAAGATTGTTAAGAGTTGCGAAGTGGACATTAGGCATTTGACTGAAATGGAGTAAAGGAATACACTAGAAGATGAATGGGTAGCTCAGAGATTAAACAGTGAAGGCAGCAGGGGAAAAGATGGCAAAAAGACAAGATCTGTTAGAAGCCCTTGTACAGTTCACTGTCCATACGTATAGCAAAAAAAGTGTGTGTGTTTTCCACATCTCCTAAACCACTAGACTAATTTTAACCACATTTAGTAGACATATCCCTTACTGTCAGGTAACAATTGCTGTGGGGGTAAGAACCACCAACCTATCATAGTTCAGGAGATAAGACATTGTAAACACAGAGCTGTGTGAAAATTGCAGCACTGTGCTTTTCTACTAACTCTGTTCACAACACATTTTCCTGACAGTATCCACATATGTCGCTGAATGTACCTACACGGATATATCATTACATGACACACAGTTGAAGAGATACGGTTAATAAATACTGAGATATGTGGAAAAAAAGTGCTGCATCAAGCATGAAGTTTTAATACAATTATTCCTTACTAACTGAGACACATCTAGAATCAGGTCATCTTAATGAAATCCCTAATACCTGGCAACGATTTTGCTCACTCTCCACTGCTACACACAAACAGCTGTAGGTGAATACAATAGCCATTTGTAGTGCTACGAACAGGCACTGCCACAGGGATGCCTACAAAATCGCATTGCACGCATGCGAAGGAGCTGTGTCCTGTGTACAGAAACTGTCTGGGATCATATTTCTTGACATGGATACTGTACTTATACATGTGTAATTTATGAATATTTCTCTGTACAACTGTTTCTTAATTTCAAAGGTATTTTCACGAATGCACGGAAATCAGTTTTTTTGGTGCTTAGCTGCAAACGCAGTTCATTTCTTTATCTTCGTTTCTAACAGAAAATTATTGGCAAAATGAATACCTGGGCAATGCCAGGTTTTTCAGCTAGTTGAATATAATTGATGAAAGGAGTATATATAAAACTGCAGCACATGAAGCTGGCAAAAATGAATACAGATGTCCAAATAATGAGACTGACTGGAAGTGCAAAATGGCAAAGCAGGAATGGCTGGGGTGATACTAAGCCAGTACTAAGCACAAAATGGAAAGTAGAAACGTAATACGAGTATATGGAAAGGCTAAACAGGGAGAAGGAACTTGAAGGGAATCCTATGGAGAAGAAAGAGGAGACACATGAAGATGAGATGGGAGATACGATACTGAGAGAAGAATTCAAAAAAGCACAGGAAGACTTATATCGAAACAAGTTCCTCGGACTACACAACTATCTCTCACAATTCACGAGATCATTGGTATTGCCTGTCAAGATGAAGACTATTCCACTCGGAGGCCGAGACAAATGAGACGTGCGAAATATCCTCAGACTTCGAGAAGACTGTAATAATTTCTAGTCCAAAGAAGACGGGATCTGACAAGTGTGAATGTTACTGAAGCACTGGTTTAATAAGGCATGCTTGCAGAACACTGACACGACGACTGGTAGAATCTGACCTCGGGGAGGACCAGTTTTAGTTCTGAAGAAACGTCGGAATGCGCGAGGCAGTATCGATCCTATGACTCCTCTTAGAAGATAAACCGAATATTTGCAGGTTTAGGGAAGACTTGTGGAAGTGTTGAGTGGTACTACACTCTTTGAAATAATGAAGGTAACAGTGATAAAGGTTGTGACCACTACACAGTGACCAAAAGTGCAAGCACTGGTAAGGAACTGATTCAAATAGAATAACCCAAACAAAAGTCCAATAATAGAGCCAATACAGTCATAGCACAGAGTACTATTACACGATCACCAGAGTGCAATTAGCAGAGTGAAGTGTGGAGTTGAGGCGGTGGCTTTAGTAAGTCACTGTACTTCACAGGTGTGCCAACTGGCACAGTCTGAGCAATCAGCACACCCATCTGTTTCGGGACAGTCTCTGCAGGAAAGTAGGTGTTGTTTCTAGGTGCCGATTCTGGAATGGACGCCATCGGGTAGCAGGTGAGCCTCGACGATGTAGCTCGGTGAGGTGGAAATGGTAGGATGCTGTTTGCGTGGCCACATGTCAACCGTCCACGCTTCAAATGGTGGCCGGACAAGAGGCAGCAGCCACTGCTGCCATCAGAGACGGAAAGGCCTAGTAATGCGGTGACACGTGTGAGTTACCACATAATATACAGGGGGTGAAGGGTTATCCAAAACTTGAACAGAAACTGGATCGATTATAAGAGTTGAAGGACATCAAAGCGAATCAGTAGTTAAGAGAGAAACGAGGCAGGGTTGTAGCCAGTCCCGATGTTATTGAACTGTACATTGAACAAGCTGGGGAGGAAAATAAGGAAAAATTTGAAAAGAGAAAAGTTCATGGTAAAATATTTAAACTTTGAAGTGTACTGATGACATTGTTATTCTGTTGAGGATTTGCAGTATGAACTGGAACAGAATGGAAACTGTCTTTATAAAAAAGGCTGAAGCAAGTCAGGTGATGCTGGGAGAACTAGATTAGGAAATGAGATGCTGAAATAGTAGATTAGTTTTTGTATTTGGTCAGCAGAGTGACTGGTGGATTGTTTTGGATACTATATAATTTTTTTACAAACTAGTACAATATAGAAATATTTTTAACTATGTTTCCAATAAATGACATGTTTTTTAGTCTAGTTATAAAATAAAACTGATATTTGGTCATTTTTCATTATGCAAACAAAATTTGTTGCTTCCTCTGTTTAACTCATTTTATTCATCGTCTACAATCCAGGACACAGAAATTGTAAGTTACACATCTCTGATGAAGTTATGATCAATTGCCCTAAATTGTAAGTAAAATCACTGCACAAACATAAAATGATTCTGTTGCGTCTAGACAAGACAGCCTAGACACAATGAGAGGAAGCCGAAAGGCACGCGCTAAGCTAAAGCAGGATGGCGTGAGGTCTGAAACAGGATACGTAATGAATGCTATAAAGAAAAGTACGTAGCTGCTGGAATACTTAACTTTAATCCATCCTTGTGGTACATCCAGAGATTGTGGCGATACAAGTGAGACTCTGTAGATACATGCAATGTTACTAATGGT
Source organism: Schistocerca serialis cubense (assembly GCF_023864345.2). NCBI lineage: Eukaryota > Metazoa > Arthropoda > Insecta > Orthoptera > Acrididae > Schistocerca > Schistocerca serialis. The sequence goes on along the minus strand of NC_064647.1, from coordinate 229,650,664 downwards.
GCCTTGCTGGGTCGTAGCCATTGACTTAGCTGAAGGCTACTCTAACTATCTGCTCTGCTACTGAGCTATGCTTCGTCCGTGTAGTCGCTAGCAAAGTCGTCCGTACAACTGGGGCGAGTGCTAGTCAGTCTCTCGAGACCTGCCTTGTGGTGGCGCTCGGTCTGTGATCCCTGACAGTGGCGACATGCGGGTCCGACATGTACTAATGGACCGCGGCCAATTTAAAACTACCACCTAGCAAGTGTGGTGTCCGGCGGTGACACCACAGATTCAGTCATAAGTTACCGATGTGAGTTTGGTGACACAGTATGTGGACTGTAAGTTTCTATACTTAGTGACTAACAGAAAAATGTATAATATCAAGGATGCACATATAAGAGACAATAGGTACTCAATGTCAGATTTACGTGTACTATATTTTTAAATATTTCATTTATATCCTGCAACTGATAAATAATTATGTGATAGGGTTGTCTGTAAAGCAAGGTCTTCAACAAGCTCCCACCGGCACGGAGCAAGCTAGCTTAAATCTGATAACAGCACTGTGTTCCTTGCTTCCCACACCACTATTTTTGCCAGTCTCCACCCCTCTGTGACACTCATTCTTGGCATAGTACCCATTAACGATGGAAAGGAAAATTGATGCTCCCGCCAAGTGTGAATTGCGTTCTGTGATTAGATTTCTGTGGTTTAAGGGGCCAACTCCTACTGAAATCCACCACCAGTTGACAAATGAGTATGGAAAAAAGTGTATGAATGTAAAAAAGTGTTCATAAGTGGTGTACGTGTTTCACAGTTGGCTGTACAAACTTGCACGATGAGGCAAGCTGTGGGCGTCCATCAGTTTTGAATGAGACAATGAGGAAAGTTGAAGAAATTCTGCCTGCGGATCAGCGTGTGACTGCGAGTTTTGAATGAGACAATGAGGAAAGTTGAAGAAGTTCTGCCTGCAGATCAGCGTGTGACTGCGAGAGATTGCTGAACTGATGGGGGATGTGTCTGAGACAAGATTTTGACGGACATTTTGAAGTATCACACGGTGTATGCCAGGTGGGTGCCACGGATACTCACTGATGAACACAAAAAGAAGCGCATCGAAAGTGCTCACAAGTTTATGTGCCACTACCAGGAAGAGAGTGAAGAATTTCTGGATTCAGTTATAATCGGACACAAGATTAGGATTCACTACTTCATGCCAGAGACTACTGAACAATTAAAACAATGGTAGCATTCTGTTCTCCAAATGTCAAGAAGTTCTAGCAAATGCCGTCAGGGTGGAAGGTGATGGCTCAGTATTCTGGGGTATAGAATGCGTTCTGCTGGTTGACTACCTGAAAAGAGGTACAACAAACAATGTGGCAAGGTACTGAAAGATACTAACAAGGCTAGGCCGGGCTACACAGAACAAAAGGAGGGATTGGCTGACAAAGGGAGTTTGTTTGCACCATGACAACACCCACCTTCATGTCACCAGCACCATGACAGGTCTCATCGCCAAATTCAGATGGGAAATTGTTGACCATCCTCCGTACAGCCCTGATTTGGCTCTCAGTGACTACTATTTGTTTCCCAACTTGAAACAACACTTGGGCAAAATTAAATTATCAAGCAACAAAGAGATGAAGGCAGCTGTCCATTCCTTTTTGCACGAGTCGGCGGGAGAGTGGTATAATGCAGGTATGAAAACGCTTCTGGAGCGACTAAAAATGCATCGATTTTGATGGGGACTACATTGAAAAATAGCTAGAAGTCCAACCTTTCAGAATCTGTAACTGATTTTGCTATAAAATATTGTAAAATATAAAATATTGTTTACCATGTGGAAAAGCATTGGAGACCTTAATTTTCAGACAAGAAACCATCTTTTAACCTGAAATAATGGTGTCCATGAGTATCTGCTCTATACAATAGTTTGCATTACTATTATTTTGACATATACTATCTAAACATAACAAATGAAAATATAACAAATTAAAATTCTTCATCACAGTTTTCATCTATATGTTTCAGGTTAATCTTAGGAACTACTGTAGGGATTTTGATGTGGTTTCACTAATAGATAAACTGGTTTACAAGGAAGGTCTGGGCATATAATGTATTACGACTACATAACGATGAATGTATAATTTCTGTGTTGTTATCAGTTCCATATTTATGCAGCATTTGGAGCAGATCTCATGGCAACAATAAGTCACTAGCTTCTCAGCTAGAGAGGAGGCAGTAAGTGATGAGAAAAGGAGTAAAGTAAGCAGGTAACACAACTCCAGAGAGCAGCAAATTTTGATTAGAATTGATGTTGGGCCTGGAGGGCTAGTGGTAAAGGGTGCGCATTAAAATCAAAAAGTGACAGTATTGAATCTTGGTCAGACCACTGCTTTTTTCAGTTTGTCTTTTAACCTATCAGTTATCTCTTAATGATGTGGAGGTTCACCAGTAATGGCAGTGGTTTGGATTTCACACTGAGTTGTACAGTACGTCCTCTTTGCCCAGTTGAATAACTGGGGAAGATTAGGGACACGCATGTTGCCAAAGTGGTATCCAACTGTAAGACTTGCCCTGGGCCATTGAGCCGCATGAAATTATTACTACCAGAATATATACATATTATAAAATCTCCAGTTGTGTTTTTCTGTCTCTTTGTGAAGACCAATTTCAGGAACTATCGATTTTGATGTTGTTTTCACTAATAAACTGAATTCTTGAGGAAGCTTTGCATATATAATCTATCAATATTTTCTGTAAATTGGCTGAACTGTTGTTGTCGTGGTCTTCAGTCCAGAGACTGGTTTGATGCAGCTCTCGATGCTACTCTATCCTGCGCAAACTTCATCTCCAAGTACCTACTGCAACCTACGTCCTTCTCAATCTGCTTAGTGTATTCATCTCTTGGTCTCCCTCTGCAGTTTTTACCCTCCACACTGCCTTCCAATACTAAATTGGTGATCCCTTGATGCCTCAAAACATGTCCTACCAAGTGGTCCTCCTTCTTGTCAAGATGTGCCACAAACTCCTCTTCTCCCCAATTCTATTCAATACCTCCTCATTAGTTACATAATCTACCCATCCAATCTTCAGCATTCTTGTGTAGCACCACATTTCGAAAGCTTCCATTCTCTTCTCCTCTAAACTATTTATTGCCCATGTTTCACTTCCATACATGGCTACACACCATACAAATACTTTCAGAAAGGACTTCCTGACATTTAAATCTATACTCAAAGTTAAGAAGTTTCTTTTCTTCAGAAACGCTTTCCTTGCCATTGCCAGTCTACGTTTTATATTCTCTCTACATCGACCATAATCAGTTATTTTGCTCCCCAAGTAGCAAAACTCATCTACTACTTTAAGCGTCTCATTTCCTAATCCAATTCTCTCAACATCATCCGATTTAATTCGACTGAATTCCATTATCCACATTTTGTTTTTGTTAATGTTATCTTATATCCTCCTTTCAAGACACTATCCTGTTCGCTCAACTGCTCTTCCAGATCCTTTCTGTCTCTGACAGAATTACAATGTCATCAGCAAAACCTCAAAGTTTTTTATTTCTTCTCCATGGATTTTAATTCCTACTCTGAATTTTTCTTATGTTTGCTTTACTGCTTGCTCAATATACAGATTGAACAATATTGGGGATAGATTGCAACCCTGTCTCACTCCCTTCCCAACCACTGCTTCCCTTTCATGCCCCTTGACTATTATAACTGCCATCCGGTTTTAGTACAAATTGTAAATAGCCTTTTGCTCCCTGTATTTTACCCCTGCCACCTTCAGAATTTGAAAGAGAGTATTCCAGTCAACATTGTCAAAAGCTTTCTCTAAGTCTACAAATGGCTGACTACGAAGAATTAAATTCCTCTGTCTTGTTTCTCCATCTGTATGTGGAGGTTAATCTCAGGAATATCTGCAAGGATTTTGATACAGTTTTCATTAATAGATAGAATGATTCATGAAGAAAATTTGTGTACACTTTATTACCACTACACCAGACAAGTCTTCCAGCCATAGACACGTAGTGTTAAACATGCAATGCAAGAAGCATTGCTAATTTCCTACACGTTTTGTTAATACATAGGTGAACTAAATACGGTCACTTGACCACAAATGGCTATCTACAAATAAACACAGCTCACAGGAACTTTCAGTGGTTTCGTGATTCTGTTCTGTAGATAGACTAAGGCCATGCAGCTCTGTATACAGAAAATATTTTGGGCATCTTTCAACGAAGTATTGGAATCGTTTTACTTACTCGATAGTTCCTCGCCTCCAAGACTGTTACTGTCGATGATATAAGGTATAAAACTACATATAATCAAACAACCCTCAATCAAGTACAGATTCATCAAAACTTTTTAACAAACTGTAACATGGTGGATGATGCAGATGACAGAAATCTGACGGCACACTCGTGTTCTATGCTCTGAGACCAGAGAATTTAATCCAAATACAGTAGAGATAACTGGATTTATGAAGCATATTCAATTCATTCATTCATAAATTTTATCTCAGATACGTGGCACAGCAATTAAACAACCCAGAGGAACAGTCCGAAGCATGCTGTACACCCACCAGGGTAGGCATTGATGTCAATGATGGCGATGCGGCCACTGCAGTTCTCGACGACCACGTCCACGCCAAGGAGCGCCAGCCCGAGCTTGGAGCGTAGTGCGTTGACGACCGCCCGGAGTCTCTCGGGGTCTGGGGGCGGTGGCTGGGGAACTGTTGCCGCATCCTCTGGATCCAGCACAGAGAGCGCCGACTGCGAATCTGCCTTCGACACGTCGTGGCTGTCGTAAAAAATCGTGTCTCGATCTGTGAAACACACGTGAAGAAATGTTTGTGAAATGTTGCCTGGACCAATCTCTGATCTTTCTTTCTTCCTTTTTTGTGTGCAAATGCTGAAACTTAAAAACTGTTCAAAAGTTTTTGAAACTGTTTAAAAAGTCACATAACATTAGTGTCAAGAATTTAATTATAAAATCTGCTGAAGTATCTATTCCTTTCACAATTGTAGATTGTATGAAAAGACACAGAAAATATTTTACTCCACCTATAAAACATTGACCTCTACCTGCTGTTGTCTTTATTTTTCTTGAAAATGCAACAAGAATGTTGGAGTATCTGCCTTTAGGTATATTTTTATTACATAGTGTAAATAATTACTTGACTGATTTTACAGATTCTATAATTATTCTTTGGCAGCTCTTTTTATCTATTGACAGTCTGAAGATGCAGCAGAGGGATGGAGAGATAGGGCGAAGGGTTCGTTGGGACAATATCTTATGGATACATTAAGTTTGAGTAATTTGAATCTTTTTACTGGTGCAGCTGTGCTATCTGCATTCCGAGCTGAGTGCTGCTTTTTCATGGCTGTACTGCTCACCAAATGCTGCTGTCTCTGCTGATAGGTGGTGTTGCGGCCGCTATGAAATACTGATCATTCGATTTTAAGAAAACTATTAGATGGTAACATTGATTTTTACACATCTTACAGTCTTATATCTACACACAATAAAGAACTTAATTTATTTTTGTTATATGCCATTATTACTATGATGCATCAAATTAGCTAAAAAATTTTACAAAATTTTAAGGAATTTGCAGATGTAAAAACACATTGTGTAAACTTTGTGTATGGTTGATTAAGGTCACATACTGTAGCATATGAAATGTACAAAGATGTTGTATGATAAATTGTCCAAACTTTTTTATTCACTGAGATATGGAAGTAACTCAACCACAGCAGTGAAAGGTTGGTGGAACGGGACGCGTAAACACAACAACACCACTTCAGGAAAACCCAGGGTCTGCATTTAAAGACATCCTCTGCACCTATGGAGTGGTGGAACATGGCTAGTTATCTTGTTTACAGCAGTTAAAGGGTTAAGCATACCAAATTCCCTCCTACAGTTTCTTGGTAGATTTTATAATGATTCTTTGTTTCCTCTTCCTATCTATAGGCAGTATGAAGAGGTTAAAACTGGTTACGCACTGTGAAAGGTTATGTATTTGTGTTGTAAAAACTATACAAAAATAAAATAACATGATCAGTGAATCACATAATCTATATGGACGGAACGTCATAGGGATTTTCTATACTTTCTACCCAGTAGAATTCTTGTGTATTCAACTGTATTTCTGTCTTGGAAAATAATATGTTTCAAACATTCCAATTGGAATGTCATTATTTATGTTTGTACTTGGATCGGGATAACAAAATCAATAACTACAATGGGGCATGAAAGGGAAGCAATGGTTGAGAAGGGACTGCGACAGTTTTGTAGGTTATTCCTGATTTTATTGAATCTGCACAATGAGCAAGCCGTAAAGAAGTTCAGGGAGTAGAAATAATAAACTTATGGTTTGTCAATGACACTGAAATTCTATAAGAGATTGCAGAGGATTTCGAACAGCAGCTGAACAGAATGGATAGTGTCTTGACAAGGTGTTATAATGGAATGTAATTACATTAAATCTGGTCATGCTGATTTAATTATTTTAGGAATATGACACTAAGAGTAAAAGACAGCAAAATAACTGATGATAGCCAAGGTGGAGAGCATATAGGAAGCAGACTGGCAATAGAAAGAAAAGGGTTTCTGAAAAACAGAAATTTGTTAACATCTACTATAAATTTAAATGTTAGGAAATGTTCCGTGAAGGTATTTGTCAGCAGCAAGGGAGTCCAACCTTTCAGTTCACCTGAGCCATGTCAGGAGAAGACAAGTATTTTTGGGCTACTCTACAAGGGAGGGAAGGAGGGAGGGGGAGGGGGGAAAGGGCTAGAGAGTGTGAGAGAGAGAGAGAGAGAGAGAGAGAGAGAGAGAGAGAAACTATGCGGCAGAAGTTTCAAATTGAAAATATTCAATACATCACAACTTTACAAAACCGTAATTTTATGGTATTTATTTTTTGTTGATCATGTGATAGACCCTCACTTTTTGGGAGACACTGAAACTTGCTTTGGGCTGCATGCACTCATCACAACTTTACAAAACCGTAATTTTATGGAATTTATTTTTTGTTGATCATGTGATAGACCCTCACTTTTTGGGAGACACTGAAACTTGCTTTGGGCTGCATGCAGTCTGCTGGTTGGACACCCCTTGTCTTTTACAGAAGAGAACCATGGATGATAATTAGTTCTGACAAGAAGAGAAAAGAAGTTTTTGAAATGTGGTGCTACAGAAGAATGGTGAAAATTGAAGTACTGAATCAAACTGAGGAAAAAAGAAACTTATCACCCTAGTTGACTGAAAGAAGGGATCGGTTGATAGGACACATCCTAAGGCATCATAGAATTATCAGTTTGGTAATTGGGGGTGGGGTGGGGGAGGGGGGGGGGGGGGGGAAGTGTAGGGAGTAAAAATCGAAATCTTCGTAGAGTGAAACCAATGCATGAATACAGTAATCAGGTTGAAATGGATGTCAGTTGCAGTAGTCATTTAGAGATGAAGAGGCTTGAACAGGATAAACTAGTATGTAGAGCTGCATCAGACCAGGCTTTGGACCAAATACAATAACAACAACAACAGCACTAAGTCCAAAGTTTAAAGCAGCGCAAAAACAGCAAAGACGGCGCATCTCACCACATGGGTAGAAGTTCTTGAGGGATGGCCTCTCAACGATGTGCTGTCTGTCTCCCACCACATATATCTTGTACAGGATGGCGTTGTGATTGATGAAGCTCTGAGCCACACACGGAGGCTGACAGTCACGTACTCCACGCTCGTTAAAGATGAGGCACATCTTGAAAAGGAAAGAAACTTGTGTTTGCAGGATGGACTGGAATATTGTTAACACAAGATTCGCAGGACTCCAAATTCCTTTATTGCTCAAAAGTCAAGGTTGAGTAAATTCTTTTTTTGCATCAGAAATTAGCAAATTAATATAGAAAATAGATTTCCTGAATGAGTTTGCTACCATTGTGGATATATTGTGAATAAAACCTTCTAGATCACTTAATATACTTCTTTATTTAATACATCATTTTAGCTAATATCATCATCAGATTTGTAATTACGATTAAAGGAACATAAGAGTGGGAAGCGTTTGTTATACAATATCAAGCTGCAAAAGATCAAAAATTAAAACTTAAAAACTTTTAAAAAGTACACTCACAAAAACGTAGAACTCGTAAAACAATGCTCAGTGTTAGTACCAACAAAATGTACATCTAAGTGGGATGTCAACTGTCAACTCGGCTCACAATGTTTACAAAGATACAAGTGTTACCCAAGGTATGCACTAATGTTGAGGATGATGGCAGCAGCCAAAACAATGTAATAAATAAAGAAATATATTAAAAACTACTCACAAAGAGTGGCAAGTGTGGCATCATCTTTGTATTCATTTTCCTGTTTTAACAGCTCTGAGCCTCTGCTTAGGATTTCATTTGCAACTATTTCAACTTGAAAAAGCATGTTTTTGCAGTCTGTTTTGCCTTATAAAATTATCTTTTGGAGTCAGCCAGCTAAAATTAATGCAGTTCAGTCTGAAAAAATTGGGAATAGTAATATCGTGTAAAGAATCAATATCAAATTCATTGATTATGGATTATGTTTTGAGGGCTGTGACTGTCAATTATAATTATATGTTGTTTCATTCATACTGTGTAAAGTAAATGACTGAGCTTCAAGATAGACTGCTTGGACTTACTTCACTGTACAGTTATTCCTCATTGGTATTAGCAGTTATAAAAGAAAAGTCCAATTACAGTCATTTGTATTATGTAAAATAATAAGACATGATGGAAATAATTTACATTTATAACTGCCTCCTCATCTAGCATTCAGACTGGAGTTCTACATACAATAGGCACAGTTTGGTTAAATGTACAGTGAATAATAGCACCCTTTAGGTGTAAGAAAATGGCAGCAAAGGACAAAAATGGGAACTAGAGAGCACTAACAATGCAGTACCCCACTATGAACGAAAAATGTGGAGTTTCAATATTGTGATTAAAACCAGCAGAATAAGGATTCTTGGGGTAAAAATCATAAAGTAATTGCTGTGGCTTTGATACTGAACAACTGCAGTGGAAATAGACTGAAAATGATGTAGCATGTCCATCTGTTGCTATTGTCAAGCATGCACACTGTCCCATTCTGCTGTAATTTGATCACTTTATTGAAACTACACATATGCACTTAGATGAAAAATAAGAAAAGATCATACAACTATTATTTTGAGAAGCATGACTCTGTGAGTACTGCATGTGTTAACACACAGTGTCTCAAGCAAGTCTTACAAGTAAACATCACCAAATCACCAAGTTGACCTCATATTTTAAGGAGAAAAAAAAAGCATATTTGTAAGATGGCAGCCCCAGCAATTGATACCATGTGAAAATTCGAGCCATAATTCTGATAGTATGCATTTATGGCCTTCTGAAAGTGCAGCTTCTAAACTTTCCAAACACTGGGAAACCCAAGATGGAATAACAACAATATTATGGAAAGGATTTGCTGCACACACCATATAGAAGAGATACTGAGTTGCAGACAGGCAGAAAAAAAAGACTGCTAAACATTTCTCTTTTCAGCCACAAGGCCTTCTTCTAAAGTAGAAAACACACAAAAACAACTCACACATGAGACCACTGTCTCTGTCTGCTAAGGCTGATCGGCAACCACAGATAGTGGTCATATGTGTATGAGCTGCGTTTGTGAGAATGTGGGGTGTTTTCTACTTTATAAGAAGGCCCTGTGGCCAAAAGCAACCTTTTTGTTGTGACTGTCTCCAGCTCAATGTATCCTCTATATGGGGAGTAGCACTCCATCCTTTCCATTATACTGTAGATTGTAAACTTCCACGTACACTGAGTAAAGCTCCCTACAGCCTGAGTGAGAAGTACTGCACACCAAAATGACAACCAGAGCCCTCATGTTCATGTGATGTTGAAGGTGAGGAAAGAGGAGGAGATGTTGTCTGCCCAATACATTTGGAAATCTTGTTTGAGAACACATGTCACTCTATGCAAAAAAAAAAAAAATACTAAGCAGCATGACTAAATAATATGCCACCTCATGTACATATATTTTCAATGAGGCTCCAGCAGTCAGTTCAGCTTTGTGGATCGGTGCAGCTTGCTCCATGGAAGTCCACCTGCCATTCTGGAGTCTGAAGATGATCCTTATGGATTGAAACCGGTCTCTCCGATTAAAAGAAATTTGCGACCAAGACTGTTTTATAATTATCATATTAATATAAGATCGCTGATAACGTCTTTTTTTAAAAAATTATCATTATAACACTATTCTTGTATTGATATTCTGCAGTTATATTTAAGCCTCTAAATCAAAATGAAAAACCTAAGCGAATGTAGAATCATTATGAAATGAAATTAATGATTTTCTATTTAAAATTTAATCATGCCAATCATGTTGAAAAATAGTAGATCTCCTGCAAATGTACTTCACTTTAACAGTCATAGCTTTAAAACCAGAAGAAAATAATGCACAAGAGTGGTGTTAATAACTGAATAGTGCTACACTACTACTTTAATGACAACTAATTTGTTTCACTCATTTACACTGCTTTTCTAAATCAAACATAAAAATGTGCAATGCAGAGAGGTCCTTGGCACCAACAACAGGTTAGAAACTGTGCACTCTGATACAATGAACAAAGCATGTTAACAATGTGAAAACATTAATTCATAAACCCCTTACTCAGTCCACTGATTCCATATAAAGTACCGATGTCACTGCTATCATTAGTTCCTTCCCTTTCTTTTGCTTTCTCTCTTCTCTACCTTCAATTTACATAATATGTATCACATCTGCGAATTCCGCGTGGTGTATGTTGTTTCGAACATGTCCGAAAGAAGACATCACACGTTCATATAATCTTTCTTCTGAGACTTAAGTTTTCTTGGGATTTTTCAATCAATCTAAGTTCTCTGCAGATGTCCAACTTTAAGTTTCCCAACATGAACATTTCGAGGCAGGACAGTTTAAAATAATGATCACCAATCTGTATCATGCCTATTTCTGCACAACACATTACATTTCTGTGGGTAAACTGACACTCTTCTGCAGGTACTTTCACGTTCCAATACAGCTTTCTGGTGTTGCAGCATTATTTGCTATCAGCATTATTTGCTAACAGATTCACAGAGCTGACATAGCTATGCACCAAATCATTTGCATACACTGATTAGCTAGAATTTTATAACCATCTACTTAATGGTGTGTTTACCCATCTGTAGCACGGAACAAAGTGTGGGTTCCGTGTGGCACGGTTTTGACAACTCCTGAAAATGTTTCCACATGTATGTGGTGTCAGATGTCTACACATAGACCACGCAATTCCTGTAAATTATGGGGCGGTGGTTTTTGAACTCAGAGCTGGCACCCGACAGCATACCAGATGTGTTAACCAGTTTTGGAACAGACAATTTTTGTGGCCAAAAAACATCAACATAGTTCACCACCATCTTCTTCTATGCACTGCAGAACAATTCTGGCCTTGTGACACAGATAGTTATCCTGCTGGAAGATGCCATAGTGACCAGGAAAGACATCAAGCATGAAGAGATGCAGGTGATCCGAAATAATTTTCACAAAGTGTACAGCTGTCATAGTGCCTTTGATTAGTATCACAGGTGCTCCTAAAGCCGTGAATTTTTTCCATAGCATAATAGTGCCTCAAGTGGCCAGTGACTATGGCATGGTGCGTGTTTTGAGCATTCATTTTCCTGGACAGTGGTGTATCCGGACATGACCATCAACCTGGTGAAAAGGAATTATGATTCAACAAACAGGAAACAAATTTCCATTGATCCATCATCCAATCTCTTTGACCCAGGACCCATTGCAATTGTAATTGTTAATGTCATTCAGTCACCATGGGAAAATGTAGACGATGTCTCTGCAGAGCCTCATGTTCAACAATATATGTTGAATGGTCTGCTTCATAAAACTCATGCTTGTATGAGCATAATGTTCTGTTGTCAGAACTACCATAGACTGCTTCCCATCCTCCACCTTCACGTTCAGTGATGAAGTGTGGATGTCCAACATCTCGTCGCCAACTTGTGGTTTTACTGTTCTTCAACCACTTTCTGTTAAATTTCTGTCATTTGTACTGAGGTGATTCATGTGAAAAGGTTTCTGAAGTGATTAGGGCTGTACGACATGAATTAACAGATTTTGAATGTGGAATGGCAGTTGTAGCTAGATGCATGGGACATTCCATTTCAGAAATTGGTAGAGAATCCAATATTCTAAGATCCACAGTGCCAAGAATATGCCTAGAAAACCGAATTTCAGGCTATACCTCTCACCAAGGAGAACACAGTGGTCAACTGCCTTCACACTACAACTGAGAGCAGTGGCATTTGTGTCGAGTTGTTAGTATTAACAGACAAGCAATATGGCGTGAAATAACCACAAGAATCAATAGGGACATGCGAGGAATGTGTATGTTAGGACACCGTGGCGAAAATGATCGTCGCGATGCCTCTGCTAACAACATGGTGTCGCATGCAGTGCCGCTCCTGGACTCATGACCGTATTAGTTGGATCCTAGATGACTGGAAAACCATGGCCAGATCAGATGAGTCCCGATTTCAGTTGTTAAGAGCTGATGGTAGGATTCAAGTGTGGTGTAAAACCAATAAAGCCATGAACCCAAGTTATCAACAAGGCATAGTGCAAGCTGGTGCTGACTCCATAATGGTATGGGCTGTATTTACATGGAATGGACTGGGTCCTCTGGTATAAGTGAGTTGATTATTGACTGGAAATGTTTATGTTCATCTATCATATTCACAAACAACTATGGAATTTTTATAGATGACAATGTACCTTGTCACTGAGCCACAACTGTTCGTGATTGGTTTGAAGAACATTTGGAACAATTTGAGAGAATAATTTGGCCTCCCAGATTGCCCGACACGCATCCCATCAAACACTTATGGGACATAATTGAGAGATCAGTTCGTACACAAAACCCTGCACTGGTAACGCTTTTGCAATTATGTACAGTTAAAAAAAAGGCACCGTGGCCCAATATTTCTGCAGGGGACTTCCAACGACTTGTTGAGTCCGTGCCATATTGAGTTGCTGCACTATGCTAGGCAAAAGAAGATCTGACATAATATTAGAGGGTATTCCATGACTTTTGTTCCTCAGTGCATACACCACTGAAAACGTGATCACCATGAGTTGTAGAGGAGCCTGAAGATGGTGGATTGTATCACTGATCAGGTCACAATACATAGAAAATTGGTACATACAGCTGAGGGTATTTTTATTACTGCACACTTTCCATAAATGTCAAAACAGTAGAACATGTACAGCTCACCAGCATCACTGTTTAAGAGAAACTCCTTCCCAGGTATCAGGTCATAACAATCTGCACTTTGCCAAAGCTGTTTACATCAATGGTCTTCTCCATTTGCAGCTCACATTTTCACTACAATGATTCCCATTCTTCTTCGCTCTACTTATATATTTTCCATGCCATTTCAGGAGCACATGAAGATAGAGGGATAAAATTAACATGTGCTTGAAATGGCATGGTGTTTTATTGAAGCCACAACAAAATGTACAAAATGACCATTAGCTTCATATGATACAAAAACAATAATAAGCATAACAACTCGTGTTCTTTATAACAAATGCTCAACATGTCTATCATTCATTCATCAACAATACCTACAGTTGAGGGACAATGTGAACAGCACTGTACAGCATGTCAGCGGATATGGTGAGAAATTGCTGTCAGATATTGTCTTTCAGCATCTCCAATCAGATCGGATGATGTGGTAGACTTGTGCCTTCAGGCAACCTCATCACCACTAATCAAACAGATTGAGATCTGGGAACCTGGAAGGCCAAGCATGACAGAAGTCGCAGCTCAGCACGCAATCCTCACCCAACAATACGCATAAGAGATCTTTCACACGTGTAGCAATGTGGGATGAAGCACCATCTTGCATAAAAGCTGTCCCTTCCAGCATGGGTTTATCAGCTAGGCAAGGGATGTCATCATCCTGTAATGTACTGGTATAGCTCGCACCCATCATACTGAATTTTTTTACAAGATTCTCATGTGATGTCATTAACATGTTGCTCGAATTTTTGGTTTCAATTAAACCCCACATCCTTTCACACATGTTTGTCAAGTTATACCTCTCTACATAAATTATTCCCTGAGGTACAGAGTCCAGAACGAAAGTTGTGGATGGATGAAGCTATTTTCCCATCTGACGATTTCTTCTATCTGCTAGGACAACTCGAATTCAATCAAAAAGCTGATCTGAAGTTACATAATACCATATTTAAAAAATTACTGAGAATACTTTCTATGTTCACTGCAAGTTATACACAAATAAAGGTCAAGTTTTTAATTGAGATATACAGTAGTATAATACAAAAAATGAGAAGAATAAAAGCACCCTGTGAGAGGCGTAAATGTTTACTCAGCACCAACAATTATAAATATAGTCCTGGCAATTAACTAGTTGTTCTTATTTCTGAGGTTCCCCCAGCAATGATTTTGAAAATATATCTCCATGTAACCAGCTGAAGTGTGACTATGACTTTTCTACCCAATATATCAATGACTTATCCAATCTTCTTCACCAAGGGATTTCAGTGAAGGTTTTGAGATAATTTAGTTGCAGGTAGGGCAGGTCCCAGATCTTCGCTTGCAACACCAGGTGAAGAGATGTATAAGTCACTTGTCAAAATATCGCATACAAAAATGCTAAAAACAATCTTACTGTACATTTGACAGTACAGCAAGCTTTAATTACCCAGGTGTGGATTATCCATACATAGTTTGGTGCATTTTTGAAAGAAATAAAAAAATGAAGCTGGAAGTATTCTGATATAATTAGAACAAATATTTTCATTCAGAATACAAGTATATGATTGTGAATATATAGATGATGAAACCACCAGAAACTGGTTATATAGCTATGCCCAGGAATCAGGGTTTGAGCAGTTATGTGACGCAGATACAGTGAATGCATTGTGCCCAGGAGAAAAAGAGACCAAAGAAGAGTAATTGAGGAACCCATTACCGTGCACTCTGATCCACTGAAATGTGTCGATCAGTTATCTGAGTATGTGAGGCAAAATCTGTTAGACTAAATGTGTATTTTGACTCTCCAGCAAATGAGAGCTATTATGGATGGGAAATATTGAAAAATTATTTTCTGAAAGCAAGTGATATGAACTACAATTTATTTTAAGCGCAACTTTGTAATTTTACAGCAAGTAACACATAAATAATGCTGTGGGTTTTCAAATGTGACATGTAGTATGTTTCGTAAATACAGAAAATAGCAATTTCTGGTAAAAATGTGTATTCTGAATTATGCATACAGTCTCAGATCCACATTAACCCAGATAATAGGGACCTTGCTATAAATCTACAATATGATCAGCTTCGTTTTAGACTAATGGTTCCACTCACTCACTCCCTGCAAACACAAACATGCACATGCATACACTTGTAAAACACACACACACACACACACACAACATTTATATATATTTCAAAACAACTAACCTTGTGAGCTCTGCTTGATCCATGGGCAACAGAAGGCTTGCACACTGTAACAGGAAGTTCAATGTCTACTGAAAACCACACAAATGTTTTGAAAGTAAATCACTACAAGTTGAGATTCTCATTATACATCCACAGATGCAATTTATGGATTTTCTTTTCTTATGGGACTATACAAATTTATTTATTTCAAACCAACAACAGCAACCAAATATTAACAACACTTGCAACAAAACAGGTGTGTGTACACACTGGTCACTTTAATGGGAAAAACTGAATAAGAGCTAATAGACAGATAATTTTAAAACCAGTGCTGAATCTCAGGTTTCATTATATTAAAACATCCCCTCCAAAGGCAAAAACAAGGACAGAAGCATCCTGTAGAACACAACTTGGGCTTCAGCATTTCAGTACCGCTCACACTAAGTTCTCGCCAGTCATATGATGTTAATTTAGGCTGGTCTCTTCTCCCTTGGGTTCTGCATTCTCTTAAGCCTATTTTACACGGCACGTGGGACAGAACAAGCAAGTCATTGTCTACTGCAGCGCTGCACATGACAGATCGTCCTGCTACAAGAAAATCTGTACACAGTATGTGCCTGTCTAATCGTCTGCTTCACATGTCTACTGTGTTTGTTGTCAACTTGCAACATGTGAATAGACAGCTTAAATTCACTTTTTGATATTATCAAGTGTTTTATGTCCTTTTGTAATGATTAATGTATATATCTGTATTTTAGACTGACATGGTGATGCTGTATTACTTGTTTTTATCCAGTTTAGGTGAAAGTAAATTGCCCATATGTGTAAACGACCTCATTATAAAAGCTGGAAATCATGGATAAAGCAATATAAATGTTGCTCTTCTGTTGACGCTATTAATTTACTCATTGAAGACAAGTTTTCCTTTAATGAGAAACACATAGTGGCTCACCTCTGCTTACATTGTGAATGTATGTACAAGTGAACAAGAACAAATTTTTAAGAGTAGTTCCAGATTGACCCAGATTGCTGAATTACATTCATTTCATTGCATAACTGTCTTATCATTTAAATTACAATGAGTGTTTACAGCAGCTCTTTCACCAGTTAACTATTTATGAGATGAACAAATTACAATATTTCACTGAGCAGGAGACACTATTCAAAAGAACTTCACGTTATTATCAGTTGGGCTCCCCACTTGGTTGTCTGTGAATCCACAAAGCACTTTCATACAGGTGAGAATGAGATCCATCCTATTCTGTTTAAACATGATTGTACACATGATTTTTGTGCAAGCAGTCACGTCCACAGACTGAGTGGTTCTATGTGCTTCAGTCTGGAACTGCGCGACCGCTACAGTCGCAGGTTTGAAACCTGTCTCGGGCATGGATGTGTGTGATGTCCTTAGGTTAGTTAGGTTTAAGTACACTCCTGGAAATGGAAAAAAGAACACATTGACACCGGTGTGTCAGACCCACCATACTTGCTCCGGACACTGCGAGAGGGCTGTACAAGCAATGATCACACGCACGGCACAGCGGACACACCAGGAACCGCGGTGTTGGCCGTCGAATGGCGCTAGCTGCGCAGCATTTGTGCACCGCCGCCGTCAGTGTCAGCCAGTTTGCCGTGGCATACGGAGCTCCATCGCAGTCTTTAACACTGGTAGCATGCCGCGACAGCGTGGACGTGAACCGTATGTGCAGTTGAAGGACTTTGAGCGAGGGCGTATAGTGGGCATGCGGGAGGCCGGGTGGACGTACTGCCGAATTGCTCAACACGTGGGGCGTGAGGTCTCCACAGTACATCGATGTTGTCGCCAGTGGTCGGCGGAAGGTGCATGTGCCCGTCGACATGGGACCGGACCGCAGCCACCCACGGATGCACACCAAGACCGTAGGATCCTACGCAGTGCCGTAGGGGACCGCACCGCCACTTCCCAGCAAATTAGGGACACTGTTGCTCCTGGGGTATCGGCGAGGACCATTCGCAACCGTCTCCATGAAGCTGGGCTACGGTCCCGCACACCGTTAGGCCGTCTTCCGCTCACGCCCCAACATCGTGCAGCCCGCCTCCAGTGGTGTCGCGACAGGCGTGAATGGAGGGACGAATGGAGACGTGTCGTCTTCAGCGATGAGAGTCGCTTCTGCCTTGGTGCCAATGATGGTCGTATGCGTGTTTGGCGCCGTGCAGGTGAGCGCCACAATCAGGACTGCATACGACCGAGGCACACAGGGCCAACACCCGGCATCATGGTGTGGGGAGCGATCTCCTACACTGGCCGTACACCACTGGTGATCGTCGAGGGGACACTGAATAGTGCACGGTACATCCCAACCGTCATCGAACCCATCGTTCTACCATTCCTAGACCGGCAAGGGAACTTGCTGTTCCAACAGGACAATGCACGTCCGCATGTATCCCGTGCCGCCCAACGTGCTCTAGAAGGTGTAAGTCAACTATCCTGGCCAGCAAGATCTCCGGATCTGTCCCCCATTGAGCATGTTTGGGACTGGATGAAGCGTCGTCTCACGCGGTCTGCACGTCCAGCACGAACGCTGGTCCAACTCAGGCGCCAGGTGGAAATGGCATGGCAAGCCGTTCCACAGGACTACATCCAGCATCTCTACGATCGTCTCCATGGGAGAATAGCAGCCTGCATTGCTGCGAAAGGTGGATATACACTGTACTAGTGCCGACATTGTTCATGCTCTGTTGCCTGTGTCTATGTGCCTGTGGTTCTGTCAGTGTGATCATGTGATGTATCTGACCCCAGGAATGTGTCCATAAAGTTTCCCCTTCCTGGGACAATGAATTCACGGTGTTCTTATTTCAATTTCCAGGAGTGTAGTTCTAAGTCCTAGGGGACTGATGACCTCAGATGTTAAGTCCCATAGTGCTCAGAGCCATTTGAACCACGTCCGCAGAGTAGAGGGGGGCGAAACACGTGCATTGTGGGTAATTTTTCAAGCTCACATGTCCTCTGTAGAACAGGCTTTGCAGTCCAGACTTTCCTTCTCCCTTTTCTATTTACATTCTGAATAGTTAAAAACATGGTCATGGAACAAGGTACAGTTTGGGCTTACATTTGCCAAATGTAAAGAACTGAAAAACTCTAAACACTATTTTCCATATGAGATTAAAATAATTTAATAATTTTCCCAAGGATTTGAAAGTGGTAACTAAAATATGTTTATTTAAAAAGGCAATAGCATACCTCTTAAATAATACACATTAAACAATTAAAGATTACTTACAGAATTCAAATTAGGGATTAATAATCATTAAAGAAGTAACAGCTAGAACATGTGTCACATTATGTGGTCGCACTGTAAAGCTTTTTACAGGAAAATCATATACTCGAGATCACAGCTTACAAATTACCCAGACTACATTCCTCCAGTATTTGAGAATGACAGCACTTCGTGCCTTTCAACAGATTTCACACATGATTTCAAATCTTTTCTTGATTATTCTTTGGGTGAATAAACCAATATAATTAGGGTTTTGTATCTTCAACCAAAGGTATTTTATATGCTTAACACAAAATACTTAACACATTGACTAATTTGGAAACTAATCATATATTTGAAGCCATTTTATAAGTGGGAGTTTGATTCTTTACAGAATCTGGGGTGGGCGGTTACTGGTTGATACCTCATTGTATGTGACAAAACAGCTACCACTGAAGAAATGTAAAAGATCAATATGATTTACATTAATATTTGATAACTGTTTGGTTATTTAGACACATTGACCCACAGATATACTTGTAAAAAATTCCAATTGCATCACGAAAACACTTCGGCAATGCACTGATATTATTGCAGCCAAAAAACTGACAGACCCTAAAACAAAGAATGCAGCAGCAATCTCAGTCTCAGGTCACATAGCAAACTTATACGAGGTGTCCCCCCCTAAACTTTTCACCACCTATATCTCTGGAACCACAACCGATACTGACAAACGGCTTTTACAGGTATGAATGTACAGCAGTAGCTTACAAAAGTTAATACTATGAGACATTCTAAACCACGTGCAAATATTGGTTCCAACACAAACTTGTGTCTTTTAAAATGGACACCCCGTATTATCCCATACACTATCAACAACACGAGAAATCACTATAGTAATGGTGGTGGGTGCATCGCAATATGTCAATTACATTCCGAGAAATTGGAATGCGATGTTGGGGCGTAAAATGAACGAAACACACCACTATTGCACTTCCTGCGATGCAAATGTGACCTGCACGTTCCTCGTAATCGCGATGTGATTGATGTACGTATTCTTACTTTTACTGTTATCGCATGGCTGAAAGTAATAATAGGGACTCCTGCCACAAACATTAATATGACATAACGATGTCCCTCATGCATGTTGTATTTATCTGTGTACAGACAACAGAAGAGTACTGGCTAGTGTATGCCACCCCATTATACTGCCCAATCAACACTTTGCCTCTGCAGTTGTGTACAGGAACAGGTGGCAATCAGCACTGTGTGTGGGAACAGCTCACGATGAAGCAGACTGTTCTGCATGGAGTATGTACAGGTACATGGCACCAGTGTAGTGTACACTGTAATTTGTATCACTGTTGTGATCGTGATATTAATTTACATGTCCATCTATTCTAGGCATTCGACGTGGTATTCACAAATGAGGAAATAGTTGACATGATTTTATTGTATGGAGAATGTCACCAAAATGGTACATGTGCAGTACAGATGTATGCCAAGTGGTACTCTAATAGAAGTCATCCAACTCGCTCTACCTCCATGAATATTGTTAGAAGGTTTTGCACGACAAGGCAGGTGTCTCCAAGAACACAGCTCCAGAGCACAGGCATAACTTATGAAGCAGCAGAGGCAGCTGTTCTGGTGGCTGCTGCAGTAAGCCCTCATGCAAGTTTTTGTGAAATGGAGAGACAGATGGGAATCTCTTGAACAAGCGTGGTGCATATTCTGCACACACATAGGACCATCCATATCACGTGGCACTACATCAAGGCCTCCACAGCAACAATGTTCACAATTGCCTGGAATACTGTCGGTGGATTCTGTAGCAAAACCATGTCGTTATGTGTAGGGCACTGTTTACTGATGACGACACATTTACAAACCCTGGGAACATCATATTACACAATATGCACTATTGGTCACCAGAAAACAAACACTGGATTCACCAAGTTGAACATCAACATCAGTGGAATGTCAATGTATCACACGGTATTGTAGGACTCCACTTCATTGATCCATATTTCGTTGATGGCACTCTCTAACAGGTGACAGTACGAGCAGTTCTTGGGATGTACCTTATCTGTACTGATGGAAGGCATAGCCCTTAATTTGTGTCAAATAACGTGGTATCAAAATGATGGATGTCCTGCACATAATGCCACGGTGGCATAACAGGCGCTAAACCAACAATTCCCATGTCGATGGATTAGATGGGGCTGGCCCATTCAGGGGTTTCCAGCACGGTTACTGGACCTCACCTCCAAGGACTTTTTCCTCTGGGGACACATGAAAGATGTGGTGTATCTGCAGGTCCCACAGTGGCCAGTATGAAAACCCATTTGAAGAAAATTGTGAGCTTGGGGAAGAGATGGGAGTCTGATGGAATCACATCAGACAAATGAAGTGAGTGTGGTAACAATTCATACCTCAGTTCATGTATTTTTACCATGGTAATGACACTTGTGTGTAGATGTACACTGTCTTAATGAAATATGACATTTTTCCTTGCCAAACCAGGCCTTTATTGCGTATCTTTTGATGGTTGGTCCAGGAAGTTAGCATAGTACTGTCCCATAATTGTTTTACCAGTGGGAAGATAATGTACCAGCAGAATCCCTTTACTGTCCAACAAAACTGACACCATGGTCTTTCCCATTGAAGGTATTGGCTTTGCTTTCTTTGGTGGCTGTGAATCAATATGTTTCCAAAGCCCTGGTGCTGTTTTGTATCTGGGGTACAATAGTGGACCCATGTTCCATCTGTGGTCACAAACCTGCAGACAAAATATTGTTGGTTGTTCTGAAAATGGGTCAGACATTGTTTGCACATTTCCATTCTAATGTATCTGTGATAGCACCTATCTAGCAGATCATTTTCTCACAGCCAATTTCACTGTAAAATGTAATTCAGATGACGTCCCTACAGGTTCGGCAGTTTCCCCATTTTCATTTGGTGATCCTCTATGACCATTTTATGCACTTCTGCAATAATTTATGTCTTAGCGGCACACTGTGGCCAACCACTATGCAGATCATCATCTAAGCTGTCTCGACCAAATTTAAACCTATCTGTCCACTTGACAACAAATGAATAAGATGGAGAAGAGCCCCAGCATTTTCTGTAAATTGGCACAAATTTTCTTTGCTTTCACATTTTTCTTTACAGATTACTTAACAACTACCCAAATCTCGATTTTTAGCATCTTTACAAACCACCCCATGGAAACAACAACATAGAGGCGTCTGCACCACAGATCTCTGATGCATCATACTTACCCACAAAGGATGACCTATTATTACAATGGAACCTAGTGCCAGCACTGACATCAGGTGGTGATTCTGCAAACTTTTCAGACTATGCTGGTAGCAAATTGTGGCACCTCTCTCAATCCCAAATGGAGGGAATAACTTTGAACTAACATAATAAAAAAATATCAAAAGCTTGAACATTAATGTGATTTTAAGACATTTTAAATGTGTGCACTGCCTACAGTATATGAGGGTCATTTCAAAATTCCTGCACACTGTACACATGCAACCATTACGGTGGCGCAATCAAGCCAAAATTCGCGTCAGCTGTAAGTGAGACCTTAGGAGTTATGGTCATACATGAGTTTGCTAGTTTGTGTGGGTGTGTCATGAGTAATTCAATTTTAAAATGGAACCTGAAATGGAGTCAGATTGGATTACACATAGTGACCAGTTTCCTAAATCAAAATCAAATCCCTATGTGGAAAGAACCCAACAGAAATTTACGACACTTTGTAAGAGGTGTGAGGGAACGGTGTAATGGATTGTAGCAAAGTATCGTGGTGGTATACTTCTTTCCGTAAAGTTGAGTAAGCACTGAGAACAGCCCAAGAAGTGGAAGGCCATCAAAAATTCGTCGACGGTCTGACAAGCTCGCAGCTGGTGTCCTCATTTTGCCCGATAATGCAAAATCGCTTATGGTCCTACCAGTGAGAGAAATGCTCAACAAATACGGATGGGAAACACCTCCGCACCCACCATACGATCCCGTTATAAGCTTATCAGATTTTGTTTGTTTCCCAAACTGAAGAAACAATTCTGGGGAAAATGTTTTGATACATATGATGAAGCTTCCAGTGAGGTGACCCGAGCACTCAGAAAGCACAACAATGAAGGTGCCCTATCTGGAATAAGGAGGTAGCCAAAATGTTGGAAAGCTGTCATAAGCAAGAATGGAGATTATACTGAAGGCCTGTAAAGATATTTTCTCCAATTTTATCTTACAGTGCGCAGAACTTTTGAAATGTCGCTCATTTATTCAACTTCAGGTGAGTGGATGTCTGCACTCAGTTTTCATTTTTCCTTTGTCATTTCCATCATAGAAACCCTATTATTGTGATGTACATTCCAGCTTTTCTGTGGCAACAATCAGCATGCAAACTACGTACGTCACTGAGAAACACAGAAAATACACTGCTGACTGTTAAAACTGCAATACCATAAACGTGGCCAGCAACAAATGTCAAACTGGTATGAAGTGTACTATGTGTCTGAATACACAAATGATTAGCATTTCAGCAGAACTGCACAAAATACATCGGAGTAACATCATTAAACAATGGAAAATCCAGGATGGAATGTACCAATACCAGAGAAGGAAAGTTGCTACTCACCATATAGCGGAGATGCTGAGTCGCGATAGGCACAACAAAAAGATTCACACAATTAAAGCTTTCAGCCATTAAGCCCTTTGTCAGCAGTAGACACACACACACACGTAAACACAACTTGCACACATGTCTGCAGTCTCAGAGAGCTGAAACCACATTGCGAACAGCAGCATCAGTGCATGATGGGAGTGGCGACTGCGTGGGGGTAAGGAGGAGGCTGGGGCGGGAAGGGGGAGGGATAGTATGGTGGGAGTGGCGGGCAGTGAAGTGTTGCAGTTTAGACAGAGGGCAGGAGAGAAGGTGCGGAGGGGGAGGGGATAAGTAGCGGAAAGGAGAGAAATAAAAAGAAATTAAAAGACTGGGTGTAGCGATGGAATGATGGCTGTGTAGTGCTGGAATGGGAACAGGGAGTGAACTGGATGAGTGAGGACAGTGACTAACGGAGGTTGAGGCCAGGAGGGTTACGGGAACGTAGGATGTATTGCAGGGAAAGTTTCCACCTGCGCAATTCAGAAAAGCTGGTGTTGGTGGGAACGATCCATATGGCACAGGCTGTGAAGCAGCCATTGAGATGAGGG
The DNA here is from genome assembly GCF_023864345.2 of Schistocerca serialis cubense. NCBI lineage: Eukaryota > Metazoa > Arthropoda > Insecta > Orthoptera > Acrididae > Schistocerca > Schistocerca serialis. Next base: position 229,626,698 of record NC_064647.1, on the reverse strand, counting down.
ATATCATGTTTGGCAGTGTGTTCAGCAACAGGATGGTCGTTTTTTTTTTTTTTGGCCACAGTTTGTCGGTGGCCATTCATGTGGACCGACAGCTTGTTGGTTGTCATGCCTATATAGAATGCAGCACAGTGGTTGCAGCTTAGCTTGTAAATCACATGACTGGTTTCACAGGTAGCCCTGCCTTTGATGGAACAGGTGATGTTAGTGACCAGACTGGAGTAGGTGGTGGTAGGAGAGTGTATGGGACAGGTATTGCATCTAGGTCTATTACAGGGGTATGAGCCATGAGGTAAGGGATTGGGAGCAGGGGTTGTGTAAGGATGGACGAGTATATTGAATAGCGGAATACCACTGTAGGAGGGGTGGGAAGGATAGTGGACAGGACATTTCTCATTTCAGGGCACGACGAGGGGTAATCGAAACCCTGGCAGAGAATGTAATTCAGTTGCTCCGGTCCCAGACGGTACTGAGTTACGAGGGGAATGCTCCTCTGTGGCCGGACTGTGGGACTTTTGGAGGTGTTGGGAGACTGGAAAGATAAGGCACGGGAGATTTGTTTTTGTACAAAGATGGGAGGATAGTTGTGGTCAGTGAAGGCTTCAGTGAGACCCTCGGTATATTTTGAGAGGGACTGCCCGTCACTGCAGATGCAATGACCACGGGTGGCTAGGCTGTACGGAAGGGACTTCTTGGTACGGAATGTGTGGCAGCTGTCAAAGTGGAGGTATTGCTGGTGTTTAGTAGGTTTGATATGGACAGAGGTACTGGTGTAGCCATCTCTGAGGTGAAGGTCAACATCCAGGAAGGTGGCTTGTTGGACTGAATAGAACCAGGTGAAGCAAATGGGGGAGAAGTAGTTGAGATTCTGGAGGAATGTTAATACGGTGTCTTCACCTTCAATCCAGATAGCAAAGATGTCATCAATGAATCTGAACCAGGTGAGGGGTTTAGAATTCTGGGTTTTTAGGAGGGATTCCTCTAGATGGCCCGTGAATAGGTTAGCACAGGATGGTGTCATGCGGGTGCCCATAGCCGTACCGTGGATTTGTTTGTAGGTAATGCCTTCAAAGGAGAAGTAATTGTGGGTGAGGATGTAGTTGGTCATGGCGACTAGGAAGGAGGTTGTTGGTTTGGAAAAGGTAGTGTTCAATAGCGGTAAGGCCGTGGACATTAGGAATTTTAGTGTACAGGGAGGTGGCATCAACAGTGACGAGCAGGGCACTGTGTGGTAAAGGGACAGAAACTGTGGAGTGTTTGTGGAGGAAATGGTTGGTATCTTTTATATAAGAAGATAGGTTCTGGGTAATAAGTTGAAGGTGTTGGTCTACGAGAGCAGAGATTCTCTCAGTGGGGGTACAGTAACCAGCCACAATGGGGCGTCCTGGGTGGTTAGGTTTATGGACTTTAGGAAGCATGTAGAAGGTGGGAGTGCTAGGAGTAGTAGGAGTAAGTAGAGAGATGGACTGTGGAGAGAGGTTCTGGGATGGGCCTAAGGATTTGAGTAGTGACTGGAGATCCTGCTGGATTACTCGAATGGGATCACTGTGGCATGGTTTGTAGGTGGAAGTATCTGACAGCTGACAGAATTCTTCTGCCACGTAATCCTTGAGGTTCAAAACAACGGTGGTGGAGCCTTTGTCAGCAGGTAGGCTTATAAGGTCGGGATCAGTTTTTAGATGGTGGACTGCACTTATTGCTGTTAATGTAAGGTTAGTTTGCATGTTGAGGGATTTGGAGAATGATGGTGAAGCAAGGTTCGAGGTTAAGAAATTCTGGAAAGTTAATGGGGTGGTTTGGAGGCAGTGGGGGTGGATCACGGTTGTATGGAGGAGTGAACTGAGTTAGGCAAGGATCAATATTGGTCTTTGGTTGAGTCTGATTGGTCGGGTTGGTGGCGAAAAGGGTTTCCACTGTAGGGACCGGGAGAAGGAGAGAAGGTCTTTAACTAGTCCTGCATGGTTGAATTTGGGAGTGGGGCAAAAGGTGAGGCCTTTGAAAAGGACTGGTATTTCTGAGGGACTAAGGCTTCTGGAGGAAAGGTTCATAACTGTGTTTCGGGTCTGTTTAGGTTCTGGGCTCTGTGTGGTGGTGGAAGGGAGTTTTGGAGGGGGGTTAAGTGTAGTAGGTCTGCGAGACAGGGTTTGTCAGCTATGGGGGGGGGGGGGGGGTGGAGGAGGTTTGGAGGTTGTGGTAGAAGTGGTGGACAGTAGTACTCCGAGGCGGGGAGTATGAAGTGATTAGGACGGAGAGCTTTTTGAGGTGGCATTGTGCATGTTGCTCAAGTTCCTTCAGGGCAAGAGTTTCAATGTGTGTTATGGGTTCCAGGAATTTGGGATTACATAGCAGGAGAATTTTGCGGGTGGAGAGAAGGTACTGCAAGGAGGATTGGACTTGGTTGATATGGTTTTGCAGGACTATGTTGGTGAGGCCTAAGGATTGGCGGAATCTGAACACGTAGGGGTCATTGTGGAAGGAGGGGTGGCAACCAGAGACGGATAATTTGATGGTAAGGCCATTAGGGGGGATTTCATGAGCCAAGCAACAACGCAGGAACAGTAAGTGGGACTGGGATCTGGCTAGGGATAAGGAAACTTTTCTGTATTGATGCAGACGGAAGGAGCAAGGATCCATGGTAGTGCAAAAAATGCGAAAAATTATGTAAGAAAGTAGAATTACATCTGAAAAATTATGCAAAAATACACCCAAATATGCGTCAAAAGTACGAAAAGGACGAAATGGATGCACAAGGGGGAAAAAAAAGAGATGAAATCAGAGGAAGACGAAGATAGTGGAAGGCGAAAACTCACTAAAATTGGCGAGAAGTCACAAGGGTCAAAGTAGAGAATAACTAATCAATAATAAATATATTTATATTACCGTGGGTAGCAGGTTTGAAGGCGGATAAGCGTAAGATTAGATTAAGTACAGAACAATATGAGGCATTTGAACATTCATTCTTATTGTGTTCCACATGTGAATCGAATGCAAAGAAAGCTTCATATCTGGTACAATGTAACATACTCTCTGCAATGCACTTCACAATGTTCTGCAGAGTGTAGATGTAGACGTAAACAACACGATCACTTTTGATTGCATGGCCAGCAATTTGGACAGAGAGCATTACTCTTCTGATGTCTGTTGTCCAGCAGCAGTGCCCTATCTTCGAGTTGTTAGTGACACTATCTTTCAGAATTCTAACACAAGACTGCATGTTTCACTTGCTGTCTTGATCCACTTCTATAAAATAGGGGCTTGACTGCTGCCCTGGCCAGCACATTCTCTCAGCCTCTCACTCATTGAAAACGCCTCTCATTTCTTTCCTCCTCTCACCTGCCACTACGAATGATGAGCTCTGCCACAGACCTGAAGCCACATCAAATGTTGTACCCATATCCAACATTCGATATCAGTCTGATTGAATGCCCAGCCAGGTTAGAAAGATTATACCTTCCAGAGGTGGCCACTTTGTATAATAAATTTCACCCCTTGTCCACTCTCCAATTGCCTACAAATTTTTCTTCACTTGAAACTCTCAGTCTGATAGGCTGTGGCCAAGGTATAAAACTTTCTCACAACATTTCACTTCTGAGTGCAGGAGACATCTTTAGAGGTACAGAGGCAAACTGCAACCAGAACTCAAGGAAGTGCTACATATATAGACAATGTAGAGGGCACTATAGCCCATCACATGATTTCGCCTACGAGATTATCTCTAGTAATGCCAACAATCTCGACTGAAAGTAATTGATCGTCATTTTTACGGTGCAATATTGACATCCAAATTTTATCTAATTTAACACCTTCCTCTTTTATGTTAAAATTGCTATGGTGTTTATAAATCTCAACAGCCTCTCTACAATTGTGCAGATGTTACATACGATGTTTTTGATATGATGTTCATCTCATTGAATTTTATTTCGTGATCACCCTCTTGGTAAATATGTTCAGTTATGGCTGATTAGCTGTATGTCACAGGTTGCAGTTCCTCGTGTGTACAACCAGACAAGTGCTAACACTTCTTTTAGTGGTACCAATATATACCAGTTCACAACAACAAGGAATTTTATATATACCTGACATATTCACAGGATTTCATATATTTTTTGCATTTCTTTTATCTTCCTGGTAAGTCTGAAGATAGTTTCCACACCATACTTGCTCAACACTTTAACACTGCGATCTATAATCTTACTAATGAATGGAATGAAAATTTTGCCCTTGGGCAGTCACTGTTCCTCATTGATGCTGATTCTATCCCTAGGGTGACTTGCTTAATCTATCTCATTGTTAGGACAGCCATACTTCTTGAATGTAGACTGTGGATGTTCAGTCTCATCCTTTAAGTAGGTCAGTTCACAAATTTTCTATGTCCAGTCTACCAAGGTTTTAACCACACTTTTTTTTGTCTGAGGTGGTGGTTAGAATCTTTATGAAGGTAACAGTCAGCATGCATGGCTTCTATTGTGTTGTTCCTCTCTTGTAATTGTGAACTCCATTATAACAGTACCATGAAAGAAAGTGATAACATCCCCCTGGTTTAACACAAGAGGATGATGTTTGGTCTGTGGGGCACTCAAATGTCCGGTCATCAACGCCCATAAAAGTCCTAATCTTTGCACAGTCCAATTTTAGCCACTTCGACGAATGATGATGGTGATGATGATGATGGTGATGATGATGATGATGATGATGAAATGATAAGGGGACAACATAAACACCAGCTCCCGGGCAGAGAAAATCCCCAACCCGGCCGGGAATCAAACCTGGGACCCCGTGATCCAGAGGCAGCAACGCTAACCACTAGACCACGAGCTGCGAACTTTAACACAAGAAGAATTACCGCCTGGGACATATGGATAAATCAGCCATAATGGACTGTGTTTACCAATCATGACATAAAATTCGGTCAGGCAAGTGTCATATCAAAAATATTGTATTATCATGTGCCCATGTATTGAGGGGTTACTAACATTTATAAACACTATAATAATTTTAACATGACAGAGGAAGGTGTTAAAATTACATAAAACAAACTTTGCACCATAAAAATGAAGATCGATTACTTTAAATGGAGAATGCTGCCATTACCAGAGGTAATATCATAGCCGACGTCATGTGGTGTTCTCTACAATGCCTATATATTCAACACTCCCTCCAGTCCCAGTTGAAGTTCATCACTTCAACTCTGAAGATGTCTCCCACAGCCAGAGATGAAATGTTAGGAGAAATTTTCTACTTTGACCATGGCCTAGGAGCCTAAAAGTTTCAAGTGGAATCAGTACTCATCATGAAAGCCTACACTGTATGATCATACCTAGAAATTTAACCATGTGTTCTTCCAGCTGTACTATACAAGCACAATAAATAAAAATTTGTTGTTTGTTATTCTTATTCTTCCTGGCATAGCAGTTTTAATAGCCAACAGTATACTACCAGAAAGCCTTCAGATTTAAACATGGGAAATACTCTCTCCACACACAAAATCAGCAACAAGCCACTTTGTCCTGAAATACATGCCTCATAAGAACTGTGGCCATCTGAAGCAGTATGCAGTCACAAAAGAGAACACTGTTAATGACACAAGTAATGTCCAGACAGTCGTGCACATTGCTAAGGAGCGAAAGAATGGACTCTTACACAGTGTCAAGCTTCATTAGATTTTAAGCAGAAAAGTCCTGCTACAGCTCTCACCAAATGGGAATGTGACACCCGCCTCCTTCAGCCGTCTCAGGTTGTCTTCCACATCTTCAGACAACAGCTCCACAAAATTTGGCGTGAAGGCATCTGGAATTAAAAACGTTACCTATTACTTAAAGTTTCAGAACAGTTATTAGATACAAGGAGACAGTGTAGTAAATTTAGAAAGTGAAATTCTAAGCACTGCCAATAGGTATATGTAACAAAAGCACAAAAAATATCCTAGCTTTCAGAAATGTTAATTTCTTCTTCAGGGAGTAAAATAGATAGGTTGGGGATGGTAGCAAAAGAGTGACAGATCACTCAGAACCAAGGATCAGAGGAGCAAACCTTTTCATTCAGACAATATGTGACACCAATACCCATTAGTTAACTCTTTTAACACCAACAATAGTTGTTCAGTGTGATCACAAATGACTGGAAAAAAAACACAGATGAGTCCTGTATATGAGACGGATTAAAGAACAAATCCGCCAAATTACAGACTGACATCCTTAACCCTCTTGCTGCTATTGATGTATAGATATGTCCTGCTTCATGTTCTACAGGTGCTGTGGATGTGTATAACCATGCCGCTCGGGTTTTCCTACAGTGCTGTTGACGCCTGTATTCATCCTGAGCCACCAAACTCCCACTGCTGCAAACGATTTACTTCCATATCTTGGTGAATAAAAAAGATTCAAGTATTTACACAACATGTGCCTCTTTTTGTGCTATCATTTGTAACAAAACTTCATTTTTATTCATTTGCAACAAAACTTCATTTTTGTATCTTGAACTGCTTATGAATTATGAAGATTATGATGACCACATAATTCCTTGTGCGCAGATACGGAAATGGCCACATTGTGTGTGACCATCTGCCAGATACAAAAATTAATAACTCAAAAATGAAATGAGGTATTGTTCTGCTTTCAGTTTTACTTAAAATTTCGATATCTTACCTACACTTCACATACTGCAATGTACAAACTAAATTCAATGATGTGCAAAGTCTACGCTATGCATTTTTACCTCTGCAAACTCTTTAAAATCTCATGCAATGTTTTACCTAATCTGGTGCAGCAAAGTAACGAAGATGAATAACAAAAAGAAATTCAGTCCTTTATTGAGAAAAGATACCAAACTGTGAGAAGTGCAAAAATCAATTTTTTTAGCAAATAGTTTTCTTGAAACTGGATAGCGAGTATTTCATAGCAGCCGGAATGCCGTTTCTGAGCACAAGTAGCATCTGGTGAGCAGCAGAGCCGCAACAAAGCCACCTCAGCACAGAATGCAGAAAGCATGTCTGTAGTAGAGAAAGGGTTACAACTGCTTTGCTGCCCAATACCTGAGCATATTCAAAGTTTTAATATAATAAACTTCCTTGTGACAGGGAAGCTTCTGTCCACAAATCACTGCAGATTTAGAAAGCATCAAATGTGTGAAACTCACCTTTCGCTTTCCTTGCACGATATCCTGCAAAACCCAGGTGAGAGCCAACAGGCTCGAAAGCATTTCACACACTGCCCCACTGTAGTCTATTAACAAAGGCCTGTGCATACGGAATAGGTTCTCAGATATGTGAGTGGCTCAAAGACTCCTTAAGTAATAGACAACTGTGCGTTACTCTGGACAGCGAGTGTTCGTCAGAGACAAGGGTCTCGTCAGTAGTACTCCAGTGAAGCGTGATTAGGATCTCTCATGTCGTCTTTATACATAAATGATCTGACAGAAAGGTTGAGCAGCAATTTGCAACTACTCGTGTCAGTGTAGTTACAGGAAAGTGTCATTGTTGACTGTGGGAAGATACGAGATAACTTGGATGGCATTTCTATTTGGTGTAATGAATGACAGCTTCCTATAGATCTGGTAAAATGTAAATTAATGGAGATTAATGAGAAAAACAATCCTGCAATTTTCAAATACAGGACTAGTGGTGAGCTGCTTGACACTGTCACACTAATTAAATATGTAGACGTAATGTTGGAAAGCAACACGAAATAGGACGAGCACATAAATCGGCTGCAGGGAAGGTAAATGGTCGACTTTGGTTTATTAGAAGAAGTCTAGGAAAGTGCAACTTATCTATAAAACAGAGCACATACAGAACACTTGTGTGACCCATTCTTGAGTGCTGCTCGAGTGTTTGGGACCCATACCAGGTCGGATCAAAGAAAGACATCGAACCAATTCAGAGCTCCAGGAACTCAAATGGGAATCCCCAGATAGGAGACAATGTTCTTTTCACAAAATCCTATTGAGAAACTTTACAGAACCAGCCTTCTTCTGCATTCTAGTGTCGCCCATGTACTGTTCACATAAGTGCTGTGAAAACAAGACAATAGAAATCGGGCCTCATTTGGAGGTATATAGACAATTGTTTTTCCATCTCTTCCTTTGCATGTGGAACAGGAAAGGGAATGACTGATAGTTGGGTACGAGGAATCCTTGCTGAAAAAGTATTTAGACACTGATGTACAGAATCCTCTGTGCCATACCGTGTTTTATTAACTACAAGACACACTTTTTTCCTTCAGAAAATTGCCTCCAAAATTCAGGTGCTTCTTACATTTGAAACTAATATAAAAACGTCCAGTGTTTGATTTAAAATTCCCACCAGTCCTAAAAACTGCCATATATTCGATGGCGCAGAAAACCTTTCTCTATATGCCAACAATGGATTCAATTGGCACCAGCAGTGCACTGACGCGACAAACATGAGTTACGGGGATTCACAAGCTTGCTGACACTGTCTCCCTCTCGCCCCACCATCACAAATCCAGAACATTGTCTAGCCTATGATGTGTCATTACAGTCTACGGTGCCAGTGAACTCGAACTGAAAGCAATTTGTGAGATCGGTAACAGTACAATATTTTTTTTACCAGCCAGGTTCGTAATGAAAAAAAAAAATAATGTGTGCTAGAAATTGAAAGTAATAGCATATGCAGAAGAATGCGAAAAAAGAAGCTGAGCAGCATTTTGGTCCTCCACTAACAGAAAAAACCAAATATGATTGGCGGGCTAGTAAAGGAGAAAAAAAAAAAAAAGAAGGAAGACTAAATGTGCAAATAGGCGACTGAATGCAAAACGGCCAAAACTAAAAGCTGACATACTGAAATGGATTCAAAGACACTATCAAAATGGCAATGGAATTAAAAATAACACAAATACACACACATAAGCTAGCACTACAGTTGAACTTTACAGACTTTAAGGGTGGAATTGGTTGGTGTTACAGGTTTATGAAGCATGCAAACAAAAATATCTCAAAAAATACCACAAGGATATTCAACATCGAAAGAAAACCAGTAAGTATGGAACTAAGCAAAATAGTGAATACGGATGAAAGTCCTCCGACATTTAATGTGCCGAATAACGTAAGTATTTCCATGAAAGGTGCTACAACTGTAGCTACAGAAACAAGTGGGCACGAAGGAGGAGGAGAAGAAGAAGAAGAAGAAAGTTCAGATGACTATTTTCAGGGATTTTAAAGGTCAGTTCGGTTTTATAAACAAAGAATTTTTCGTTGGTCTTGTTCTGAAATCTAATAATAAAAACTGTAAATATGTTATTTTTAATAACTGCTTAAAAATTATGGTGTATCTTATAGTCTGCAGCATCTTAAAGTAAAATACAATACATGGAAAAAAGTGGGTTAGTGATCGGACACACGTGACCAGATGTCACACAATGATGTAAACATTTATCATTGTTCTTTTGGATCTTGACTTCGGCCTACCATTGGCTATTGTAAGACTACATATTTCTGTCAATTTTCATGTTTTAACATGTGAATTATTTTGACATTATTACTTTTCGCATAAAATATAGAAATAATTTTATGTGGTAAACAGGATTACGTGCTGCTTCATCTCCACTTGGGAAAGGAACATCCTGTTATGGTCAACAATAACAAAGGCGTTTTCACAGTATCTAATCTCTCTCTCTCTCTCTCTCTCTCTCTCTCTCTCTCTCTCTCTCTCTCTGTGTGTGTGTGTGTGTGTGTGTGTGTGTGTGTGTGCGTCTTTTTAGATATGGATATACTTGTAATTTTATTATTTCATTTCATTATCAATCGCCGAGAAACAGAAGACAAATTAATAGTTCGGAATTCATTATTTCAATAAATGTGTATTTGTATATTAAAATACAGGGTGTCCATAATTGAAGTTACAGTTTCAAAATGCTGTAGTAAGAGAACCACTACTCATAAGGATGTCAAACTTGAACAGCATATTACTGATGCAGAGGGAACCATTATGGAACATGAAAAAGCTAAAAAAAATTTGACCAATACATGGCACTGTAAGTGTCAGAATATGTACACCATCAGATACGTGGCATACACCCGTTCCTCAATTTGCATCTGAGATGCCCAACACAGCTGTCTCCGTGAAGGATCGCACTCTGCTGGAAAGGCTCTTTTACAAGAACAGTGACTGTGTGCCAGTTGCCCTGCGGACATTCCAGACACTCAAGCGTATACAAAAAGGCATCAGTCCAAAGTCTGCTAAGGGTCTGGAGAAAATGATTACAAAATTAGAAAATACAATGTAGCAGAGGGAGGAAAGTAGATGATCTGGATGACCTGATACCTGCAGCACTGCAGGAGGGGTTGAGCAGTGATGTGCAAACATGCAGTGCATGGGGAATTTCCTGAACATTGCACATGCATGGTGCATAAAATCCTACAAAACAACTTGTCTTGCTATCCATACAAAATCACCCATGTTCACAAGTTCTTTCCTGCTGACATGCCAGCAAGTCAAATGTTCACTGTGGAATTTCTTACTCACACGGAAGTGAACAACGAATGGTTGTGGAACATTCTGTGGACAGACGAAACCCATTTCTATCTCCGAGGGCAGGTCAATACACAGAATGGCAAAATATAGGCAATGGAAAATCTGCAGACACAGCAACTGGTACTACTTCCTTCTGCAAAGATGACTGTGAAGTGCGGGTTGGCGGCATTACTTGTTACAGGGCTGAATTTTTCGAGGAGATTAGTCCTGTGGGTCCTGTTACTCGTACTATCACCGATAAATGCTACAAGAGTCTTTTGTTCACCAATGTCATTCCAAACATTCAACAGTGCGGTGTGTGGATAGTGTTATATCCTAGCCAGTAATGCCACCCGAGCCCGCTGCCAAAAGGTTGAAAGGTTGGCAGCATCAAAGTCCGGACGCCGTCCGCATAAGCAGTGCCAGCGATACAGGAAATCGCCGCAAGTCTGCGCGCGCCACCGCTGGCTTCTGGGTTCTTAAGCGCTGGAGTCGCGAGCGCTATGAGTTCTGTATTCGCCGCTCAGTTGTGTACTCGCCACCGAATTGTGTACTTGCTAGTCAGTTGTGTGTTCATCGCAGCCGAGTTGTTGTTTGTCGTCAGCCGACGCTGACCTAGCCGCTCCGACTCGAACTAGACAGATTTGTGTAGACACGGAGTTCACGACCTTGTTTCTGTATCTTCGTCAATAAAGACAAGTACCGACTTTTATTTAATCTGAGTGTTTGGGCTTTCATCTTTCTGTTCACTGTTCCAGCGGACCGGTTGGCCCGCTATTAAAAGTGTGGCGGTGACTTCGTAAGCTGTTTCTACAGCGAATTGCTTGTCGCTACGAACACCGCCACAAAACTGGCGACGAGGACTTCCGAACTCGTGTGCAGGGCTGGTTCAACTTGTTTCTGGTTATACTAATTATAGCGATAAAATTTTGGGGGCTGGTTTAATTTGTGTTCACTATGTCTGCCGAATTACAACAGTTGATCTTGTTACAGAGTCAGCAAATACAAAGTCTGGTGGAAGCGATCGCCAAACAAGCGGCTAATCCTCCAACACAAAAGGAACAAGCACAGGCAGCACCACCGTTCCGTGCTTTTGATGCATCAAGAGAAGAATGGCGAGAATATTTCGCGCAGTTGCAGGCGCACATGACAGTCTACAAAATCACGGGTACTGAGCAGCAGCTTTATTTAATTTCCACTGCAGGCGTGGAAGTCTATCGACTACTTTGTAAGTTGTTCCCGGAATCCAAGCCAGAAGCTTTAGACTGTGACGTTGTTGTTAACAAGCTTGCTGAGTATTTCGAGTCGCGAGTTCATGTGGCAGCAGCCAGATTCAAGTTCTTCAGATTAAAGAAACTGCCACATCAATCTAATAAACAGTGGTTAACAGATTTACGGGGCCTCACCCGTCAGTGCCGATTTAATTGTGTGTGTGGAGCTTCCTACAGTGATGTCATGTTACGAGACGCTATTACTCAAAACGTTGCAGATTCTCGTATTCGTGCTGCTATTTTAAAGTTGCCTGACCCGTCATTAGAGACTGTGATGAACATCATTGAAGCCCAAGATACTTTTGACTATGCTGAGTGTGAGTTAGATCAGCCATGTATTTCTCAAATTGCCTGTGCTAAGCAAGTTATGTCACGCCCGCGGCCCCACCGGCAGAGTCAGACTGTAAACACTAGCCGGCCGCGTCATGTTAAACACATTCGTCAGCCGCGTGTGCAAAATGATAGAGTTAAGTCTTGCCCTAAGTGTGTTCTTGCTCATCCTCGTGAACGTTGCCCGTTAAGAAACGCGGTTTGTCACTTTTGTCAAAGGAAAGGACACATCCAGACTGTTTGTTTGCGTAAACGCAAGAACAATTCTAGTGCTGTCCAGCCCATGGATATTCATGTTCTTCAAAGCCAGCCCGCCCAGAAGGTCGCGTTTAAAGACTCTTCCACGGTTCGTGTGGGTAATAAACTTGTTCGCAATAAGCCACCCACCCAGCCCTCTGCTATGCGACCCAAGCGTAATTCAAACGCTGTAAAACGTAATGTACAGACTGCAAGTGAAGCGGGAGTTGTTGTTCCACCCGCCCAACCCACGAGTTGTCGTAAGCAGCGAACACGCGCTAAACGCGCTGATTTTGTGTCTTCCGCCTCCACTGCACCGATCCAGAGACAGTGTAATAAACTATTTGTGAAGCTACGCATCCAGGATAAGACCTTCAATTTTCAATTAGACACTGGTGCGTCTGTGACTCTCATAAATAGTGCTACGTATGCGGCTATCGACCGCCCTAAACTTTCAGCGGCAAAACATTCTTTGGCTACTTATAGTGGCGAACGCATTCCTGTGTTAGGTGTATGTAGCGTGCCAGCCACATTCCGTGGCAATACCAAAACAGTTTCATTCACAGTGCTCCGCGCTACAGACAGTGTAAACATTTTCGGATTAGACTGTTTTGACTTGTTTGGCCTGTCTATCCAAGACAATGTGTTGCAAATTAATTCTGTTGTTGTTCCTCAAGACAGCATAACCGATTTGTGTAAACGGTACAGTGACATATTTAAAGACGAACTAGGTTGTGCTGCGAACTTTGCCGCTCATATTACGTTAAAAGATAATGCTCAGCCTCGATTTTGTCGTGCTCGTCCAGTGCCTCACGCCCTCCGGGCACCTGTAGCAGATGAACTTCGTCGTTGGCAAAACAACGGTGTTATTCAACCCGTATCAGCGAGCCAGTGGGCTTCTCCCTTAGTTATTATAAAGAAACCGTCTGGCAAGTTACGTTTGTGTGCTGATTTTAAGTCGACAGTTAATCCTCAGACTGTCATTGATTCTTTTCCTTTGCCTAGACCGGACGAGCTGATGGATAAGTTAGGGGAAGCTCGGTTCTTTTCCAAAATTGATCTCCGTGAAGCATATTTGCAATTGCCCCTCGACGAGCAATCACAACAGTATTTTGTCATAAACACGTCGTTGGGGTTGTTCCGTTTTCTGCGTTTGCCTTTTGGTTGTGCGTCAGCTCCAGCTGTTTTTCAGCGTTTTTTGTCACAACTTCTGGCTAATGTGCCATCGTGTTGCAACTATTTAGACGATATTGTTGTGTCCGGTCGGACGCCTGCTGAACATTTCCGTAATTTGTAGTGTTTGTTTAAAGTGTTGTCTCAGGCAGGCCTACGTTGCAACATCGATAAATGTTCATTTTTCCTTACGGAGATGGAGTATCTGGGACATGTTATTAATGCTCAAGGCATTCATCCCTCCCAGTCACATTTAGCAGCTATTCGTGATTTGCCCGCCCCTCGCAATCTGCAGGAATTGCAAGCAGTTCTTGGCAAATTGACATATTATATTAGGTTTATACCTAATGCATCACAGATTGCTGCACCGTTGCATCGTCTCTGCCGTAAGAATGTTCCGTTTGTGTGGTCAGCTGATTGCCAATTAGCCTTTCAGCAGCTTAAAGAGGCTTTATTGAATGATCGTTGTCTGGTCCATTACGACCCTAACAAGCCTCTGGTGTTAGCTTGTGATGCCTCTTCTTTCGGCCTCGGTGCTGTGTTGTCTCACCGAGTCGGTAACACCGAACGTCCTATTGCGTTCGCATCTAAATTGCTAAACAAAGCTCAGTGTAATTATAGCCAATTGGACAAGGAAGCGTTGGCTCTTGTGTTCGGTGTCACAAAATTCCATCACTACCTCTATGGTAGACCATTCTATTTAGTAACAGATCACAAGCCTCTGACGTCACTGTTTCATCCGTCTAAACCAGTTCCTCAGCGGACAGCTCAGAGACTACAACGTTGGGCTCTTTTGTTATCACAATACCAGTATGAGATACTGTATCGCCCTACAGCTCAGCATGCAAACGCTGACGCGCTTTCTAGATTGCCGATTGCTGCGGATGATGTCTTCGATTCCTCTGACGACTCTTGCCATCAGATTGACGCCGATGAGCATCAATCCCTCCGGGATTTTCCGACTGATTATCGTCAGGTGGCACGTGAGACAGCTACGGATCCTCATCTGAGTTTACTATTACGTTTTGTTCAACGTGGTTGGCCGTCCAAGGCAAAGGACATATCGGATCCTGTGGTTCGTCGCTATTATCCGCAACATCATTTGTTGTCTGTTTCGCACGGAGTTTTGCTGTTACGCACCGAGAATGACCAGCTTCGTGTAGTGGTTCCCCAAGTGCTCCAATCCAAGGTCCTCGACTTGTTGCATCAAGGTCATTGGGGAGTGGTCCGCACCAAGCAGCTTGCCCGCCGTCATTGTACATGGATCGGCATTGATAAGCAGATTACGCAGATGTCTACAGACTGTTCGACGTGTGCCGAACACCAAGCTGCTCCGCCTCAACGCTATTTTGAGTGGGCACGCCCTGCCGGTCCCTGGCAGCAAGTACATATTGATTTCGCTGGTCCATATTGGAATTCTCGTTGGCTCATCGTGATAGATGCATTTAGTAATTTTCCGTTTGTTGTGCCCATGCAGTCTACAACATCTGCACAAACTATACAGGCGTTGACTTAAATTTTTTGTATTGAGGGTCTTCCAGAAGTTTTAGTGTCTGACAATGGTCCACAATTTACCTCTGCTGAATTTGAAAGTTTTTGTTCTGCCAATGGCATTTGCCATGTTCTTACTCCGCCGTTCCACCCTCAATCGAATGGTGCAGCGGAACGTTTTGTATGCACATTCAAGGATCATATGGACCGCCTTCGTGCTACGCACTCTCGTCAGCAGGCCCTCATCACGTTCCTGTCGCCGTACCGGACCACGCCACGCAACGGCCCTTCGCCTGCAGAGCTTCTCCACGGCCGTCGTCATCGCACCCTACTATGGTTGTTGCACCCCCCGGATCGACCCGCCGCTTCTGAGCGTCGCACGCGTTTTCAGCGCAACGACGCCGTTTTTTTCAGAGTTTATCACGGTCGCCGTCGTTGGGAACGTGGTACCGTGATAAGTGTACAGGGTCGCGGTTTTTATACTGTTCAAGGTGCTACTGGGGTGCACAGGAGGCATCAGAACCAGTTGCGCTGCGCTGGCCGCCCGGATTCTGCCGCTCGTTCTTTGTCCACAGATTTGGTCCGCGGCAGGTTCCAGCCGCGCCTTCCGACTTTGCTGCCGCCCCCACGGCAGCAGCAGCAGCCGTCGCCGCTACCACGTTGACACCCGTCCCGTTGATGCCTCCCGCGCAGCTTCCTTCGGGAGCGCCCCAGGTGGTCGCTCCGGCGCCTGCGGTCCCTCTTCAGTCGCCACCGCCTTCGGAGCTGATGGACGTCGACCCCTCAGCCGGGCCGCCTTCCCAAGCGGTGGCTGTGCAGCCTGTCCTGCAGCCGCTTTCCTTGGGCACCCCCAAGGAGTCTGACATTGCGGCGCCTTGTCCGGCGCCCACTCAGCAGCCGTCGACGCAGCGTCAGGAGACGCTGCCTCTCTTCGTGGGTCCCGACGCCCCGTCGCGTCCCATACCAGAAGCTGCGCCCGTGGTCACAGGCGTGCACCCTGACCTCGGTTTTCAGTCGGTGTTTCCCGAGGCCCCTCGCAGCCAATGCTGGGGTGCGGACCGGGGACTGCCACCGACAACAGTCTCCGCCCTGGTCTCTTCTGCTATGCCTGCGGCCAGACCCCTCCCCCGCCGTCGACGCTCTCCACGTCATTATTCAACGACGGTGCGGCGATTTGGGGGGGGAGGAGTGTTAAATCCTAGCCAGTAATGCCACCCGAGCCCGCTGCCAAAAGGTTGGCAGCATCAAAGTCCGGACGCCGTCCGCATAAGCAGCGCCAGCGATACAGGAAATCGCCGCAAGTCTGCGCGCGCCACCGCTGGCTTCTGGGTTCTTAAGCGCTGGAGTCGCGAGCGCTATGAGTTCTGTATTCACCGCTCAGTTGTGTACTCGCCACCGAATTGTGTACTTGCTAGTCAGTTGTGTGTTCATCGCAGCCGAGTTGTTGTTTGTCGTCAGCCGACGCTGACCTAGCCGCTCCGACTCGAACTAGACAGATTTGTGTAGACACGGAGTTCACGACCTTGTTTCTGTATCTTCGTCAATAAAGACAAGTACCGACTTTTATTTAATCTGAGTGTTTGGGCTTTCATCTTTCTGTTCACTGTTCCAGCGGACTGGTCGGCCCGCTATTAAAAGTGTGGCGGTGACTTCGTAAGCCGTTTCTACAGCGAATTGCTTGTCGCTACGAACACCGCCACAAAAGATAGGATCATTTTTATGCAAGATGGTGCTCCTTTGCATATTGCAGTCAGTGAAGTGGCTGCTGCAAAGACATTTCGGAAATAATAGAATTATCGGTCGTCATTTCTCTACAGCCATGCTGTCTAGATCAGCTGATCATCCGATCTTAATCTCTGTGACTTCTGACTGTGGATTTATTTGAAAGATGTTGCTTTCAGTACTCCAGTTATGAATGTAGCTGAAGTGAATGTACACACTGCATAGCACATTTTCAACATAACCTCCAAGACACTCTGATCTGTTGTGGAGCATGTCGTTTCTCGATTTCAACTTATGGCAGAGAGAAGTGGACAGCATACTGAACACATCTTGAGCCAGTCTCACAACAATTAGAAATTGATGTTGTTTCGCTTTCTAAGCAGCTTTTAGTTCCAGGAAAATTAAAAACCAACATAATTTCAATTTTTTAAGTAGTTTTTGGTTCCGGAACAATTAAAAACCGATGTCATTTTGCTTTTCAGGTGGTTTCTGGCCTCAGGACAATCAAAAACCGTTTTTTTCCACCCAATGGGGTATGACCTTGCCATGGTGGATGGGCATACCTAACTAACAGTGCACAACTGTTGACTGCTGAACTTGCGCAATCAAATGCATTTAACAGTACTGGTGGTATAATGTGCAACTCGAACCACAGCCGTCATATTGCGATTCATCTGTCATTTGTGGTTGACCCATTTATATTAATGTGCTTTCAATGCCATCTATTGATAAAATTTTCAATAGATGTTTTCCATTCCTTGACATTTTGCCCTGTGTCAATAATATGCTGTTCAAATTGATCTAATTTTAAGCAGTGATTCTCTTTCTACAGCATTTATGGGCACCTTGTACTCAAAACACGCTGTTATACAGCGAAGAAATGAAAGAAGGAAGAAACTTAAAATCTGGCATCTGGTATTATATTTTATAATTCAATCTTGATAATATTAAGTAGATCAATATTTTTGTTTCGTCTTGCATCGAAGGAAGTTTTCATCAGTCTGTCCTATGACTGCCATCATAGTGAGAGTACATTTCCTTTGGTTCAAAATATGACAGGTCCAGCATTAAAATGTTATTGTCTTATCTGTTTGGTAAGTAGTAGTCTGTTCTTTTACATAAACTTAGTTACATATTTGCATATCTTGTTAGGATGCTGAGTGTCTCAATAAAGAAGGTAATATATTTTATCAAGGCATGGACTACATATTAATGATTTAGTTGATTTGTACATGAACGCCTATCATCATCATCATCATCATCATCATTATCGTTATCTTCATTCTTAATATGGAATCCACTGCATGATGTTGGCCTACCCTAAACTCTCTAAAGCACTGTGGTCTTAACCTATACACATCCAAGTTGTTTTGGCACGTTCACCAATCTTCCATTAGGTCTTGATTTCAATATTTTCTTATGTGTTTGAATGTAATAAAGAACTTTCTTTGTCCGTGTACAATCTATTAGCCTGGATAAATGTCCCACCCATTATCATTTCATTTTAGTCAAAATTACCCCTCTGGCACCAGTATACACCCTGACCGATTTGTCTTCCTGTCTTACTTAGTAATTCCAACATCCATCTTTCCACTGATTGTTGAGTGCCACTAAAACTGAATGGTATTCACGTTAATAATCCTTGTCTCAATGTCATAATTAAAAGCTGTTAACACACAATGATTGCAAACTATCTTTTTCACATACAGTGATAGTTTAGTTTTGAAACTATCCAGTCTACCATGCACAGCACACACCACTTTACTTCAATGTTTTTTTTCTTCTCCTATCCACCCAGGTGTTGTCTTCAAGAGCCCTACATAAGGTGACTTATCTATGTGTTCAGTGATTTCATCGGTAATTTGTACGGTTTTCATTATGTTACAAAGATAAAGGTCGAGTTCTACATTCTGGCCTTAGACGGGCCAATCGGGCCTTATCGAATGCCATGTCGTCCTCTGCCAGTGGTGCCACTGTATGCCGTATGGAGAGGCATGCGGTCAGCACACTGCTCTCTCAATCATTGTCAGGTTTCTTGTCCTTGGAACCGCCAGTAGCCAGTGAAGTAGCTTCTCAATTGGGCTCACAAGGTTCAGTGCATGCCATGCCATATCTCCCATCGTGGAAAAAATCCCTGACAGTACCAGGAATCAAATTTGGGTCTCCAACGCCTGTCAGTCGCATTAACATTCAGCTACGGAGGCGTACTTCTTTTCAATAGGTTTTTTATTTATCATTTTAGTTTCACAAGGAGTCATGGTTTGGCTGAGGAGGTAATTAAATAAGATGCCTTACTCAGCACCATTGGTCAATTTCAAATTAAGTCATTTTCAAGTGGACATGTACAAATGAACATACAGATGATACTAGCAGATCGTACTCGAAGTCAAAAACAGAGAGAAAAAGCCAAGACGTGCTCCAAATTAACACATCAAAAAAAGTTTTGCATCACCCCAGTTCCCAGAACTCTTGAAGATAGATGTTGACTGTGGATACTGTATCACAGACACAGTCCCTCCGACTGTTCAGATACGTCACTAAACCTCCCAAAAGATGTAAAAAACCATGCATGAGCAGCGCCTATTAGACGGAGGGGTTCCGACAACTGATCAGTTCCAGTCATTCAACCAGGAAGGAGATACACGACTCGTGTTGTCTGTAGTTCAAACATGCCTAGATGGTCAATACCGTGGTTCGATTGCGTCCACATTGTTACTTTGTGCCAGGAAGGGCTCTCAACAAGGAAAGTGTCCAGGGGTGTCAGAGTTAACCAAAGTGATGTTGTTTGGACATGGAGGAGATTCAGAGAGACAGGAACTGTCAATGACATGCCTCGCTCAGGCCACCCAAGGGCTACTACTGCAGTGGATGACCGCTACCTACAGACTATGGCTCTAAGAAACCCTGATAGCAACGCCACCATGTTGAATAATGCTTTTTGTGCAGCCACAGGATGTCATGTTACAACTCAAACTGTGCGCAATAGGCTGCATGTTGTGCAACTTCACTCCCGACATCCATGGCAAGGTCCATCTTTGCAACAACGACACCGTGCAGTGCGGTACAGATGGGCCCAACAAGAAGCCGAATGGACCACTCAGGATTGGTATCACGTTCTCTTCACCGATGAGTGTCGCATATGCCTTCAACCAGACAATCGTCGGAGATGTGTTTGGAGGCAACCCGGTCAAGCTCAACGCCTTAGACACATAGTCCAGCGAGTGTAGCGAGGTGGAGGTTCCCTGCTGTTTTGGGGTGGCATTATGTGAGGCTGATGTATGCCGCTGGTGGTCACGGAAGGTGCCGTAACGGCTGTACGATACGTGAATGCCATCCTCTGACTGATAGAGCAACCATATTGGCGAGGCATTTGTCTTCGTGGACGACAATTCATGCCCCCATTGTGCATATCTTGTGAATGACTTCCTTCAGGATAACGACATCGCTCAACTAGAGTGGCCAGCATGTTCTCCAGGCATGAAGCCTATCGAACATACCTGCGGTAGACTGAAAAGGGCTGTTTATGGATGACACGACCCACCATCCACTCTGAGGGATCTACACTGAATTGCCATTGAGGAGTGGGACAACCTGGACAAACAGGGTGTTGACGAACTGGTGGATAGTACGCCACGACGAATACAGGCATGCATCAACACAAGAGGACGTGCTACCGGGTATTAGTGGTACTTGTGTGTACAGCAATCTGGACCACCACCTCTGATGGTCTCACTGGATGGTGGTACAACATGCAATGTGTGGTTTTCATGAGGAATAAAAAGGACGGAAATGATGTTTATGTTGATCTCTATTCCAATTTTCTGTACAGGTTCCAGAACTCTCGGAACCGAAGTGATGCGAAACTTTTTTTAATGTGTGTTCATCACTGATCCAATTAAGTCACATTATGGAAGATAGCACAACTGTGTTCACATGGATTGCCAAATGAACCATATCTACACGGGTTGGACAAAACTATGGACACATCAAAACACAATGAAACCTGTTGTCTCAGAATGAATAAATACAGGTCGTGAATGGTTTTCAAGGGAATCCTATACCACTCTCCCAGCCAAATAGTGGCAAGTTCAGGTAATGATGATAGAGGTGGATATTGATCACATACCCTTTTCTTCGAAGCAGACAACAAAAGCTCAATAATATTAGGGTATGGTGGCTGTGGTGGCCACAGGACATGTGACAGTTCATCCTCCTGCCCACAAAACTGGTCCTGGACGATACGAGCTGTGTGAACAGGGGTCCTGTCACCTTGGAGCACAGCGTTACCACTGAAGGACAAACATTGTACCACTGGGATGAACCTGATCAGCCACCAGAGTCACATAATACTTGGCAGTAATGCGACATTGCAGAGTAACCAAGGGGCTCACAGAATACCACAACATGGCTGCCTGTATCACCATCAAATCTCTGCTATGTTTCACTCTTGGGACGTAAAAGGGGTCAGAAGTTGGAATCAGTCCGAATCAAGACACAGCCGACCAAATGACTTGAAATTCCAGCTTTCCCAACAATTCCCTGTTTACAGAGCTCTCTTCACACTGTTTTGGTACTGACAGTGCTCATGAGCACAACACAGCTATTGTCTTCTTATTTTTCATCACACTCTCTTCAATGAACGTCCATCGCAATCACTCGACACATTTCTGCGTGTGTTGTGACTCAGTGGATAGTCATATACAGGTGATGCTTTTCAGATGTACTGAGTCTCACCTTTATCTACAATAATGATGTAGGCTTAAGGGAAATGTCACTGGACAGCTCGCTGCTCTTAGTGCCACAAAGGTAATTTACAGTGATGTCCTGTTTTGGAATTCACCTTTTGAAAAATGGATTACAAATGTTGTGTTGTCCCTACAGTAGTGATATTGTGGGGTGGTTGATACTGTGTTTGCCAGCTCCGGTTTTTCAGCATCTCCACGATGCTTTCCAATAGATCAAAAAAACCAGTGACCATTTGCATGTCCTCCTTTTAATGCATTCAAATCCTTTATTAGTCATATCTGGATTGGGACCCTCGCACCTAAGCAATATTGTATGAACTGTCACACCAGTGTTTTGTAACCAGTCTCCTTTGTAGACGGTCTGTGTTTTCCAATCTGCACAAATTGATACAGTCAACACAAATTTAAAAATACGAGAAAAACAAACTAGCTGAATTGTTCCTTATCTACTGGGGATCTCAGTGTAATTATTCAATATTAAAATACACTCAACAGGCATATGTTATCACCGATCACTTACCGAGGCTATCGACACCACTGCGTAAGCTGATGCTGTACGAGTGGAATCGGTCGAGTAGTTTCCTGACATTGTCGAGGGGATCGATGACCGCCACCTCTGGATGGGCATCTAGGTAGCTCTCGACCCTCTGAACCATTGCTTCCGCCTGTAAAGTTGAAAATCGTTGACAAAAACTGGTGACTTAAAAAACAATTATTCAAATTATTCACCATTTTTCATTAATTAAATTTTGTAGGTCCCATGAAGAAAGAGAATCTTCAAGGACATGAAACAATTAAAAGAACATGTTACTAAAACATAAGAAAGTTGTAGAACAATAATCCATACACTGTATTAACCTTTTGACTTGGCTTGGTGGGTGCTGCACTGTCACACCTCTCGATGGGTTCTGTGTGCTAAAAATGTTTTACTCCCTTGCTACCACTCACCCTTTTCTGTTTCTGGACTTTGGACAGGTACCGTGTGAGTTAGAAATTATTTTATACACATACATGCCAACTTCGGAGAAAATCAGTTTGGGTACAGAGAAATTTGGGACTTCTTAGAAAGTGACTTAAAGGGCTCCGGAACGCCCTATACTTGCAATGTTAAAATAACGCTTATAAATTACATCTTTCCTCACAAAGTATTTGAGGTAGGAAGTTGAACTTTTTACAGATTATTTATTGGAATATGGGCTACAACTTAACACAGGGATTTTACAAAATTTTAGTTCAGTTATTAAAGATGATTTTTTTTCAATTGTAATGAAAATTCACAACATTTTTTTGCAATTTTTTATTTATATATTCAAAAATATACAGTTTTTTGGAAAAAGGCTGTGTTAAATTATGCAGAAGGTACTGTGTAACATTTACTGAAAGTCTGAAACAAATATGTTTGGAAGATCCTTAGAAAACATGTAATTAGTATGAGAAAATAAAAGTTTTGGGAATCGAGCAACAAAGATTGGATTAACTTTTTAGTGCATTCCAGGTCCATAGGATGGATTATCTTCATCCTCTGCAAACTCCTCCTCCAGCTTCCTCTTGTTCCTCCTCCTGTTTACTCTTGCTTGTATTTCTAGACTCTTTACAGCCCTGTCTGCAGCTCGAAGGCGTTCCTTGTCTAAAGCAAGCATCGCTCGTACCATGTTAGAACCTATCTTCATTCCCATATTTCTAAATACCTTGCACCTTACAATGTTGCCATCATTGAAAGTCGCAACAGCATCATACACACCAAAGTGAAGTGTTTCTATTCCAACAAATACAGTCTTGGGGATTCTCGACCATATAACACTATTTACACTTTCATTGGGGTTTTGAGTTTTTCCGTGAATACATTTTTTCAACAGTTCAGGTGCTGCTAAGTCTCTGAAAATATGTTTTATCACCTCCCTTATTGCATGAGGCAGACTATGCTTATGAGTGTACACTTCACCAGTTAGCAATCCTTTGTTATATTTACACCAACTGTCTTCTTTGGGACACAAGCTATGTTGGGGATTTTCATTGGTTGAATAAGTATGAAAAAAAAGAGCCCAAACAGCCTTCTTCATTTCGTCAACACTTTGTGTACATTGCCTAATAGCCATTCCATAATAGTTCTGTATTTTGTCAATTACACTGTCAGTTAACCTTCCCTTCCCATCCAACCCTTTACCATCACTGAGTTTTTGTTTTTTGTACGAAGCTTTCAGTCGCCGAAGTCTTGTTCCCATTCGCTTCTGTACGTGTCCAATACACTCAAATTTCTGCACTACAACATCATCACCATAGGGCTTCAGTCCTTGAACATGTTTGAAACTTTTAGAATCACCGTCACCAGGGTAATTAACATATCGCACTTTATCACACGCCTCAGAATGCTGGAATATACTGGCAACACCAGCCACTTCCATTCCTGCACTACTGCCACTATAGTTAGCTTTGCAATTATTTTCATGTATACCTTTATATTTTTGTGGACATCTACAATACTTTGATATTACTGCTACATCTAAAACTTTCCCTGTATACATACTGGTGGCAGATACTACACCATGAAGAGATGTGTGTCCCCGTTTATGCCAGGTACCGTCGAACGCTGCAGTCAAACCTCTGTTACCATTATTTTCCATTACTGCCTCTTCCACAGCGTTCTTCATAGATTCTATACAGACATCTTCTACTTCAGATACACTAAAATGTACCTGATGAACACGGACGTTAATAATAACACCATTTGACAGCAGTTTAACAGCGCCACAGTGGGTCACGCCCATGTAGAACACATTTCAAAAAAAATTTAAAAATAGTTGTAGTCTTCGGAATTGAATAAATTATATATCTATTAAAAGGTAATAGTCCGCAGATTCAGAAAACGCAAAAAAGTAAATATTGAACTTTTCATGATTTTGAGCCTTTCCGGAGCCCCTTAACGAAAAGTAAACCTATGTTTACAGCATTTGTGGTTCTAGAGAAAACTTTTGACAATGGTGATTGGACAGCACTCTTTGAAATTCTGGTGGTAGCAGGGGCAAAATGCCGCGAGAGAAAGATTATTTAGAAGTTATACAGAAACCAGACAGTAGTTGTACGAGTTGGAGAAGACGAAGGCGAATTTACCTATTAAGAAATCTTTACTGGCGGTACTTGTCTGGACTGTCTCCTTCCACAGAAGTGAAATGTAGATGATAAGTAAAGCTGGCAAAAATAGAATGAAAGTTTCTGAAATGTGATGTTACGAAAGAATGATAAAGATTACAGGATGCGTTCACAAAGTTTCAGGATTGGTCTCAGAACAAAAAACTTATGATACATTTTTGTACAGCGAACTAAAAATCTGCGAAACGTGACCCTTGGGTATCAACGCACCACTGCCAGCATTTTTCCATTATTTATAGGCTCCCTGGAATTCTTCCCGTGAAAAGGCTGTCAAGAGACCTTGTCAAAGCAGCCTGAACTGCTTGGATCATGTCAAATCACTTCCGTTTCAGGTCTCTACTGATTCGAGGGCACAAAAAGAAGTCACTGGAAGATAGGTCAGGGCTGCAACAGTGTTGCCACATTGAACTTGGTTAAAATTTCACCAGCGGCAAACAACGTGTGAGAGGGCACATTGTCATGGTGAAGAATCTAATTGTCTTTGATTCCAGGTGGACGCAGTGGACTCAATCCTTCAAATGGTGGAGCACTTCAGCATAAAACTGACCTGGTACTCATCGACCCAGGACTCATCACCAGTAATCACTTGATCTACAAACTTGTTACCGACTTGCAACTGTTTGAGCATTTCTTCGCAAACAGTCTGGCGCCATGCCTTCTGTTCGTCCAAAAGAACTTTTGGAATAAGCTTGGCACACACCTTTCTCATCATCAAATCTTCTGTCGCTAACTTGAACAGTGTAATCTTACCAATCCCAGTTCATTGCCAAGTAACCTAACACTGAGACAATAGTCATTGTTTAAAAGTTCACACACTTTCACCAAATTTTCACGAGATCAGCTTGCTGAAGCTATTCCCGTGCAGTCATCGTCTTCAACGCCCTTGTGGTCTTCTTTGAACCTCTTGTGCCACATGAAAACCACTGCATGTGATGTGGCTTCTTCTTTGCAGGCCTCTAGAATCATACCAAAAGTTCCTGTGGTGGTTTTGTTCAGTTTTGCTTAGAATTTTACCAAATAATGTTGCTCCAAATGATGCTGCATTTTAGATCTATGAGTTTTCGAAGGGTGCAACTCACAGCACTAGCGTTCTGAGGACAGCAGCATCTCGGAGGGAACTGTCGTCGGTACGGCTGGTCAGCTAAATCTGTCTTGCAACTTTGTGAATGCACCCTGCAGATGGATAGATTGAATATCTGATGAGGAGGTAATGAACTGAAGCAGACAGAGAAGAAATTTATGGCGCAACCTGACTAGAAGAAGGGATGAGTTGGTACAGCATATCTTGAGGCATCAAGAAATTGTCAATTTAGTAATGGAGGAATGTGTGGGACATAAAAATTGTGGAGGTAGACAAAGGCTTGAATACAGTAAGCAGGTTGAAATAGGTGTACAAGGACAAATCAGAGTCTATGCCACTATTTTTTACTGGTGGAAATAAACTACATACAAATATACATACTATTCTATGTACCTTACACTATATTTCCACATAGTCTCCACAGCAATTCAGACATTTGTCCCGTCGCTGGACTAAATCTGAGATCTCTTCTGGTATAATTTGTCCAGCAGACTGCTGTCTTGGCTCCATCGTTACACATGAATCGCTGTCATACCAGGAAGTTCTTCAGTAGATCAAAATTGTGGAAATTACTATGGAGTGAGGTCCAGACTCTACCAGTGAAATGATCAGAGCTAGTCGGTGGTTCCGATTACCACACTTGACCTCGCATTGTCGTGGAGAATAATCACATTGTCCACATTGGTAATCCATCATTGCTTGTTCCTGACAGCAGTCTGCAGACTGTCAGAATTGATTGTTTTACCTAGTGGCATGAAATCCAGCAGCAGCAGTGCAAGGCAATCCCAGAAGACTGATAACATCACTTTCCCAACAGAACTTTTTTGCCACAAGTGAACCCAGGTGTTCCCACACCATGCTCTGCAGCTTTGATTCTAGTGTGAAATGCAGAATCCGTGCTTCATCACCAGTAAAATAACTGTGCAGTCCAGGTAAACATCACCCTTCTTGGTATGCCATTGTAGATGATTCAGTGAAGCAATCATTTGCTCGTCTTTCATAATGTCACCCAACGGCTTAGTGCTTAGGCACCCCGAGACAAGAAACCTTCTGGTATCATGAGGACCCTTGAATGACATCGTAAGCACTCCCTTTTGAAATGCCAAGTTCCCGGGACATGTCCTTGAGGTGCAAACAGCAATCTGTTTTCACCATTGCATCCACACGGGAAATGTTATCATCACTCAGTGTTGTATGTGGGCTCCCCAAATGCTCATTGTCATACAAGTCTTCACAGCCTTTTGCAGAGCTGAAAGTTCCTGGAAGGTTAAAGCTGTGCATTAGACCGGGATGCAAACCCGAGTTTTTTTGCCTTTCATGAGCAAGTGCTCTATCCTGTATATCTTTCGGGAAGAAGTCGTGAGGGTAGGTCATCAGCAGTGTCTGGATAGCTTGGGCGGCAGATCACTTGCATGCTATAGGTAAAGGTCCCTGCTTGAACTATTGAACCGAATAATGGGAAAAAAACAGTCACATAGAAAGAATTAAGCTCTGATGACAAACATGTACAAAATATTCAGGGAATGAGATTTGCTTTGAACATTTATGAATTTCATTTTCTCAAGAACACAGGAAGTCCTGCTAACTTATTTCTGTAAGGAATGATAGGAACACAGCAATCAGTCACAATCCCACTGGTCTTTCTTATACAGGTCCAGGATATACCTATTTAAAGTGTAGGGTGTCCATAATTAAAGTTCCAGCCCAAAAACACTGTAGAAAGAGAACCACTGCTCACAATGACATCAAAAGAACCACTTCTCACGATGACATAAAGGGAACCACTGCACACAATGACATCAAGGGAACCACTTCTCACAATGACATAAAGGGAACCACTGCTCACAATGACATCAAGGGAACCACTGCTCACAATGACATCAAGGGAACCACTGCTCATGATGACATCAAGGGAACCACTGCTCACGATGACATCAAATTTGAACAGCTTATTACTGACATGGGGAAACATCTTGGGGGGAGGAGAGAAATTAACGAAAAGTTGTCCAACAGATGGTGCTGTTAGCATCAGAATATCCACACCAACAGATGCGCGGCACATGGCTATTGCTCAGTTTGCATCCAAGACCACCCCCAGCATGACTGTCTCCATGAAGGATCCCACACTGCTGGTAAAGATCTTTTACAAGGAAAGTGTGCCAGTTGCCCTGAAAATGTATGAACCACGGTGTTGGTCTCATGCTTGCTAATGATCTGGAGAAAATGATTACAAAATTCAAAAAGACACATTCTTTTAAAGTGCAATGTGTAGAGGGAGGAAAGCAGCTGATATAGTGTCTGTCAAAGATGTGACCACAGCACTGCAGCAGGGCTAAATGGTGGTGTGAAAACAGGCAGCATATGGGGAACTGTCTGAAGGTTGGACATTCCTGTTGGCACGGCGCACAAAATCCTTAGTAACATCCTACACTGCTATCTGTGCAAAATCACCCATGTTTAGGAGTTGCATCCTGCTGATTTGCCAACAAGACAAACATTCGCTCTGGAATCTCTCGCTTGCAAGGAACATTCTGTGGACAGATGGAATCCATTTCAATCTCAAAGGACATCTCAATACACAGAATTTGAGAATACGGGCAACAGAAAATCTGCAGGCACTTTGACTAGTACCACTTTATTCTGCAAACATGACTGTATGCTGTGGGTTGACGGCGTTGTTTGTCATAGGGCCATATTTTTGGGGGGGAGATCAGTCCTGTGGGTTCCTGTTACCCGTATACTCACTGGTAAGTGCTATGACAGTTTTTTGCACATCAACATCACTTCAGTTCTTCAACAGTGTGGATAGGATCACTTTTATACAAGGCGGCACTCCTCCACCCATTTCGCAGCCAGTGAAGTGGCTGTTGCAGGGGCACTTTGCAAATGCTGCTATTACCAGCTGTCATTTCTCAACAGTCTGGCCACTCAGATCAACTGATCTTAATCCTGTGACTTCTGGCAGTAGGGTTATCTGAAAGATGTTGTGTTCAGTATTCCAATTATGAACATAGCAGAATTGAACGCATACACTGCACAACATATTCACAACGTGATCCCTGAGAAACTCCGATCTGCTGTGGAACGTACTGTTTCCAGATTTCAACTTATGGCAGAAAACAGTGGGCAGTATACCAAACATGCCTTCTGCCAGTCTCAATACAATTAGAAACCAATGTCGTTTTGCTTTTTATGTGGTTTATGGCCTCGGGATGATTAAAAACTGATTTTTCCCATCCAATGTAGTACGACCTTGCTGTGATGGGTGGGCTTACCTAATAACAGTGCAACAACTGTTGACTGCCGAGATTGTGCAGTCGTGTATGCTGAACAGTATAGATGGTGTATTGTGCAACTCACTCCCCAGCCATTGTATTGTGATTCATTTGTCTTTTGTAGTAGACCCTATTTGCATTTAGATGCTTACAGTGCCCATCTACTGGTAAAATTGTCCTTAAAAATTTTTCATCCTCCTGTGTCAGTAATACACTATCCAAATTTGACGTCACTCTGAGCAGTAGTGCTCTTTCGACAGCATTATGAAACTGAGCTTTAATTAAGGATACCCTGTATATGTAATGGACTTGTCTAAATTTCATATATAAAATAAGTGTAAGATAAGAGACTCTTTGATGAGGCTACACTGTGTCCAGGAAGTGATGGCTTCAAACTGCCAGTCATAAACAAAGTTCGGGTGTCACAGATTAGATATGAGCTAACAGGAGAGATAAGTGGATGATAACACCTTCCTGAAGGAAGCCACACCCTGTGAAATTTTTCTATTTGCTGATACAAACAGCATTTTTAAGCACAGAAGTCAATGACATTAAATTACACATTTATCTTTGCATATCTCACCTGCAAAGCTGTTGGTCACAAAAGAACGTAGATGATGATGGGAACAAAATTAAGGATTCTGAAACAGTCATTAACAACTTAAATGATACATTAAGCCAAAATGACCTGCTGCCATCCAGGCAATGCAACTCCAGTGACAGTTCACAATTTTTAATGTACGAGGCCTCACAGTGTGAGAATGGCGATAATTTATCATTTACAACTATGTTAAATTAATGTGAGGGGCCAGCTGATATGGTACTGCACATGGTCTGTTAACCAATCAGATTATGTACGGCTACCTTTTGATACCTTTTACTTTATGTCTGAGGGAAGTGGTGCTGCTCTTCTTCTAATCTGATAGAGAAACTAACACTTTGCTCCCTTATGTTCTATTCCCTTAGAAGAAGAAGAAGAAGAAGAAGAAGAAGAAGACAAAGGCAATAAGAAGGAACAAACCATGCTGTGACGCTTTGTTATCAGATGGACTAAACAGCTGGAATGTAAAATCAATGGCCCAGTGAAAGCACTGCACCATCACGACATTTAAATAACTTACAGAAAAGCAGATGCGTAATTTCCTCGACAAATAGCTGTGGTGGACATTCCCCAGCTGCATTCCAGTGAGTTACGAGGGTTACTCCAAAAGAAAAACATTTTTCCACAAAGCCAACTCTTGTTCTACATATTTGTTATTCACAGAAGTCATAGAAACATACTTCCCACTTGCATTCAAATTTAATCCACACTATTTCTGCAAGTTGCACACCCTCAAGATGGCTGCTGCATTTAACGTTCATTTGAAGCAACAAGTTGTTCTAGAGTTCCTATGTTGTGAGAACAAGAGTGTCACAAACACTCACTACTGAAGAAGGTGTATGGGGATGACACGGTACAGTTTGTAGTCAGACCAGCAGATTACCTGGTGAAAATGGGCACGCCAATACTCGCAATCTCCCGCACAGTGACAGACCGAGCACTACACAGGCTCCTGACAGTGTGCAGTGTATTCACAGACAAACGCATAACTGTGAATAAACTGTCAATCAGAATGGAAGTAGGAGAAGTGTGCAGAATTTAGATTAAAGTTCAGTCTTGATCACATTATGTCTGTTTTAATGAGTAACCGGTTTCGGTTTTTTCTATAAAACCATCATCAGACCCATTGGCTCCCTTGGGTTGGTAGGTGGAGCTCTCCTTGCTGCTGTGCAGTCAACTGATTAGTTGACTGCACAGCAGCAAGGAGAGCTCCACCTACCAACCCAAGGAAGCCAATGGGTCTGATGATGGTTTTATAGAAAAAACCGAAACCAGTTACTCATTAAAACAGACATAACGTGATCAAGACTGAACTTTAATCTAAATATAACAATTGATCACTGTATTCCAAAAATGTTTACCAAAAAGTGTGCAGAATATTGAGACAGCGTTTGTGTCAGGTGGTTCCGAGAATCCTGAATGTTGAAACACCCATTTATGGCCCTGATGTGGCACTGTAGGATTACACCTCTTTGGTGAAGTGGACCAAGATTTGAAGATGACTTATGAAGACTGATAAACAGTGGCTCAAATGTGCTGGTCCTGACTTTGGACAATTGAAAGGGAGGGAGGAAATGTGGAAAAATGACATTTTGTCTCTCACAAATGTATCAACAATTGTAAAAACATCAAAGGTAGGGAAAATAAATTGGATGGTTTAAAAAAATGCTGTGCATTTCTTCTGGAGTAATCCTTGTATCTGAACATTCTATACACTGGTAGAAACTTAACTTTTGTAGTGTCATTGTGATTTTAACACAATTCAACCTGCATTCTCTGCCAGAAAAAAATAAAATCTGGATTTTGGCCTAAAAAGGGGATCTTACTAGGCCCTCTTTAATTTTCTACGCTTTCCTTGGGGCCCCAATACCAATATCCAAAAGCAACAAGACTCACTTCTCAAAAACGATCTTGTAACAAAAACAGACATTCAACATTTCTGAATCTTGTCACATACGATGTACATAGCATTTTAACTATTCTTGACACACATGGCGACGACAGTGTGTGTAGCAGTCTAATCCTCCAACAAAATGGTCAATTGCGTCACTTGTTAGAAGCGAGGTCTTTCTTATTTATTATATTTGAATTCTACATTTATTATCAAATTGAAATGTTAATTACCCCTTGTTACACCGATTCACTATTTGTCATTAATATTTTGAATTGTCAGCTAATGGACATAATCAAGTACACTATTGTAATTGTTTTTGTACCACATATGCACAGAAATATGACGCATACCTGTCCACGTGTACCAATGATGTATTCCAATGTGAAATGAAGCTGTAACCTTAAGATACATGCTTGAAAATGTCCCACAATTGAAATTGGCCACTCGCACATATATCAGAAAGAATATAGCCTCTTGGATAACATTTTCATTCTCAAAACATGTTGAGGCTGTAGACCCCCAGAAAAGTAAAATTTTACAATATATACATACTTCACATAAAACAAGAGTTGCTTCTAATGAAACTCAAAGATGCAGACTTGTGACCTGCAGACTGGAACGCTACAGACATAGCTGGAAACAGCACTATTAGGTAATGCTCAAAATGGTTAATAATTTACACAAGAGGGAGTTTGTAGATTTTCAAGTTAACTTTTTTTAATGTTTTCAGGAAGTGTGCCTTATTGCTTTAGAATACCAATGTACAGGCACTGACCTTCAAATCCATTGCAGTGCCTGTGCAGCTGTGTTTATTACTTGGGAAGGGCCAAGGCATGTGAGGTGCTTGAGGAAATTGTCAGTCTCTGTAACGACATTAATAA
This sequence comes from Schistocerca serialis cubense, assembly GCF_023864345.2. Classification (NCBI taxonomy): domain Eukaryota; kingdom Metazoa; phylum Arthropoda; class Insecta; order Orthoptera; family Acrididae; genus Schistocerca; species Schistocerca serialis. The sequence continues at coordinate 229,594,385 of NC_064647.1, read as the reverse complement.
GGAGAAAAACTGGAGAATGAGTTATCAAATGGTATTTGCAGCTCATCTACTCCTTCCTATAATTTATCAGGTAATCCAGACCTTACCTGCAAAACTGTCTGCCAGCTTGAGTGTTTGTATCAGACCTCACAAATGAAAACAGGTGTTTCAGTTGCAGAGTGTTGAAAATTATTCAGCGATGAGGAGACGGTTACAGAAGTAACTGAGATACTGCAAACTGAATTCAGTGCTGAGCTCAGTATATTGTTCTCAAAATCAAAATATAAAAAAAGAGACAGCCTTTACAAAATGGGAATAGCCAAGAGACTACAGTTCTGGACTACAAATGGTCGCAGCAACCTACCCACGGAATACTGAAACATGAATATTACAGAAGTAAATAATACGATGATATTGTCAAACGTTAAAAAAAAATGCAGGTATTATTTAGTGAGAACCAATCAAGGGAAGATAAACATACAGCCAAAAACAAGAACACAAGCATGTTGGGACACTGGTTGCCATTAGTGCAACGTACAGGAGTATGCAGATCGCCTGCTGTTCCGGAAATAAGTACGTGTTGTATCTGTGATTGCGTTATTGAAACATGCAATCAAACTCTACTTCCTCATTTACTGATTACCTCTGGCTTCAAAGCAAAACCATCCGGTATGTGTTACGACTAGTCCTACACTGCCGACCTACTAGGGAGGCAGTGCTGTTCCTCCTGCAGCAAGTCAGACAAATGGAGTGGGTGACCCTTGGGAACATTCATGCTGGTCACTCTGAAGAAGTGACAAATAGGCCCTTCCACAAAAAACACAATCTTCCTTTGCCAAAAGGACACTGTGAAACTAAAATGGCTGAAAATCTGCCTTTTCAATGGAGCTGTCATCTTGGGACTATGTTGCTAATTTGGCTTCTAGAAAGAAGAAAATTATGTGGATATTGAAACTTCCTGGCAGATTAAAACTGTGTGCCGGACCGAGACTTGAACTCGGGACCTTTGCCTTTCGCAGGAAAGTACTCTACCAACTGAGCTACCCAAGCACGACCCACGCCCCGTCCTCACAGCTTTACTTCTGCCAGTATCTCGTCTCCTACCTTCCCAACTTTACAGAAGCTCTCCTGTGAACCTTGCAGAACTAGCACTCCTGAAAGAAAGAATATTGCGGAGACATGGCTTAGCCACAGCCTGGGGGATGTTTCCAGAATGACATTTTATGTGGATATTCTCCTCCAGCAGTTATCTATCTTCGGAAGACTTTGGTCATGCCCAAATTGTCAACAAAATTATTTATCAGAATGAAAAAAGGAAAAATGCCAATCAAATTTATTAGCTCATTAAATATGCCTGCTATTCCCCTTGATAAACAAAGTCCGATCTGCCCCCCCCCCCTCCCCCCCCCCCCCCCCCCCTCTCTCTCTCTCTCTCTCTCTCTCTCTCTCTCTCTCTCTCTCTCTCTCTCTCTCACACACACACACACACACACACACACACACACACACACAAAAATCAGAATCTACCAGGCCTGATGGTGAAAATGACAATCTATGCTTTCAAAGAAGTTTTTTATTTTTCAACATAATATCAGTACATTTCATCCTGCAGTGTCCCAATGTCATTATCTCCTCTCATAGTGTTCTTCCAGAGATGCTCCAAAATACCCATCTACAGCCACAATGGCTTCTCATTTGGGCGAAAAGTGCTATCCAGTGAGGAATTTCTTCAGTTTTGAGAATAGATGGAAGTCCAAGGGGGTCAAATTTGGGCAATAAGGTGGACGTTCAGCACTTCATAGTGCAGATCCCTCAATTTCACCATTGCCAAGACACTTTTGTGGGCAGAGGCACTGACCTGATAGAAGATGATTTTTTTTTTCTTTTTTCTTTCAGCTGGGTACAAATCCTTGCATTTAGTTTCACTAGAAGTTGAGAGTATGACTCTCAAGATATGGTTTTACCTTTTTCAAGACAAGTCAATCAAAAATATTTCTTTCGCATCCCAAAACACCGACGCATGATCTTTCCCGCTGATGGCACTGTTCTTCCCTTCTTTGGAGCTGAAGAACCATCTTCTATCCACTGCATGGATTCCTGTTTGGATTCAGGTGTGTAGTGGTGAATCCATGTTTCATTCACTGTCAGATACTAGAGCAAAAAGTCCCTTCTATTTTTCTTAAAACACACCAACCACTTTTCGGAAAGCATTGTGCGAATGCATTTGTGGTCCGCAGTGAGCACATGTGGCACCCACCTTGTACAAGGCTTTCTCATGTTCAGTTCCTGGTGCAAGATATGACAAGCACATTCCTGTGATATCCATAGAGCAATAGCAATTCCAAGCACTTTTAAATGCCAACCTTCTAAAATCATTTCATGCACTTTGTCGATGATATGCTGTGTGCTTGCAATTTTTGGATGCCCTTCTCGTGGATTATCTTGGGTGCTTTCACAGCCATGTTTAAGCTCAGTCACCCATTTTCCCAAGGTGGAAACTGATGGTGAAGAGCCACCACACACATTTACAGGCCACAAATGAATTTTCGTTGGTGTTAAACTTTTTCTTATGAAGACTTTAATCACTGCACAATACTTGATTTTTTTCCATTTCAAACACCATGTTCATCGCAACTGCCTCACGCAACAGGTTACGGTCAACTGCTGCCTGGTATGATTTGCAATGTACATGCCATCTACTAACATGTGTACCAACATAAAGGGAAAAAATTATGCAAGTAGTGCTTCAGTCTCTGGGTGAAGCTGAGAACTTTTCAGGCAGCCTTTGCGTATCTGGATTTTAAATTACTAACCACCTCCATTAGGACCTTGCCTAGTAAGGTGGAGCAGGTTTCCTGCATCGTCCCCTACACTCCTTGGAATATGGGACCTCCATCATCATCATCATCATCGTATACTTCATCTCTCTTTGTCAGGCTGAACTAAATGAATGTTGGGATCTCCCACATGGGTGCTGTATGCTGGAAAAGTCTCATATTTACACAACAAACAAGGATTAAATCAAAGAAAGTAAATCTGTAAGATCTTATTGTAAATTGCAGTAATTTGCACACATTAAAAAAGAAATGACACAATTTCAGAGCCTTTACTGGTCTCATACATACATGATTTTACGTATATAGACTGAAGCAGCAAGTCAAAATTTGTATCAACGGTGGCAGTGAGAATTTGGATCAAGGAGGGAGGTGTGCCAGGGTATTTCGTGAAGTTGTGCGAACCACTGTGCCATGGTGGCTCAGTGGCTAGCACACCTGCCTAGTAAGAAGGAGACCCAAGTTCGATTCCTGGGCTTTGTATAAATTTTCGCTCGCTGCTGCAGTCTATATACACAGGGGGGAAAAAAAAGGTTGGCCTCCAAGTATTTTTTTTTTTTTTTTTTTTTACTCCACACAGCACTTAAACTGTTAAAACTCAAGACAGACAATTGTAAAGAAAGGAAAAAAATACCTTTTTATCTCCTTGACCAGCAAGAACAATGATATCAGTAAGCTTGTGCAGGATTACACAGAAGGGGCCTTGGTCTTCTAGTGATCTCGTCAAGTCCAGCTGTCGAGGGACAAAAAAAATTAAGAGCATCTGTTAGATAAATGACATTTTGCAGCACAACATTGGCTTATCATCTTTTACAGTATGAGTTTTGATCAATAAGTTTCCATCACAAAGTTTCAAGAACCTATATAATCACAGATACGAAATGCAAGTAAACTTAATGGTAATGTCTGCAACAAAAGACACAATGTCAACTTGTCACCCTCTCAATGAACACACCTGTCGTAAAGCTGACAGACAAAAGTATAAAAATGTAGTTCCACCTATGTTACATACTTTCAGAGATGGAAAAGACAGAGAATGGGAAGAGGATTGCGTGAGATAGGCAGGTGTTGAGGTAACCACAAATACATTCCACATGCTGATCACAGTTCTGACAATGTACAAGAAGAACCTAACAGCTGAGGTTCCAAATTCAAAGTATTACAAATAATGGGCTCTTGGTAACTGAAATTGAGAGATTAACTCATAAGAAATAATGTGCTGAGAATGCAAATTAGTGGTAGATAGCCGCAGATAAAATATGTGAAGGGGGAAGAAAGAAATAGAATGGATGAGGTTTGAAAAGAGGTACAGAAATAAAATAATGCTGAAGCATATGATTGAGAAGCAATGTAGGTAAGAAGGGAAATTTGGGTACCTTGGGTAGTGACAAAAGCATCTACATCCAAGCTGTTATGTTCCACGGCATTGTTTGTTCCATACCACAGCCAAATATTTTGAGCACGACTCGTGGTGTGAGCACATAATTAAATAGCAGCCAGGAAACAATTACCCCCCCATCTCATTTCGGCAATAGCTGTGGTGCTTCCCAACACATAATAACTAGTAACTAGTAAGTATCCTCAACTATATTAGTCCACTGATTAATTTCTTAGCAGAACCAATTGGTATTTCAGCAGTGCTACGTGAACCACAGCTGTTAGGGTGGTCTTACTTCTGGATCTCCTGAATGTTGAGTGTGTACTAATCTACAGTTTACAAAGAACATTTTTATTTCATCACCCATAAATTTTATTCATATTTTTCATTATTACTTGTTTTTCTCGTCAGAGAAGGGAACTGAAAAGCTATGTCTGCCATTCCTGCTCAAGGTGGCCCATTACCAGCAGCTGAAAATTTTAAATAGTATAAAAGCAATTAATCCCAAAATGTTTAATTTTATAAATGTTGGCTTAATACAGTTTCAGGATATTTCCTTACTTAATCTGCTTACTAAATTTCTAAAAATATTATTAATGGAATATTTTAGTTCTTAATAAACATATTATAACAGTAACTTTCATTATCTGTATAAAACGGGCAGCAGTTATCTCATTAGTACTTCCATCAATGGGACTGTAATAGTTCTTTACTTGAGACCTCCACAATGTATTCTTTGTTCAGCTACAGACTACAGTTTTTATGAGGTGTGTAAGGAGGAGACAACAAGAATAATTGTAAAGTGCATGGGGAAAAAAAAGAAAAAAAGAAAAAGAAAGAAGAAGAAGAAGAAAGAAAATACCTCACAAACATCTATTACCGCAACAAGTTATGAAAACCTAAGCCAAAATGTGATCTTCCCTTTGTAGTAATGGTACAGGAATGCAATGTAATGGGACTCAAAGGAAGTTATTTTAAATTATCAGCGCTTATGTACTGCATTTATCTAACTGTAGGATATAAAATAGTATGTTATATGACTGTCTAATACATATGATTATATCTAATACACATGATTATATCTGATTTTAAAATGATCATTAAACTGATTACTAGATGGTCAAATAGGTGTATCCAGAGCACAAAATACGGTACCTTAGGGGTGTGGCACAGCAATGAAACTGCAGATACCAACTTTTTAAATCAAGAGGCTACAGAAAATTAGCTTTAAGGTCTACGTGCAAGTAAAGAAGCACGTTATCTGAATATCCGACAACAGGACAAAAAAAGTTTTTCTCCAAAGCATCTTGTGAATACAAGTGTGAAAAATAGCGAAGTTGTTACAGTCTACATAATGCTCCTTAGTGTGTATCAAAAACCACGATCCCATTTCTCTGTCGATGCATTTGGTAAGTGACCTCTTTCCATGCTACATGTCTGGGTATTATTTGTTTGTTTGGTACCAATATTTCTGAGGTAAAGTTTCAGCAATGTCACGCAAGTGACATGCATATATTTGTAAATCAACTAAGCTACTACATTCATATGTCAGAACCAAATACTACTAATATCAGTTACACAGGTTGTTTCAGCAGGAATAGAGAATATTTTAGGAAGTAGCACTATACATTAATGCAAGTAACACATTCCACACAGTACATGTGTATTTGGTAGAAATGTAGTTGCGGTGTACCTGTGTCTTCCATTGCATGCTGCATGGCGAGAATTGAACACGACGGATTGTTGTATTTTTTGTTGAAATTCACACACAGTACACGTGTATTTGGTAGAAATGCAGTTGCGGTGTACCCGTGTCTTCCATTGCATGCTGCATGGTGAGAATTGAACACGACGGATTGTTGTATTTTTTGTTGAAATTCATTGGTTTCACCAACTCACAACCAAACTGTCACATTCCAACCTAACCTCATGCTTCACTACAGGTCACTCTGTCACCACATTTAGTTTTCTTCCCGCCCTCCATATAGAATACAAATGCAGTCAGCCACTTACCATACGCATCACACAGTTGCCAACTGCAGTACGTAACAGAACACACAGGTACACCATAACTGCACTTTAGCCTTCCGATTCTTTTGATTACAGAGATACTGCTGGTTACAGAAACAGACTTTCAGTTCACGTGATGGTACTCTAGCTGCTTTGACAACTGTCTTTTTTTTTTTATTTAAGATTCCAGCTATGAAATTGTGCTTGAGTGCATATAACTGAATTTTTCAACTGTGTTTATGATTTGCTGACCAATTCTACTGTATCATTTTAACATGTCACACTTACTTACTACTATATCTCAGCTAAGCATCTACTCGCACCAGCCACCTGCACAGCAGAACCGTCAAGCAGGTCCCACACTGAGTAGGGGCCAACTGTCGGCCATCAAGCTGAGACCTAGTCACACCGGCGGCCGTTGGAAGGCATCAGATATGCTGCTAGAGGTCACGACGTACACGGACTAGTTTATCGTTCACAGACACGTCATTGAAAATAGTGCGCTGAGTACTCAGCCACAGGCAGCCATTTAAGACCAGTCCAGGTGCTAAGAGGACATATAAATAGCTACACGAGATGTAAAGAGAATTCAGTCGTGGGTGAAATTTGAAAAACCAACTTGTTGTTCCTTAGCACCTTTTGTATTTGTCTGTATTACTTTCTGACAGCTATATCTCTGTTACTAATAAAAATCACACACATGCTATATGAAACAAAACGATGGAACATCCGGGACGGAATAATGACAATATTATTAAACGAATAGATTGCTACTCACAGTATAGTGGAGATGGTGAGTCACATATGGGCACAACAAAAAGACATATAAGCACATAAGCTTTTGGCCAGAACACCTTCTTCCGAAATATAAAACATACACATACTGAATTACATAAACACAGTTCATATACACATGACCACTGCCTAGGCTGCTGGGGACAGCCTCAACAGTTGTTGTGTGTGTGAGCTGTGTTTGTGTGGCTGTGTGTGTGTGTATGTTGTCTATTACGGAAAGCTTGTCTGTTTAGCAGTCCTTTTGTTGTGCCTGTCTGGAGCTCAACATCTTCACTACATGGCGAGTAACAATCTATCCTTTTCATAATATTGACACATGGGTTGTTTTATTAGAATTATTCTACATTACCACCTCAGACTTCAAGAAGAAATTCCAAAGAGAGTAGGTGCTGGCAGGTGCGAATATTACAGAACTATCAGTTTAGTAAGTCATGGTTGCAAATACCAACATGAATTCCTTACACAAGAGTGGATAAACTGGTAGAAGCCAACCTTGCGAAAGATCAGTTTGGATTCCTGAAAAATGTGGAAACACACCTGGCAATACTGACCTTACAACTTCCCCTAGAAGATAGGTTAAGGAAAGGTAAACCTTCATTTATAGCATTTATAAACTTAGAGAAAGCTTTTGCTAATGTTGACTAGAATACTCTCTTTCAAATTCTGAAGTTAGCAGGGGTAAAATGTAGAGAGCAAAACATTTCTTACAGTTAGTACAGAAACAAGAGGGACATGAAAAGGAAGCAGTGGCTGAGAAGGGAATGAGACAGGGTTGTAGCCTATCCACAATGTTATTCAATCTATATAATAAGCAAGCAATACAGGAAACCAAAGAAAAATTTGGAGAAGGAATTAAAGTTCAGGGCAAAGAAATAAAAACTTGGGTTTGTCGAAGACACTGTAATTCTTTCAGCGACAGCAAAGTACTTGTCAGAGCAGCTGAACAGAATGGACAGTGTCTTGAAAGGAGGATATAAAATGAAGATCAACAAAAGCAAAACAAGGATAAAGGAAATATAGACAAATTATACCAGGTGATGCCAAGGGAATTAGATGGGGAAACAACACACTTAAAGTGGTAGATGAGTTTTGATGTTTGGGCAGGAAAATAACTGATGATGGGGAAGTAGAGAGGATATAAAATGTAGACAGGCAATGGCAAGAAAAGCATTTCTACAGAAGAGAGATTCCTTAACACTGAGTATAGATTTAAGTGTCAGGAAGTCTTTCCTGAAAGTATTTGTACGGAGTTCAGTCATCCATTTAGTAAGCAGGTCAGGCTCCAGCTCTCGGCTGATATACATCTACGGAGCATTAAGTTGAGTGTTTATCTTTTTCTATCTTTCCAAGTAGCACATTTACTAAATTTTGTGCATAATTTTCTGTATGAGAGGTTTAATCTCACATTTTTGTACATGTAAATTCATTCAGTCTGTGCTGTAATAGTTGCTCAGAGAAAGGCCTAGCTACGTAATTCAGTAATGCATCAGCATCCACCGGTGACACATCAGGAGGGTAGCAAATTACACATCTAGTGTTGTCTGCTTATATAGTTCACTTCATCGGTTAGTTTTGCTAGGAAGACTAGGATATGTGCATACTGTCTGTGGATGCAGGAGGAGCTGGCTGCATTCACGAAAGCTGCATCTGCTTTTGACTATGGTCAGTCATCTTCAGGCTGCTATCTTGGGGTGTAACGGTGGTGGAGAATCTGGCACATTGTATTGGACACCTCAGGTGTCGCTTGTTTTGCCCATAGGCTCTGCTTTCGAGGCACCTACTAGTGAACCCGATGTGGTGGACTCGCCCTCACAACAGGGCGAATGGTAAGTGGTAATGCTTTCATGTCATTCAAGGCAGAGGGCCAATGAGGAGACTGGCTGCCTGGCCTCGCCCATTCACCCTGTGAGTGGGCAGGTGACTACTCCTTCAGCAGGGTCCGAGCAGGCATACGGGGAGAGGGGTTTAGTAGTTACTGGGAGCTCCAATGTTAGGTGCGTTATGGAGCCCTTTAGGCAGATAGCGTTCAGGGCTGGAAAGAAACTCCGTGTGCACTCAGTATGTCTGCCAGAGGGGGAGGGTTCATCCATGATTTGGAGGTGGCCTCGCCTGTGGCTATCGAGCCTGCAGGGTACAGTCGTCTGCATGTTGTGGCTCACATCAGCACCAATGACACCTGTTGCGTGGGTTCCGAGACGATCCCCAGTTCATACGTGCAGCTGGCAGAGGTGGTGAAGATTGTTGGCCTCATGCATGGGGCACAAGCAGAGCTCTCAATACGCAGCATCATTCCCAAAGTTGATGTGGGTCCTTTCGTTTGGAGCCAAGTGGAGAGTCTCAACCAAGGACTTCATCGACTCTGTGACAGTCTTGGCTGCAGATTTATAGACCTGCATTATTGTGTGGGAATGTAGGTCTCCCCTCGATAGGTAAGAGGTGCACAACACAAAGGAAGCAGCTACTCGGGTAGCAGAGTACCTTTGGAGTCCACATGAGGATTTTTCAGGCTAGGCAGTTGTTTGAGGTACTCTGAGGAACACTTGCCAGTCGATATCGAGCAAGGAAAGTCAAACAGTGTTCAGAATAAAGACACCTTTCCTGTCATAATTTTATCAGTAAGCTGCCAAAGTATTTGTAATACAGTTCTCAAATTACTGCACTCCAGGAAAGTGCTCATGCTCAAATTATTCTTGGGACCAAGAGCTGGCTGAAACCTGAAGTGGAAAGCTCTGGGATATTTAGCAAGTCACAGAATATATTTAAGAAAGACAGGTTAAAGGCCATAGGAGGGGGTGTGTTCATTGCAGTTGATGCAAACATTGTGTCTATTGAGGTCAAAGCTCTGAGAGACAGTGAAGTCATCTGATGCGTAGAACAGGTGTAGGTGAAACCAAATTAATTGCTGGAGTTTTTAATGGCCACCCAATTCTGCTGTGACAGTTTCTAGAGTCATTCAAAGAAAGTCTACAGCCAATAGCGTGTAAATACCCACATCATGCAATACTAGTTGCAGGAAACTTTTACCTGTTGAGTACAGACTGGGACGCCCAGGGATTCATTGTGTGGGGTACAGACAGACAGACATGCAAAATACAGGGTGACACACAGGAGACAGACGGTTTTTAATGAAATAATACTCAGCCAACTTTAAAATTAAAGCATGTTTATTTACACAAAATCAAAGCTCATTATTTGCCATTTTAGTTAACAAAGTTATTTGTGAAAAATAATGTCATCAAGGTGATGTCCATCATTCCAAATGCTGAACTCAAGTCTCTTCTCAAAATCCTTCATCACATGGACTAAAATCTCTGCAGGGATGGCAGCAATTTCTTGAATGATTGCATTTTTCAACTCGTCCAAATTTCGTGGTTTGTGGTTATAGACATAGTTCTTAAGGTACCCCCACCGAAAAAAGTCACATACTGAAAAGTCGGGAAACCTGGGAGGCCAAGGAACATTGCCAAAACGTGACATAATCCGGCCAGGAAACATGCGTCTAAGAACTGTCATCGAAGTGTTTGGGGTGTGCGATGTTGCCCCATCCTGCTGGAACCAAATGCGTTTTAAAGGGATTTGTTGCCTTCTTAGTTCTGGTTTCAAGAATGTTTCAAGCATACGAATGTAACGAACGAAATTAACAGTAACTGTGGCCCCGTTCTCTTAAAAAAAAAAAAAGGTCCAATAATGCCAACAGAGCCAAGAGCACACCAGACTACTACCTTTTTTCTGAGTGTAGAGGACACTGGTGGATAAGGTGGGGCTGCTCTGGAGCCCAGTAACATACGTTTTGCTTATTCATGGTCCCATTTAAATGAAAATGAGCTTCATCACTCATCAATAAAATTTCATTTTTGCTCGATCCGAAAATCCCTTGCGTTCTGTAAGCGAAGTCTTCTCGTACAGCAAAATCAGTTTCCTTAAGTTGCTGGACAGTGAGCATTTTGTAGGGATGTAATTTTAGTCCTTTATGCAAAATTCATCTAACCGATTCATGATTGATTTGTAACTCACTAGCACGACGTCTAGCTGACCGTCTTGGGCTTCTGACTGCCGCTTGCCTTACCCTTTCAATATTTGCTGGTGTCGTTACTCTGCGTCTTGAGCCAGGATGCTTCTTATCCAGTATGTTTCCAGTTGATCTGAAGTTTTCCACCCATCTGAGGATTGTGTTACAGCTCGGAACAGCTCCATGTCGACCGACATTAAACCGCGCACGAAACAATCGCTGCGTAGCAATAATAGACTCACCACTTTTCATGAAACTGTCATAGACAAACATTCCACGTTGCAAGTCCGACTGCTCCATAGTGACTGAGTAAATGGAATGGCTTCTTGTGTGAATCAGAACTACCCCCACCACGACCCCCTCCCACCACCGCGCCCTCAGTACTACGCAGTTCAAAACCGTCCATCTCCTATGTGTCACACAGTACTTTTGAATACATTTTCTGAAAATTGTCTTGAGGAGCTAGTCCGGCAGCCCACACACACACACACACACACACACACACACACACACACACACACACACACACACAATGGAAATATCTTAGACCCTGCAGACACAAATACGTTGGACCTTATCGACAATGTCAGTGTAGAAACGGGGATTAGCGATCATGATGTCATTATAGCAACTATGATTACAAAAGTTAATAAGTCAGTCACGAAGGCTACGAGAGTGTTTCTGCTAGATAGAGCAGATAAGCGGTTATTAACATCTCACTTAGACAGTCAATTGGCATCACTTAGTTCCTGTAAAATGGATGTAGAGGAATTATGGGCAAAGTTTAAACAGATTGTAAATCATGGTCTGGAGAGGTATGTGTCTGGATAAAGGATGGAAAAGACCTAATATTGTTTAATAATGAAATTTGGAGGATGCTATAGAAGCAGAGGCTGTTGCATTCTCAGTTCAAAAGGGAACGCATGAATGACAATGAGTGAAGGTCAGTAGAGATTTGTGTATCTGTGAAAAGAGCTATGCGCAAAACGTACAATAACTACTACCATCACACCTTAATCTGGCAGAGAACCCAAGAAAATTCTGGTCATATGTAAAATAGCTAAATGGGTCCACAACTTCCATTCAGTCCGTTGTTGACAGGTCTGGTGGAGTAGTTGAAGACAGTAAAAGGAAAGTTGAAGTTTTAAATTTCACATTCAAGAAATCGTTCACACAGGAGAATCGTACAAACATACCATCGTTTGACCATCAGACAGACTGACATATGGACAACATAGTAATAAGCATACCTGGAGTAGAGAAACAACTGAAAGATTTGAAAGCAAATAAATCACCAGGTCTGGATGGAATCCCAGTTCGGTTCTACAAAGTGTACTCGACAGCATTGGCCCCTTACCTAGCTTGCATTTATTGTGAATCTCTTGCCCATCATGAAGTCTGAAGCGACTGGGAAAAGGTGCAGATAATTCCAGTATATAAGAAGGGTAAAAGAACAGACCCGCAAAATTACAGACCAATATCATTAAATTCTATTTGGTGCAGAATCCTTGAACAAATTAACAATAAACATTCTAGAGACTGGGAAGCTTATGTCTATGAATCGGCATGGTTTTAGAAAGAATTGCTTGGACAAAACTCAGGTTGCCGTTTTCTCACATAATATACTGACAACTATGGATGAAAGGCAACAGGCAGATTCCATATTTCTAGATTTCCGGAAAGCATTTGACATGGTGTCCCATTGCAGGCTGTTAGGTACAAGCAAACGGAACAAGTTCACAGATATGCAAGATGCTCAAAGACTTCTTAAATAATACAAACAAGTACGTTGTCCTCGACGGCGAGTGTTCATCAGAGACAAGGTTACCATCAGGAGTGTCCAGGGAAGTGTGATAGCATCATTGTTGTTCTCTATACACATAAATGATTTGTCGGATAGGATGGGCAGCAATCTGCAAATGTTTGTTGATGATGCCATTGTGTACAGTAATGTGTCAAAAATTGAGTGACTGTAGGAAGATACAAAACGACTTATACAAAATTTCCAGTTGGTGTGATGAACAGCAGCTAGCCCTACAACTGTAAAAATATAATTTAATGAGTAGGAGGATCGTGTGGATGTAGATGTGGGAAATGACAAATAGTGGTACAGGTGCCCTCCAACACGCGCCATATGGTGGCTTGCAGAGTTTGTGTGTGGATGTAGATGTGTGTAAGTGAAATATGGATGATAAATAGTTTAGACAAGAGGAGGATAGAAGCTTTTGAAATATGGCACTACAGAAGAATGCTGAAGATTGTAATGGGTAAGTCATGTAATTAATGGGGAAGCACTGAAGAGATTAGGGGGAAAAACATTTCTGGCACAACCCGCCTAGAAGAAGGGATCAGTTGACGAGACACATTCTGAGACATCAAGGGATGACCAGTTTATTACTGGAGGGATTTGTGTGTGGAAAGGCAGGAGGTGGAGAGAGGGGGGGGGGGATCATAGAGGGAGACCAAGAAACTACTACAATAAGCAGATTCAGAAGGCTGTAGGTTGCAGTAGTTGTTATGAGATGAAGAGGCTAGCACAGGGTAGGGTAGCATGAAGAGCTGCATCAAACCAGTCTTCAGACTAAAGATCATAACAATGACCACATCATAAAATATTTACAGTTCCGTCTGAAACTCCCTGCATATGTTTAAACTGCACCTCTAATGGTACTGGTCATAGAAAATTTGAGTTTAATCAAGTCACAGTTACAGTGAAACATAATAAGTATAACAGCATCTCACTTCCCTTTTTTTCTCTCTCATTAATGGAACCTGTATCATAACAAAAACTTTAAGCTCCAGGGAATGAGCTAATTATTTAATATTACCATATCACTTCATATCTTAAATAAACTAGTAATAACAAATTATCAATGCTGATTGAATATAGTTACGTTAACATACCTTAACTAAGTCAAATCCGTGCCTCCTGAAATAAAGAAATAAAAAAAGAAAATGCATACTTTGTCATTAAATAATGTGTTGACATAATACAACACTGAAGACATCATATAGTTAACTTCATAGCAATATCAAATGTTGCTGACATTATAAGAAAATAATATGTGTTGAAATTACCTAATATTACTGACACTGAGTTCACATAAAGACAGTAGTTTCTTAAAATTATTTAAAAGCAATGTTTGGTATTGCAGCTCTGTGTGGGTGTGCAACAGGGAAACGTAGAAAAAACTCAAATGATCTGAAGCCTCTGAGATGCAGAGCTACAGGAGATTACTGTAGATCAGGTGAACCAATGAATTAGACTGATGATGTCGTGAATGTCCACAGGAATTTTGCCAACAGTGAGAGAAAGGGGCAGGGGGAATAAAATAGCCAATTTTAATGTAACTAATTTGTGATCATAAAAATTTGACAGGAGGAAAATAAAAAGTTGTTGTCTCTCAAATGTTTGATATTTATGAATCCAATACTTTTTTGTTCACAAAGCTGCTTCTCTCTTTTCTGGTGCACAATATGGTATTCATCCTTTGCGACACTTTTGATTCCACGGAACTAGTATAGACCAACACACCTACAGTGTTCTAAGGAGCCTACTAAAATCACTCTGTCATGTTAAACTGAATATATAGAACAAGTTTGTATGCTTCCACAGCCAACGTCAAGTTGAATAAAATTATTTTCTGTGTTGGGCTGTGTCACTGTAAAAGACTATACCACCAACATTTACACTATCTTTGCAGAGGTCTTCTTCAGGGCGACAAAGATACGAGATCCTGAGGATGTTCTTTCTTATATAATGCCTATTTTGATGCAGTGGTGGCTAAGCCAAAATTTTACCAATGTTCTACCATCTGGTAGCCTACAGCCTTTGACTTAAAAGGCTAGTAATCATAACTAAATTAAGTATATTAATTTCTTTCATATATAAAATGAAATGTTTGAATGTATTTAAATTTTATAATTAATCATGTAACACCGTGAGGAATAAAATAACAACGAAAAAGAAATTATGGTACCAGGAGGAATCGAACCTGAGAAGACGAATTACCAGTCAGTGTGCTTGACCACTCTGCTATCACACCGAGATGTGAACTGCTGCTCAAAAATTCCTCATACCCTATGGGTAAATCTCTAAGTGTGTTTTCTCTTTCCCTACAGCTCACTCAGGTGAAATATTCAACGAGCTTGAATGGGGCGTCTCCCTGCTTCTATTCGCACAGTTAGAGCAAAATCAGTGACCTCATCCCACACACTCCTGCTGTTAGAATTACATTTGGAGCAGATCTACTTTACTCTCAAAAAATGATTTTCTCTTCTAAAGCTTATTGCAAAAGGGTCTCTTTAGAACATCATCTACAAAAAACACTTCAATACTAAATTTTCCTCATATATTCACTTTTTACCACCATCTATAGTCTTTTAACTATTGGTATTAATCGTAACTAAATTGAATATATTTATTTTATGTTTTTGAATTTAACTGTTTAAATATATTTAAATTTTGCAATTAATAGACTAAAACAGTGAGGAACAAAATGAGATGATTAAAAAAGGGAAAAAACAGGAAGGCAACAACTGGAATCAAAGCCAAGCAAATGAACTGACAGTGTGCTTCACCACTCAGGCATGGCACTGTTACATCAACTGCTCCTCAAAACTCCTTCATATCCTACGCTTGGACAACACGTTACATGTACTTTCAAAGAAATATACTGTCCCGTTGCTGTGAGTAACGAGCACTCGCAGTGCCACGAAGGATGACATCGCATCAGTGTGTGTGCAATCGAAAACAGACAACCGCATCCCTTCTCTGAGTTGATCATATCATGGCTGACCATCATTTCAGCACTCGACACAGGTTTCTAGTCATCATGGATAGAGTGCTATAAAACAGGTTTTCATCTGTTTTATTTGCACAACAGCAGGCATTCAAAGAGAAATGGCACAATTTTAGTGTGGTATCAGACTTGCATTCAAAGAGAAATGGCGTAAATTTTAGTGCAATTCCGGACTCGCATTCAAAGAGAAATGGTATACTTTTAGTGCGATATTTACAGTGTGCTATAGCTTGATAACTGACTGCCACTGCTAGGTGGTGATGTAACTGCTAATGTGACATTCTGGTATTCCGCTGGACAGTTTGAGCAAATATGCATATGTACGGGTGGCTGTGTTACTCTGGCAGAAGGCTGGCTGGCAACAATGAATCGGCAGCTCTGACTCGGGAGCAGCATTTTCCTGCAGCGAGGTATTGACACTGCGCAGGAATTCTGTCATGGCCACTTCTTTATAACGTTGCTGGCTGGTGAACACAAGAACCCGGTCAAACTGAGATTGCCGGCAGTCGGGTTGTTGGCGACTTGCAGCCGTTCTCCCTCTTCGTTATGGTAGGACATCATTTTGATAGCCTCTCTTATTTTCCACTGCTTCATTCAAAGCTACTGAGCTAGCACATAATGTCACTGAAAATGGATGGGTCAGCCGCAGTCCATGTGGTGTCCAACTGTTGCCAGTTGTTGTGTTGCAGCAGTTGCAAGTAGTGCACATGTTGTGACAAGCAAGTGCTAATCAATCTCCCAGTTCCACCAGTGTCAACTTTGGTGCATTCACATCGAGGTTCACAGATGCCTGCAATGTGGAGAGCATCTATGGAATCCTTTGTGTACCTCAACAGATCTTGGAGCCATTCTAGAGGACTGGTTTAATTCCTCTGTGGCACAGCACCTAGCCTACAAGGTCACTGACACCTCTCACCCTAGGTAAGAGAGCAATACTGAGCCGTTCCTCTGTTGTACATCACAGTACCCCATTGTTCACTGTAGGCTCTAAATCCTATATCCATTTATGCTGAATGTTGACTGGAGCTAGTTTGGCTCACACTGGAGGCTACCACTACCATTAATCACGTGAGCTCAGACTGTTTGCATATGTGACCCAGTAATCTTTTGTGCTGGATGGTGGTGTGACTGCATGCAGATATCTGTTGGTATGCATTGGTTTCCTATACACACTATGTCCTAGTGGACCACAGAGGAATGAAACCAGTATTCCAGAGCAGGAAGAACATGTCCAGAATCTAGCAGTTTAGTTGCCTTAAAGAGGACCAATGCAAATACAGCCAAAACATTTGTGGTATAGTGTTTTAGTCTTTTCTAATGACACAGCCTATAAACCGAAATAATTTGATGAACATGCAGTCTCAGCAAGCTCTGACAGTTCACTTTTTGCCTACAGACATATAATAATGTACTGTTGAGAATAAATTGTGCTGCAGGGAAAGGGAATGTCCTTTTGAGAACAGAAACAGATATATACTGGGGAGATACACTGCAGCCACGTTTACTTTATGCACGGTGTTCGAACTGCCCCTTTCTGGAGAGCAGTAAGGGCTGTATGAGGAAGAAAGCGGGCATAGTTCATATAATTCAGGCAGGCTAAGAAAAAAATTTGGCAAAACTTGACTAGAAGAAGAGATCGGTTGGTAGGACATGTTCTGAGGCATCAAGGGATCACAAATATAGCATTGGAGGGCAGCGTGGAGGGTAAAACTCGTAGAGGGAGACCAAGAGATGAATGCACTAAGCAGATTCAGAAGGATGTAGGCTGCAGCAGGTACTGGGAGATGAAGGAGCTTGCACAGGATAGATTAGCATGGAGAGCTGCATCAAACCAGTCTCAGGACTGAAGACCACAACAACAACAACAACAACAGTCTCAGGTGTTATTGAATTTAGCATATGTTAAAATGAAGGACTAAGTAAGGAACATATATTTTTTGTTTTCTCCAAGTAAATGTCTGCTCTGAGATAGAGCCCTCCAAAGATGACACTGCGCATACCATTTTAAAAATGTGAATTTTGGAAAAATTTTAAAAAGCTGTATCTCTGGAACAGTTCTAGATATTTTGTTGTTTTTTTTATTTGAAAGATAATTGCTTTACGATTACAAAGAAATCCTCCATTTGGACTTATCTGTCAAAGTTCTTTTACTATAGCATTCAGAACTTTTTTATAATTTATGGATTTTTATTTTTTTCAAAAATGCCAAACCAATAAATTTTAATTTTGTTCCGGTGATTAGTACCATAAAGTTCTACATTCCCTGAAAAGGAGAGCTTCCACTTTTAGGTTGAACAGGTTTTATATACAATTGAAATTTTTGCCATATATATGACCCATTTTATTACCACATTATCACATTACAGGCTCATAAAAATCGAAAGCTGGCCTTATTTAACATAATTTTAGTTTTGAAAGATGAGTAAGAGACCAATTTTTCAAGAATTTTTAAAATGCTTGGTTCCAAAGTGTATCTTAAAGGTCCAAAGACTTAAAGGTTTCAAATTATACAACTTCTGTGGGCTCTGGTGGTGGTGGTGGTGGTGGTGGTGGTTAGTGTTTAACGTCCCGTCGACAACGAGGTCATTAGAGACGGAGCGCAAGCTCGGGTTAGGGAAGGATTGGGAAGGAAATCGGTCGTGCCCATTCAAAGGAACTCTGTGGGCTCTGTTTTGTACTAAAATTAGCCAGTCAATGAACTAAAAATGTGTTCCACTGCTTCAGTATCTTCCTTTTATACAGAGTGATGCCTTCCTGTTGAACCAGTAGGAACTGGAGGACATACAATCTTCAAAACATTGTGAACAGGGAGTGAGCACTGATGATGGTGTTGCTGTCCTTCAGCTGGAAACCTATATCCAGCGGTTGGTCCATGTGGTAGCATAAAGTTCACTACAGTTTTGTTTAACTCATAACTGCTGTCCATACTTTTTGCAATCCACCAGTCACAGTCATACACACACACGCCACAAACATCCCCATTCTCCGGTTGTGAATCTGAATATTATCCTGCTGTTTCTGCGGTGTTGAAGGAACGAACAAAATTTCTTCTTTCTTGCTCTTTAAAGTGTGTGTAATATGAGTTTGCACATCACTTTGAGTACAAAAATGTGTCTTCTGTATTCCTTTCACAGGAGTTGTTTGTTCGGACCATTCTTTTTTTTTCTGCTCACAGAATTCTTCGATTTCCTCTTTGAACAAAAGAATGAGGGCTGTGGATGTGTAAGATTTCACGACACTTGTAAAATCCTCAACATTCTGAATTGCCGCTGTATTTGGTCTGGAAAGATTATGTTTAGTAGCATAGTGCTTCAGCAGGCCTCTTACACCATGACAAGGCCCCTTCCCGTGACCAATAGCACTGTAGACCAAGTCAGTTGGCACAAGCGATTTACTCAATTCAAACAGCTGGTAATGATTTTTAAAATGACTGGGAGCACCATCAGAAATAATAGTGATCTTCTCTGCCCCTGTTTGCAGATGAGGAATTTTGCGCATTGCTACCAAAGCATGTGCTGAGTCATGTCCTGTGTCATCACTTACAACTGCAACACTTGTGTCTTGTTTTGAAAATATGTCACTCCTGTAAAAATAGAAACCTGGACATTACTCCAATGATAGCCTTGTACTTCTTGTGGGAAAATTACAGACCAGTTCTTAGAAAAATCACAGTCAAGCACTAAACATAGTTCTTCAGTCTGTACACACCCTTTCACTTCTGCAATGCGCTGTTGCAATTTCTTCAGCTGCCGGTGTGTTACTGCTTTCACTGACCAAAAACAACAGTTTTCTTAATCAGGCCTAGTTTATTTTCCTCCCATGTCACATATGTAATTGCTGCAGAGTTATCTGCGATGTCTTCCAGGCCAAGTGTCTGTAAGACAGTCCTCCTTTTCCAGGGCAGTCATCACATTCTTGAAGCAAACAAATCTCTCGCTTTATGTCACTGACTACTAATGACTTCACATGCCCAACCAAGGTGTCATATGTCACGTGCTCCAGTAAGTTCTTCAAAGTTACCACACAAAGTTCAAAATTTGCACAGTTCACACATAAACAGCCATCTCTAGGTGTGTGTGGAACTACCCACTTAGGTCGTAGTGCATAAAATTTTGATCTTCCAATATATGAAGTTGTATAGTTGTTCTTACAAACTGCAAAAGTTTCTTTAATACTGCGAGTCATGTATCTCTTCACTTTCACAACTTTTTGACCTTCAACTCTTACAGTTATTAGTGTCTTTTTTGTTGGCACTCTGGTGACAACAGTCCCATTTATCTTGCAGATAAAATGACTACACTATTTGAACTTTAGCTGCTTCTATAGGATGACCATAATAGGGATCTAGTCTTCCAAAGGCTCCTTTTACAGACCTCACACTTCTTGATTTTCCTACCATGTACTTTGATACTGATGGAATGTGGTTCAAAATCGTTTTCTTTGAAAATATCTCTGGAATAATAGTTAAAACTTGCACCTTTTCACTGTGGGAAGCACAATATTCAATAGCTGAATTGATATTTGTGAAAAATTCCTGGCAAGAGGTGCAAGAGTGCTTTGGTTCATTGAAGATGGAATTTCTACTTTGAAGAGTGAACTCAGTTTTGCTGTAGTGTATACATCCATAGCTTTAATAATTTCTCTGCCTTTCTTGATGCATAGAGCTTGACTCGACTTCACTGACTGCGGTTTCTAAAGAGGACTAATACCTACCTGCTGACTGATTCAAGGTGTTTAATCCTTCCTCTACTGATCCAAAATCTGCATCATCTGCACCATGGAAGGGTCCACTTTGTTCGGATACTATCATTGCTGTTATTCTGTCAAAACATTTAGAACACAAAAAGTCGTACCTGGAAACATCTTCATTTTGAAACAGAGTCTTCAAATGAGAACACTTATTCCCAACCTGAACAAAGTCTATTTTCTTGTTTGTCTTATATATCACCCTTTTGTGGATATGCAAATAGTCAGCACACTTCACTCTCCTGTGGCCCTAGTCAGAAGACATTTCAAACAGTCCTTTTCCCTAAACACACTGCAACTGCGTCAACTGGCAAATTCCTCACGAAAACGCAGAACTCACTGGATGGTCCCAGATTTCTTACAGGCTTTTTCCGTAAACAAATTAGCACTGAACAACTAAAATACAGAAACCTGCAATGAAGAAACATGAAAAGGAAACTGACAAGAAACTACAACAAAGTATAAGAAGTATACGCAACAATGAAAGTGAAAAGAAATGACTGCAACAAAGACAATGAAATTAGTAAGAAAGAACTTCTGTGAAGAGGATATTACACTTGAAACCTAAAAACTGATTTTTAAAAATAATACCTGTCCAACTTAAAAGTGGAAGCTCTCCTTTACTGAAAATATAGTACTACACAGTACTAATCAACAGAAAAAAATCTAACTTTTCTGGATTGCCATTTATGGAAGAAAAAAAAAAAAAAATCTGTAAATTTAAAAAAAATTCAAAAGGCGAAAGTAAAAGAACTTTGACAGTTGTGTCCAAATGGAGGATACCATTGTAATCATAAAGCAATTATCTTTCAAATTAAAAAAAAGTATAACAAAATATATCTAGAACTGTTACAGAGATAGGCCTTCAGCATTTAAAAACTTTTTCCGAAATTCCCATCTTCAAAATGGTGTTCACGGTGTCATCTTTGGAGGCCTGTATCTCAGGACAGGAATTTTTTTGAAGAAAACAGAAAAATGTGTGTTTCTTAGTTACTCCTGAATTTTAACATTTGCTAAATTCATTAACATCCAAGACTATGAAGGTAACCCCCTGCCTGAAGTGATACAGATTATCCCAACACGGAAATCATATACAGACTAGGCATACTCACATTAGGGAAATCTTCTAATTTTTTTTAAAAATTATGTATTTCTGTCTCAATTCACACAAGTGGTATCACTGTCAGTTCTAACTTGTTACCAACTCCTGTCATCAGATGATCTAGAAATTTGTAAATAGAAAAGGCTCAGAGGGGCATTTAGAACTGAAACATATCAAAACATAGACATGTTTAAACTGTGAGTGCTCCTCTCTGGGTCTCTTCAGTCTACTCTTTACTATGTTATGTACTCAAATCATCTGATGATAAAAGATTTGGGGTATCTATTTCAGCACTGTCCTGTAAGGGTTCATACGTGCCACAACTGTACAACAGTGTCAAAACTTCGGATGTGCCAAGGAAATGGTATGACTTCCCATGAACAGCCTGATAATCAAACACAAGTTATGCCACACTTGCTGAAGCCACTTCCTTTTACATCGCTCTCAGCAATGCTAAATCTGCACTTTAGTACCATTACAGATGATCGTTTCTAAAAAAAGTGACAGAGCTCTGTAATGAATAAAAGTATGTAGGCCTAGACAAGATTTCAGGTGCAGGCTAATACACCCTGTTATGCAAGCCTGTGAAATGGGACTCCTGGAAGTCAGGTGGATTGATCAAGTTTAGATTGAAGACATAGTGCCATGCAGCAGCACTCTTCTTAATAATTCCAATGATTACATTAGGATCAAAGAGTTCTTTAAAAAAAAATCTATAGCTTAACTAGCTAATACTGGTTTGTAATCACAGTAGCTCACCATTAACAAACAGATGAGGTAGAAGCAGAAGTCTTTGTCAGCGCTCCAGTCACTGACACTTGTCTTTTGTTATGATTACAGAAAGTAAAACCTATCCCTTCAGTATGCATAAGGAAATTGTATGTCTTCTAGGTCATTAGATCCATGGCCTGAGACCAGCTTTTACCTTTTTCAAAATGACAAAATTTACACTAGAGGACATCCCTAATGCATAATGAGTAATATCTGCAAGTTAAAATTTAGCAATAGTATTATATCAGACTGATCCATGATATTGTACGGTGATCAGTCCCAGCTGTTAATTTAAAGGAGAAGTATATAAGACTGGTCCATAATTTTCTGTGATGCTCCAGTCTTTGGCAACACCCCTCCCCCCCCAAATCAATGACCAATGACTGGTACCACAGTGTTACTTTTACATTTTTACAATGAGTTCAAAACATACCTGTGACCAAAACTAACTACATTATACGATCCTCTATTGGAAATTCATTTCTGTCGATCTTTGCAATCTAAACAGGCAAAGTAATCACATGTGTGGGGAATAACATTGCAGGTCTATGCATACAGTGTAGGGCATGGTGACAAAGAAAATCTCTCTGTATTTGTAAAATCAAATGCTGTTAGTAATTTTACTACTTCTATGAGATTCTTCCCCTCCCCAAATGAGAGAATTCTTGGCTCCAAGAACTG
This sequence comes from Schistocerca serialis cubense, assembly GCF_023864345.2. Taxonomy (NCBI): domain Eukaryota; kingdom Metazoa; phylum Arthropoda; class Insecta; order Orthoptera; family Acrididae; genus Schistocerca; species Schistocerca serialis. Next base: position 229,571,278 of record NC_064647.1, on the reverse strand, counting down.
AAACAATAAATCCGAGGTCTATCACATTCTTCATTGACAGTCGTGTACCTTACTTGACATTACATGTCTGTTTTCTGCTCTCAGAGCAGTATACCATAGTGCTTATTTCAGTGTTCCCTAACTCAAGAGATATTTTACAGCCAATAAATCTCTCTGTATCAACTCTTACGCTGAGAAGTTATCTTGGTCCCAGGAGTAAGGCTAAAAAACAGGTTCCCAAGCCTCAGCAGTGAAAAATTTTGACCACAGCTTTATTAGCCATGTTTTTGATTTCTGTTATTGTTCACACATGCTTTCTTTTCCTGTTCATAATTTTTTATCAAACTTTTCTAACCAACTTAAACTTCATTGACAAGACACATATTTCTATACTATTCTATGTACTAAGTTCTCTATATCTGAAATACCATGAAATGATTTAGAAGCCTTTAAATTTACAGTCAGCTAACTGTCAATGACTGGGTGCATATGAAAATCTTGGTTGGATTGGCACTAGTACCAGTACTGACTTAACTTCAAATTCTTTGGTGAAAAGTTACTCAGAGTATCCAAAATGCTGTAAGGGGAGCCTAGATTATAAAAGGGTATATTTTAAAGCAATGGACTGTGAACCTCTTAGGAAAAACATAAATCTCCTCACTATGGGCCTACTGTCAAAGACTAGAGTGTCTACCTTAATTATTCCCGTTGTTATAAAATACAATTTACAGAACACAAGTATCCCTAACTACTACTTTGCCTTAGGAGTAAAATATTTCAGAAGGATGTTCGCATAACTGGTAGCAATACCCAGTAAAGAAGGGCATTTGGAGGCAACAATTGGTATGGGAAAGAACATAAATGCAGAGATAAGAACGCTACATGTTGGAATTATAAGTACAGAAACACATTCACGTTCACTGGAAGCGTATAAAATCTGAAAAAGCAATATACGTTTATGATTATACAACGGCAACCGAATATACTGAGCAGAAAGCTCAAGTTTCTGTCGTCTCGGAGGACTGAATGCACTGATAACCACAGAAATGGTTTCATGCATCAACACATTTCCTTCACCAAATGAATACTTGAGGGAAAAAATTGATTGCGAGTCACAGAATGCTAACTGAATAATTAGCTCAGATGCATTTAAATCGATACTTCTCCTACTATTAATACTAGCTAGCTTTTCATGCAACAACGAACTATGAAATATTTAAATGGATACAACTCAACAATTTATCAGTGACTTATATCTTGTGACTCTCGTCATAAATTAGTTATCAGTACTCTATTGAAAAGTATTAAATGATCTTCGCTTACTTGCACGTAGTTCCAAATTCTGTCCAGTTCAGTTTCTGTCTCTTCTTCTCAGACATCCAATATCCGATGATATGTGGCCTACCTTTCTGTTCTGTCATTTTGGACATCTCTCTCTCTCTCTCTGCGTGTGCGGTGGAACTGGAACTCTCACTCTGCTGGAAGGCACATATTCCCAACAAAACTTCTGAACAGCAGATCTCTTTGAAAAGATGGTACGCAAACACACTTAAACAGTTTTCACTACTACAGATCTCTTATCAGTATCCAATAATTAGTGTCTATTTTTCGTCCTCCGACAATGTGACGTCGTACGATTTATCGCCTATAGCTGAAAGATAAGAATTCAGCAACACGTCAGGAAACGGCTGTTCTGTGCACATTTGAGCTCCCGCTAGTACAACCGCTGCTAACGCCACTAATTTATGATTCATCAATTACTGCTGGCGTGATCAAGAAAGCGTGAGTGACCTTGCTGAAGTTTTGCCAGCTTGCGTCCTTAACCTTACTTTCACTCGCCCGCCAACCCAAACAAACAACACCGGTTACAAAAACAAATACCACAACGAAGCAAGATGAGGTTTGTAAAATATACCCTCTGATCACAGATTTGCAAGTAATCTAGCACAGATGTTATCTGAGACGAACGATTATGAAAGTACCCTCAACGTGGGCGAAAAATAAAATTACGAAATACCGACGAGTGTCATTTACTTTTCCGCCACTGACTTGTATTACTTTTTGAGTAACTTCACGTGGCAGCACTCATTATTCGATGGTACTTTTAAAATAAACTTTACTACAGCGACAATGACGTAAGTGTCGCGCAGCACATAGCGAGAAGCGGCCAACAGCCTATTTACTCCAGTTTGTTATCCGCGCGTGCAACGCCCCCTCCTGCCTTGACTAGTGGAATGTGACCTGTACCGTCTGGAGTGGGGATCTGTGCAAAGATACCAAGAGAGGGGGGCAAGGTGCGCCGTGCCGATTCGTGGAAGGTTTCTGCATGTACTTGACAAACAGGTTTGGGTTGGGCTCCTGACTCATAGCCGGAGAACGCAGCACAGAAATGAGAAACCTTCCAAAACAGATAACTGTAAACAAGGAAATATGCTCTCAGTGTTCGAGCGTATAGAATTTATGAGTATGGAAGGATGCAGCATGTTACCTTGGACGCAGAGTCATCGACGTACCGGTATGTAAATATAACTTCAGGCATGCTAAAGGAAGGATGGATGAAACCCTTGCTCTTCATATTGTGTATTAATGACCTGGCGGAAAATATTAATTGGAGCCCCGTACATTTCGTAAATGATGCCATTATCTATCAAAAAAGCTGTCCAAATATTCATTGAGACATCAAAGAGGTGCAAAAATTGGTAGTTTGCTTTAAATGTCCAAAAATTAAAGTTATGCACTTCAAAAAAACACGAAACGTATTATTCTGTGACTACAATATCACTGACTCACAACTGAAAACAGTCAACTCATACAAATATCTCGACATAACAATTTCTGGGGATATGAAATGGAATGTTCACATTGCCTCAAGTAGGTAAAGTAAGTGGCAGCCTTCGATTCACTGGTACGATACTGAGAAAATGCGGTCAGTCCACAAAGGAGACGAAACACTTGTGTAACCCATCCTAGATTATTGCCCGAGAAATTGGACTATCAGGCAATACTGAATGTATACATTCCACAAAGGAGGGCAGCATGTATGATCACAAGTTTGTTTCCCCCTTGGGAGAGTGTCACGGAGATGCTAAAACAGAAACCAACTATCTCGCAAAAGCCTACTTAAAGATTTTCAAGAACCAATATTAGAGGAGGACTTGAGGAATATACAGTAACACTGTACACATCGCACTCTGCTATTCACTTCACAGTCGTTTGCAGAATATAAATGTACGAGGTGTGATCAAAAAATACGGCGAATAATTTTATTAGAAACATAGTAATAAGCTTACATGAAATCTGATTTAATTTCCTTCAAAGTACTGTCATTGGTTAGCGATGTACTTATCTGAACTTTGAATCCATCACTGGAAGCATTTGTCGAAGGTTTCCGTTCGAAGGACGTTCGGCTGCTTTCTCATGGCCCACTCAGTGTCACAAATGGTGTCAAAACGTTCTCCTTTAAAACCTGTTCTAATTTTTGGGAAGAGCCAGAAGTCGCATGGTGCTAAATCTGGTGAAAAAGGTGTATATGGGCACGCAGGAACAATTTTTCCATCCATAAACTCGCGAATCAAAAGCGAGATGTAGCACAGCACGTTGTTGTGATGAAGAAGGAAGCCATTGGGCCAATTTTCTGATCTCGTTCCCCATACATCGTTTCGCAGACCTTGCATTACGCCCTAGTAAAATTCGCCATTTACTTCTGTTCCTCATGGAACGAACTCTGATCGCACTATGCCCTCAATATCGAAAAAAACCAATGATTATGACTTCAGTATTCGATTTTGAAGAACTTTCGTTTTCAAGACGAGGAGGTTCATTGGTTTTCCATAGATAACTCCGAATTTTCGCTTCATGGTAGCACTCTTAGACCCAAATTTCATATCCAGATGCAATTCTGGACGTGAACAAAACCGCCCATTGCATAGTTTGCAGGGGAGTGGGTGGGCAGGGGGGGGGGGGGAGAGGAAATGTTTGGGGTATGGAGTATATTTAACATTTTGTAAGACGAATGGCGATTTGTAAGTACGCACACTGAAGTTCCAGATTTGACACTGTTAAAAACTTGCATAATTCCGAGTCTTAAACCATTTTCCTGAAAAAGAAGGCCGGACCCGAAATCTCTGTGAAAACTGACACAATTTTCCTTCCATTCATCACTCAAAAGTCTGGGAACAAATTTTGGACTCATCCATCTCACTTGCAAATTACCGGTTAAAATGCTTTGGACGGACCTATTGTGTCTTCCTTTGCACGCTGTGTTCTTTTTAGTGGGTACAGGAGTTAGGAACAGATGCCATTCACGAACAGAGAATTCACATGTTAATTTATTCTACAACTAATATAAAATAGTGAGAATAATACACAGCTTTGTTGCTGTATTGGCAACGTCAGTTGCTAACAGATTTGAATTTAGAAATATACAGGGTGTTACAAAAAGGTACGGCTAAACTTTCGGGAAACATTCCTCACACACAAATAAAGAAAAGATGTTATATGGACATGTGTCCGGAAACGCTTAATTTCCATGTTAGAGCTCATTTTAGTTTCGTCAGTATGTACTGTACTTCCTCGATTCACCGCCCAATTGAAGCAAGGTAATGTTGACTTCGGTGCTTGTGTTGACGTGCGACGCAGTGCTCTACAGTACTAGCATCAAGCACATCAGTACGTAGCATCAACAGGTTAGTGTTCATCACGAACGTGGTTTTGCAGTCAGTGCAATGTTTACAAATGCGGAGTTGGCAGATGCCCATTTGATGTGTGGATTAGCACGGGGCAATAGCCGTGGCGCGGTACGTTTGTATCGAGACAGATTTCCAGAACGAAGGTGTCCCGACAGGAAGACGTTCGAAGCAATTGATCGGCGTCTTAGGGAGCACGGAACATTCCAGCCTATGACTCGCGACTGGGGAAGACCTACAACGACGAGGACACCTGCAATGGACGAGACAATTCTTCGTGCAGTTGACGGTAACCCTAATGTCAGCGTCAGAGAAGTTGCTGCTGTACAAAGTAACGTTGACCACGTCACTGTATGGAGAGTGCTACGGGAGAACCAGTTGTTTCCGTACCATGTACAGCGTGTGCAGGCACTATCAGCAGCTGATTGGCCTCCACGGGTACACTTCTGCGAATGGTTCATCCAACAATGTGTCAATACTCATTTCAGTGCAAATGTTCTCTTTACGAATGAGGCTTCATTCCAACGTGATCAAATTGTAAATTTTCACAATCAACATGTGTGGGCTGACGAGAATCCGCACGCAATTGTGCAATCACGCCATCAACACAGATTTTCTGTGAACGTTTGGGCAGGCATTGTTGGTGATGTCTCGATTGGGCCCCATGTTCTTCCACCTACGATCAATGGAGCACGTTATCATGATTTCATACGGGATACTCTACCTGTGCTGCTAGAACATGTGCCTTTACAAGTACGACACAACATGTGGTTCATGAACGATGGAGCTCCTGCACGTTTCAGTCGAAGTGTTCGTACGCTTCTCAACAACAGATTTGGTGACCGATGGATTGGTAGAGGCGGACCAATTCCATGGCCTCCACGCTCTCCTGACCTCAACCCTCTTGACTTTCATTTATGGGGGCATTTGAAAGCTCTTGTCTACGCAACCCCGGTACCAAATGTAGAGACTCTTCGTGCTCGTATTGTGGACGGCTGTGATACAATACGCCATTCTCCAGGGCTGCATCAGCGCATCAGGGATTCCATGCGACGGATGGGGGATGCATGTATCCTCGCTAACGGAGGACATTTTGTACATTTCCTATAACAAAGTGTTTGAAGTCACGCTGGTACGTTCTGTTGCTGTGTGTTTCCATTCCATGATTAATGTGATTTGAAGAGAAGTAATAAAATGAGCTCTAACATGGAAAGTAAGCGTTTCCGGACACATGTCCACATAACATATTTTCTTTATTTGTGTGTGAGTAATGTTTCCTGAAAGTTTAGCCGTACCTTTTTGTAACACCCTGTATACAGATGCAAAAGGATTTATAAATCTGTCACTCTTCTGTACAATGCCTATTCACAAGATATCGACCCCCGGCCACTGAGAAAGTTTGCAAATGTTATTCAACTGGCAAACACACACGATGGGGTCACTGCTTTGTTGCTGTATTGGCAACGTCAGTTGCTAACAGATTTGAATTTAGAAATATACAATCAGATACAAAAAAGATTTATAAATCTGTCACACTTCAGTACAATGTCTATTCAAAAGATATCGACCCCTGGCCACTGTGAAAGTTTGCAAATTAGACTTCGCCACTGTTTCTATGTTTCGATACAGTGTATCGATACGTGGAACAGTTTCAGTGTTTCGGAACGGCTGTGGTTCACTGTTTCGAAACAGTGGTGTTTCATTCCGCCCCTGTCTCGGATAACCGGACCAGATTCGATCTCGATCCAGACACAGAAACTGTATCGTTGTTTCAAAATAAGGCTGTTTCAGTCCACCTGCGCTTGGAACGGACTAATTGTATCGAAACAGTGATGTTTCATTCCGCTCTGTGTCGGACGAGATTCGGGCCGGTACAGGTACTGAAACACAACATACCACTTCATGAAACACTTTCAAGAGTGTCGAAATCTTTTTGACAGGCAATAGCATGAAGCTTAAGATATCCGAAAATAAAGCTTCGTTTCTAGCTGACTGTCCTATTCCGAAATGGCGTAACATCTGCTTTATAAACACTAACCAAACAATAAAACATCACATACTATTCACATTCAAAATAATAAATATGTGAAAATCATTCAGTTAAATTACACTTTTTTTATAACATACGCTTCTCTGTTCATGTACAGTAATCATATTAAGAAACACAAGTAAACCTACAACATTCTGAATAAAGAAGGCGTAGAGTGACAGTTATTAGACACATACATAAATCTGACGTAGGTATAATTGCAAGCAATCTGTTTGACATATCACTTATAGTGTAATGGTGAACGGGAAGGGCTGGGGAACATGGTGAATTTATAGTAACGGTTCGAAACACCTTGAAAGACAAAATCTTTTCCTGTTATATTTTGTTATTTATTCGAATTATCTGTGAGTCTATAGTCAATGTGCCTATTATCCACAATGATTCCCTTTGTGTGCATGGAAATTAGCAGGATGGGTATATTACCCGTACTAACGGAATGTGGGAATCCCTGTAGCATATCCGTCGTTTCTGCAGTTTGCTCCCACCTCCAGTTCCGTTCGTGGTGGTTCTTCTGTCTTCAGCTATGGCTGGCCTCAGCCAATTGAAAAGTATGAAAGTCACACGACACGAAAGCAGTGCATTTGCTGCGGGAAATACGAAATGCCTATACGCCTAAGTGATAGTTTCATACTTTCTGCAATACGATTAGCGCTCTCGCTCTTCATTTGTGTTTATATGGACATACTTACACAGTAGACATTCAAGATGGTAAAATGTGTAGGTTTATTAGATTACTAAACACAAACTGTTTCACTGTTTCGAAACAGCGTATCGAAACATTACATTGTACTGTTTCATTTGTTTCGAAACAGTTACGTGTTTCAGTTTGCCCATCTCTATGCAACTGTTATTCAACTGGCAAACACACACGATGGGGTCGCTGCATGAATGTTCGAACAAGTTCACCCTCCGATGGGGCTCCAGAAAGGCGATGCTTGCATCTCATTGGCAGCGGCTAATCGTCCGTTGCAGCGACCTCTTACCGCGGTGGCGGTTGTGTGAAACGCGACGGCGTAACAGACGGCACTCGTATTTGAAAGTGCGGCCGGCAGGATGGCGGCCGAAAGTGCAGGACACATACGAGATGCTAAGTAAGCTCTTCTATAAGTTCTTAATAGTTTGTCGCCTGTTTGAACGAACAATTTTTGCCACTTTTTGCATGTTTTCTCCTATATTTGGGGTTAATGGGCGTCCCGAACGTTGCTCGTCTCCCACCGACTCATTTCCGTTTTTAAATCGCTCATACCTCTTATAAACAATCTTAGAGTTTCAGCACTATCGTCACACACCAATTTCAACATGTCATGCGTTTTTGGTACATTTTCGCAACTTAAAGCAAAACTTAAAGTTCATGCGTTGCTCGAAATCCATAAAGCGAGACACGGTAAACAAAACCTCACTTTATCATCTCAGGCGAGTCAGCATATGTTTTAACTTGACTCTGCCTGTGTATATAAAATGGTTGTAGCGTCGGAAGTCCGGAGGTAAAATAGTCCCCCATTCGCATCTCCGGGCAGGGACTACTCAAGAGGACGTCGTTATCAGGAGAAAGAAAACTGGTGTTCTACGGATCGGAGCGTGGTATGTCAGATCCCTTAATTGGGCAGGTAGGTTAGAAAATTTAAAAAGGGAAATGGATAGGTTAAAGTTAGATATAGTGGGAATTAGTGAAGTTCGGTGGCAGGAGGAACAAGACTTTTGGTCAGGTGAATACATGATTATAAGTACAAAATCAAATAGGGGTAATGCAGGAGTAGGTTTAATAATGAATAAAAAGATAGGAGTACGGGTAAGCTACTACAAACAGCATAGTGAACTCATTATTGTGGCCAAGATAGACACGAAGCCCACGCCTACTACAGTAGTACAAGTTTATATGCCAACTAGCTCTGCAGATGATGAAGAAATTGATGAAATGTATGATGAGATAAAAGAAATTATTCATGTAGTGAAGGGAGACGAAAATTTAATAGTCATGAGTGACTGGAATTTGATAGTAGGAAAAGGAAGAGAAGGAAACATAGTAGGTATCGGGGGGGAAGAAATGGAAGAGGAAGCCGCCTGGTAGAATTTTGCACAGAGCATAACTTAATCATAGCTAACACTTGGTTCAAGAATCATAAAAGAAGGTTGTATACATGGAAGAATCCTGGAGATACTAGAAGGTATCAGATAGACTATATAACGGTAAGACAGAGATTTAGGAACCAGGTTTTAAATTGTAAGACATTTCCAGGGGCAGATGTGGACTCTGACCACAATCTATTGGTTATGAACTGTAGATTAAAACTGAAGAAACTGCAGAAGGTGGAAATTTGAGGAGATGGGACCAGGATAAAGTGACTTAAACCAGAGGTTGTACAGAGTTTCAGGGAGAGCATAAGGGAACAATTGTCACGAATGGGGGAAAGAAATACGGTAGAAGAAGAATGGGTAGCTCTGAGGGATGAAGTAGTGAAGGCTGCAGAGGATCAAGTAGGTAAAAAGACGAGGGCTAGTAGAAATCCTTGGCTAACAGCAGAAATATTGAATTTAATTGATGAAAGGAGAAAATATAAAAATGCAGTAAATGAAGCAGGCAAAAAGGAATACAAACGTCTCAAAAATGAGATCGACAGGAAGTGCACAATGGCTAAGCAGGGATGGCTAGAGGACAAATGTAAGGCTGTAGAGGCTTATCTCACTAGGGGTAAGATAGATACTGCCTACAGGAGAATTAAAGAGACATTTGGAGAAAATAGAACCACTTGTATGAATATCAGGAGCTCAGATGGAAACCCAATTCTAAGCAAAGAAGGGAAAGCAGAAAGGTGGAAGGAGTATATAGAGGGTCTATACAAGTGCGATGATCTTGAGGACAATATTATGGAAATGGAAGAGGATGTAGATGAAGATGAAATGGGAGATATGATACTGCGTGAAGAGTTTGACAGAGCACTGAAAGACCTGAATCGAAACTAGGTGCTGGGAGTAGACAACATTCCATTAGAACTACTGACAGCCGTGGGAGAGCCAGTCCTGACAAAACTCTACTATCTGGTGAGCAAGATGTATGAGACAGGCGAAATACCCTCAGACTTCAAGAAGAATATTATAATTCCAATCCCAAAGAAAGCAGGTGTTGACAGATGTGAAAATTACCGAACTATCAGTTTAATAAGTCACGGATGCAAAATACTATGAGAATTCTTTACAGACGAATGGAAAAACTGGTAGAAGCCGACCTCGGGGAAGATCAGTTTGGCTTCCGTAGAAATATTGGAACACGTGAGGCAATACTGACCCTACGACTTATCTTAGAAGAAAGAGTAAGGAAAGGCAAACCAACGTTTCTACCATTTGTAGACTTTTTTTAAAAAAAAAATTCACTCAACGTATTTTAACACCTCATATATCCGGCGTTCCCCAAGGATGTGTTAT